>NW_025335568.1:19243836-19270964 GCF_004798865.1 Varanus komodoensis | reverse complement strand
GGGGGGGGGGGGAGATGGCTGCGATCGTTGTTGTTCTTTGTCACTTTGCTTCACATTTTTCTGATTGAAAAAAATAGTTATAGAACAGATTAACCTTATTTACATTGAACCTTATGGGGAAATTTAACTTGGTTTTACTGAATTCTGATAGGGGTTTTTTTAATTTAGTGTTACTGGCACAAATTATATATTGCCATGTCTGTTTTATATTGTGTCATGTTGTAATGGATTTTAATGATGTGAGCCACCCAAAGAGCCTATGGCTAGTGGGGCGGCATACAAATCAAATAAATCAAATAATGTAAAATAAATGGCTGTGGAATAGTTCAGAAGATATAACAACCTAGAGTTAAACAAACAGATGGAGGCAGCGAGCATGCCAGAGACACTCACTGCCTAGCATGTCATCAGAACCCAGTATTGCGAATTGCTGAGTCTTTGAAACCTTAGAAATTCTATGTAAGCACAGCAAAGCATGGACTGCAGTACTGTAAATTGGAGTGTGTGCCTTTAACTCCCAGCAATGTCTACTAAGATCACAGAAGTCAGAAAAGTAGCTGAATAGGATTGTGTGTGGTCAGCAATGGGGGTTCTTGTTTCTCACACCCCCATGATGAGGAAAAGCAGAATTAACTGCAGGATACATTATACAAAGGAAGGTGGAAAATATGCAAACTGGCTTGTGTATATTCAGCTCAGATTTCAGCACTTTATGACACAGAACTTGGAAATTCTGAAGACAGAATTTTATTTTTTGGTAAACCTGATCATGTCCACTTCCATTATTTTGTTCTTATTTCTTTATGCGCTTCCCCATATACAAAATTATTCACAATTTTTATCTCATTTGCCCTCTCACAGCTCCTATCAGCTTGGTTAGATTGACATTTTATACTTGGCCAATATGCAAATAGCAGCTTCCATCCACCCCATTCAACATTTTCAGTCCCCAAAGCCACTCAAAATATTTTGGTACATGAAGATGAAAAGTCTACAAGTGTTTCTGCTCTCCCTGACAAAAAATACAATGATAATAAATTGCATCATTAACACTTTACTGCCTTTTCATGACACCCCAAATCACCTGCCCGATGCGTCTGCTTAGTGGTAAGACCTAATGTGCATGCTGATGCGTCTATGAGTCTTTTCAACCACACAACTTATTTTCAAACCATCCTGGAGACTTTCTAAATCTGCACTTCCTGTATTCTTCTCTTCAGGAAGCTTTCTTATCGGCTCACTTCCCCTTTTGGACAAATAAAGCATGCTATATGTACTCTTATGTATAAATACATACCAAAAAAGCCCCACAAAATGCAAATAACATTAATATCAGCTTAATTTCATATATTTGGAATACCCCAGCTAGGCAAGTAATGTTTTTTTTTTAATTTTTAAAAGCCAGTACAATTAAACTGTGAAATAAATGCAGCAGCACAGACCAAGGTTGTACTTCAAACAATTGTATTAATTAATCGTATTTGTGGTCATGAAGAATGCTCACCCTCACTTATTTTCACTGTTTTTCTATTAAGCTGTAAGCCTTCACCTAGTTAAAAAGTGTCAGCTTGTTCTGTGTAGCTGGAGGAAGGCTTGTGTGATAGGCTTCTGTGTAGAATCAGATCTTCCACCAAATCCCTATAAAGCAGGAGAGTTTCAACAAGAAAAAAAAAGTTCTCTTTTTTTCAGTGGTTTCCCTTAGTACTAGAATTATGCACAAGTCAGTTTCCCTGAGTGAGATTCATAAGCTCCCCACTCATGTCGGCCTACAGGCCATTTTAAACTGCCCACCCTGCTTTATATGGAATCGGCAAGACTCAGGTTGTCCAAGGCCATCACTTCTAATTGCAGCCTCAGTAACTTGGCACAGCTTCATATTTTGCATTACAGTCAAGGGGTTGTAGGGGGCAGGGGGGAGATTGTAGATTAAATTGATTTAATTCAATTTTCTCCTCTGTGCTTGAAATTTACAGCTAGAGCATCCCCGGCAGATAACTGTCCAAGCTCTGTCTGAAAACGTCCACCATAAAAAACCCACCACATTTCTAAATAATTAGTGCCATTGTCAAATGGCTCTTAGCCTCAAAAAGTTTCTCCTCAAGTTCATTTGAAATCTACCTTACTGTAAAATAAGCCTATTATACAAGTCCCCCTTTAGTAACACCAAGAACAAGCCGTTGCCTTCTTCACCTGACACCTCTACAAATATGCAAATATCAGTATTTGACACAGATTCTAACACATTTATGATTATACCTTTCTTTTCTTTGTTTAAAGCAAGCACCTAAGCCTCATGGGCATTTTAAAAAAATTAAAATTTTTGAGCATTGTCTGTGAACCATATAAGTTAGAGAAGGATTAATAGGATACTCACTGGGCAATGCTCTTTCCAGTTCCTTACATTGTTACATGGAAGTGCACATGGTCCATCTTTTCATTATCTGTGTACATTTTTCTTCTTCCATTCCTTCAGCCCTTGCCAAATATATACATATTCCAGGTTTGTGGGTTGTGAAGGAAAGAAGGAAAGAGGTAGACTTATCTTTTGTACCTTATTTGAACCTTTTTATGGAATTTGGCTTTTCTTTTTAAAGTATTTGAAATCTAAAGGCACAATCAGAGAAGTCCTATAAAAGACATGAATAAAACCCAATGATGCTAGAATGTAACAATGCTAAGATTGGCAGTTAATCTAAGAACCACCTACATAAAAAGATCAAAGGCCCATCTTCAAAACACCTGTTGTTCAAAATGAGCTACTTCAGTATGTGCCAAAATGAAAAAACATTCAAAGATCAGTGATGATCTGATGCAATACAATTTTGGAAAAGTGAAAAGACAATAGATTATGTTCAAAAATGATACAAGAAAAATGTGCTAAACACATATTAAGGTTGCAATCCTATGTGGGAATGACCCCACTGAACTCAGCGGTCTGTTTGCAAAAAAGATCTGGCAGATAATCAAACAAACTGTGGTTTGTTCTCTTAATCCCTGGGTTATGTGTCTCCTCTGCCAGCTCCCTCACTGCATCTTATATGCTTCGTGTTGTTGGCATGTAAACTGGCCTGTTTTGACATTTTCCCCTGCTGTTTCTGTATTCTGGTAAAACAAGCCATGAACATCCCATAGTTCTGGATTTGCAAATAATTACAACCCAGAATTCAAAACCATCAAAAAGCATGCGATTTATTTCTGGATTTTTCACGGTTAAAAAATCATACACCACAACCAACCAGAATTCAACAATCCATACCCTGGGTTAGCATTATGCAGAAACAAGGTCAGTGAACATCATTGTATCAATGTACACTCATTGGTGTGTGCAGGGATGGGTGGACTTGAGGCTATAGTAAATGGGCATAAGTTTGCAGCTTTAATTAAGTTTTCATATTTATGGAAATCTATCCCACTCATTTGGAGAGGGAATGTCATCTGTAAGCTGCCTGGGTGCAGGGGTGGGAGATTGTTTTCATAATGTGTTAAGTAATTGAATATACATATGGAATTCAAAATAAAATTTTACATCCTTAAGGGAAAACAGAGTCAGAACTGACCATTTCTCCCAAGTCAGTTAGGTAGACACACAAAAGGTAAACATTCTTCCCAGAACAAAATGCATTTAACGAATGGTGTTAAATTACATGTGGCATCACTAAGCAAGCTATATGATTGTTGAGTCAAGCAAGTGAGGCTGTGACCCCACCACAACATTGAGAGAATATCAGAAGATATAAGAGGAGCAGTAGATAAAGATGATGCTAAATATCAGTTCCTAACTCATGTGTGCGTTCTCTCAACCATAAACTTTGCTGACCTCATCATATTGTACGTTCTGTTAAAGGTAACAGCATAAGGACTAACTCTGCCATGGTTTCCTAGGACAAGAGCACATAGAGTTACTGAAGTCATTAATCTCAGAAGTAATTACGCTATGAGATAAAATCAGCATCAGCCAGTTTCAACTAAAACAATCGGTAGGACATATAATGTCCACTTTTGTTGAAGGATGACCTTTCCAAATGCTGTGGTTTATCTGACAGGAGCCCATATCTGTTACTGAAAAACCCACCACAGGAGGGGAGGTACTAGAAATGGGGGGGGGGGTTCCTACTGTGTAGAGAGGGTGACTGGCTGTTTTTTTTTTAAAGTATACTCCCATGGCCACCATTTTGCAGCAGTGCCTAAGACACATTCTTAATGTTCAAAATGTATAGTTTGGAGACCCCTGCTGTAGCAGATTCTCAAGTACTGCTTTTATTCTCACATAACCCCAGTCCTCTACCAGCTTCACTGGCTTCCCATCGAAGTCCGGGCTCAATTCAAGATGCTGATTATCACCTACAAAGCCCTTAATGGCTTGGGACCTGGATACTTGAAGGAACGCCTGCTTCCATATTTGCCCTCCCGCCCTCTGAGATCGGCAGCAGAGGCCTTCCTCCGGGAGCCCTCCGTGAAAGACATCAGGAGGCAAAGTACCCAGAGGAGGGCTTTCTCTGCGGTGGCGCCCCATCTATGGAATGCGCTCCCCAGAGAAGTTCACCTGGCACCGCCGTCGTTTTTCGGCACCAGGCTAAGAACTTTTTATTTCAACAATATTTTAACAATGTTTAATATTATCCATAGGTTTTAATTTCCAGTCAGAATGAATTGAGGTTTTTAATTTGTGTAATTTATATTTTTTGTATTTTATTGGGCACTATGTTGTCTATTTATGGTTATTTATTTATGTAAGCTGTCCTGAGGCGTTAAGCGATGGGACGGCATATAAAAACTCCAAATAAATAAATATGGGTAGAGAGATCAGAAGTTATACCCTTACGTGTCCATAGCTAGCACTCTGTGTGCTCTAAAATGGCTATCATTGCAGCTACTAGCCTTTCTTCCACTTCTGCTTCATTAGAAAATGACTACTAATGTGATTATTGTGCATCACTAACTGGTAATTTTTGAACTGATGGATTCTTAGGGGAATCCTTCACAATTCACACTAATAGTAGTCTTCTAATCTCTGTAATGCCACTTTTGAACATTATTACTGAAAGACTGTATATGGAAGAAGAAACTCATTTTGAAAGGAAGTTGCTTCTGAATAATATCTACTGTTTGCTAATGCTACAGATGCAACAGATTAAAATTCATTTTGGCCCCACTTGTGAAAATGCCCTGAGCATATGTGCCCAGTATGATGACTTGAAGAAGATTGTCTCCAAGGGCTTGCTATCTTCCCAGTCCAGTCCTGCCGGTTTTAACTTCAAAAGTGCATCAAAAGTTGAAAACCAAATCTAGCAGTTTGTGATAGCCTGAAGGAAGGCAGTCAAAACAGAAGACATATGTCAAGAGATGTTCCTCTGTTAAAGAAACACTTGCTTTGATTGGCAACAAAAATTTGGGACTCTCCATAGTCCAGTGCTAAACGTTACTACACCACTTTATCAGACAATAAGCCTAGAAACTGAATGAGCAACTTGGTTAGTTAATCAGCCAATAAAAGCTTTGGGAAACAAATGGGTTTTAACTTCTGTCGAAAAGGAGCTACCAGAGAAGGCCAAATTCGGTCCAGCTGGGTTGATGTTAATAACTTCCATGGGTAAGTGTTGCATAACTATAGTATAAAGACCCAGAAAATTCTTTAAAGAAATCAATTTTCTGCAGTATCTTTGTAACCATGATACTGACTAATGCAAGCATTCAGACAAACAGGGAGATGATGAGCTTCAGCAGCTGCCATTCATGCAGAAACAAACAAACAAACAATTGTACAGCACGAAGCCAAATAAGTGTCTATCTTAAACCAAGTCGAATTATCTGTTGATCTAATACAACATTATCTTCTCTCAGTGAAGGTAGCTTCCTAGGACCTCAGGAAGAGGCATTTCCTACCAGCTATTAACCACTCCTTTAAACTGGAAATGCCAGTTAAACATGGGATGTTCTGTAACAAAAGTATGTTCTTCAGTTGGGTGACCATTTCTGACTTGGTCAAATGTGCAAATTTGAAGAACCTTGGGGTTTCTCAGGAAGGGAGTCCAAACTTAAATCTATGATCTGAGGATGGTACCTATCCTAAGGAGCTGCCAAAGACTGGATCATTAGTGACCCCACCACATAAAACAGGAATTTTGGATTCTGTGAGAATTCCTCTGTCCTACCCGTATCTGTGATCAAACTGTAGAGAACAGAACATCCCTCTTCCGTACCACATGGCAAGTGAAGATTTTAAAAAGCCTCAGCTGGTGACAACAGGCGCCTCTGAAAGTCTACTTACTGTCTGAGGGCACTTTGGAGAAACACCCCTCGGAAGGGAAGGGGTCCACCCCCCCCCCGCCACCCATAACCCTTTCCCTAAGGTCAGTGAAGGCTTTCTAAAAGCATAATTGCTGTACAAGAGGAGTGATGCATGAGTTTGCATGTGGTGTGTATCTGTATGTGTGAGCGAGCAAGAGAGAAAAGGATCTGGACGACTCCACTGTGTCACCTGCTGACCCACTGCTGGCATCCGGTCCCTGATATGCTTGCCAGGAACCAATCTGTGCCCTCGGGTTGAAAAAAAAAATGTTCATGCAGGTATAAAAAGCATATGAGAAAGTCAGAGAAGGAAAACACATAAACTGAAAATGGCTATAATCTATTTTATGAAAGAAAAGGCAGTAATGTCACTAAGTGTGCTCCACGGTTCTTTCTACCATTGTCATAGAACGTGTAACTAAGATCACTTATGAATCATTCTTAGTGTTTCTAGTGCTCTTGAAACAGACTTGTGTAATAAGTGATTGTGGTTGTTCTTTAGTGCATCCGTGCATTACATGAGTTACCTCCTAAGATTGGCCAATCTCTTCCTGTCAGCTACCCTAAGATCTCATCATGTGTATGACAACATAGACTTTGCATTCACCCAAACCAGCTGAATTTTCTATGTGCTGGTTCCTGCCTTGGCTATACCCTCTTTGCTAAGCAAAACGACGTGCTTCTTGTCCAGAAATTCCTCTGTTGCAACAGCAGGCAGTCTTCCAGTCCTGAGTTCTGTATTTTGCAGGCATTTTTTTTTACTTTCCTGACATGCACAGGCACATAGTCAAACTGTGCTGCTATTTTAGCCCCTGATGGCTAGTTTTACATTGTACAAGACACAACGCGGTACCTACTTCACAAGAAATGGATGGAATGGGACTCTTGATGTGAAAAAGCAGACTTCCTGCAAGGGAATTGTCAGCTGCTTTGTTTATATGGCAACAGAGAGGCTCTTGGATCCAGTAGATCCAGGTTTCTCCTCCGCCGCATGCCGGCTCCTCATGCCACCCCCATTTCTCCCACTCCCACCATTACAAGGCTGCAGACCTCATGAGAAAAATTTTCTGTGCTGGCTGGTCGAGGGGAAGTCCACAATCAGATTTTTTCCTCCTTGGTCACGGCTCTGTCGCCAACTGCCAAAAAGATGATCTCTAGCCATCCTATAGCCCTCCAGTTGCTGCGTGGGAGACATACAGACTAGGTTTCTGAATACAGACAATATTGCTCTAGTTATACTCAGGAAAATAAAGATGCAAGTAGTCATGCCAAATTATCTTTAAAAAATCTGTCTGCAGTGTAACTTGTCATGGGTGTAAACTGGGCATTTATAGCTTAATCTTGCCCAATTACTGACATCCCTCTTACTGAAATCTGAAATGTCTTCACTGAACTTTTGAAAACATGATAAAAGGGTAACACGGCTCTTATTCAGCATGAACTGTCTCACCCCTGAATGACACAGCCTCCTGTATATTCCTCCTTGCTTATTAAACCTTGGCCATGTGCCTTATTTTCATGATTTTTAGAGTGTGAAATCTCTTCCACAGAGTGAGCATCCTACATCTTCGGATCACTGTCCTAAGGGAGAACTAGTATCAGAAGGTTCTGTATGGCTATAGAACACTGTTTAAGGTATTTTTATTCACTGTATGGGTTTTTAAAATGACCACATTGTATTCAATGGCTTTGTTCCGCTATGTTAATAGTTTGCGCTACAATACTCTTATTCTTCTGCCTGTTTTAATTCTCTGGGAACAATTTTCCATATTTGGTCACTGGTTTGTGTATATTTTGTGATGGAAATTGCAGTCTAAATTATTTCAAAATAAAACAATGGAATGATTCATGCATTTGAGTTGTCCATTCATGGTTGGTGGTTTAGCATACCACTGTAAACAAACTTTTTAAATGCCAGTTGTTGGCCTATGGTGGATAGCTGTTCTGCCATTTCTACTTTCAGGCAAGAGGACAAAAAAAGTCTCCTCAGCTGGAAAAAATCAAAATGGCCTTCATCCATGATATTTTGCCACTGTTGAAAGGTTCCTGCTGCTTCACAGAAGGGGTATTAAGACCAAGAAGATGATCATCAATCACCAAAATGTCTAATAAGATTTTTTTTAATCAGTTGATCATTTCAGTTTTTTCTGCTTTTAGTTCTGCTAAGATAAAAGCAGTAATCACTGGTGGGAAAATTAGTTTAAAAGAAGTTGGGAAAACAGCGTTCAGTCATGCCATCTTTAGGAGATATTTGTTCCTCTGCAGGGGAGTCACTGAGGACAAGAAGATGAAGTCACTGACATTTCCAAGACAACAAGTTTTCCTCATTTAGAAAGGGCAGAATGGTCACTTTAATTCAGCTGAGTCCTCAGATCACAACACATGGGAAATGAAGTTCTATTGCATCACAGGTGTGCAAGAATCTATTCTCAGAACCCCCAGCATATTCACCCTACATTAATGAAAGAGAAATAAAATTTATAAACTGCAAAATATTATATCTAAAATTCTATCCAATACATAATCCAACTAAATCACATAAACAGGGACTATGAAGATATGTGTTAGCAAAGTGGGATCAATAAAATAACGTCCACTAATGAATTCATTTTGAGGAAAGACTGCACATACACTATCAATGAATACATGTGTTTCTGTATCTTGCAACCCTATGAACATTTAGCTTGGTTATGTAGGTGAACAGATAGACCCTATACATAGAGAAAGGGTGTTGCAATATTGAAGGAACAGAAATAATTTAATGCATATTGGTGGGAATGTCCCCTGATCATTTTTAGGAAATTGTTTTATGTGCCGTATTAGTAATTGATGAACAGCTAGATCCTATATGCAAAGAAATAGGTTGGAATCTATTTATAGTTGCTAGGATTTTAGTTCTCAGAAACTGAAGCATTAATATTCTCTCTGCTTTGAAAGATGGTTGTACAAAGTTTTCAAAGCTGTAAAGAAGCATTAATAGAGTCCATTTAAGAGATGGTAGTCTTCTTATTTTTCTTATTTTTCTAATATCTGAAGTTTAGCTTCATAAGGGTTAGATACAACTTGACCTTTAACAAATGCAAGAGTTTTCTCTTGTTATAAAACAATCAAATTGTAAAATTCTTTGTCCTGTCTCTTCTTTCTACTGGGTTCTACACAGCATGTTTTCCTCTGTCTATCATTCTGGTATTATATGTGAATTTTAATGATGATTTCTGAGAATGAAAAAGTTGCTACAAACATAAAAACTAAATCCATATGTGCATATGGATATTGGGGGATTGTAAACCATGGGGTCAAATGTCCATGAAATACAGGAGGTGCAAACTGACATTTCTATGCATAGCTCAATTGTACAAAAGATAAACACAGTGACTACTCAAAACAGTAAGAACTAATAATCGAATGCCCTGGCTTTTCATGCTAACTGAACACTTGCAAGAAGAGAGATGTTCTTGGTCTTGATAGAGCCATTGAGAATTCTCATAAAGCACCAAAGCTTCTGATTAGCCTCTACTCTCCAAAAATATTGTGACTCTTTTTCTATTGAGCAGTTACGATGAATACATTAGAGAATAGTACCAAGTCTAAAGCTCACATCAGAGGCAATAGGTTCGAGCCCAAGGGTAGGCAAACTGCGTGCTTACAGGATCTGCTCCTTCTTTCCTAGAACCAGGGATCCATCAACCAAAGCCAGGTGCAAAAGACAGACAATTACAATTAGAGAATTTTGGGACTAGGAACTTGTTCTGAGTTTCAGATCCGAATAAGGCTCAACAGTCCTTCCACAAGAAAATCTTCTCCAAGCATGCTTAATTTCAGAAGTCTATTTTATTTCTGGTAGGGGAAAGCAATCTTCTTACTACTATTTTTAATCCCCTGGAAGCGAATAATTCTTGCCAATCTCAATCTACTAGCAAACACAGATCTGCCCACCCCCACTCAGGGGTTTTTTCATACAACTGCTTTATTGTGCAAATGTACTGCCACAATGATGGGATGTTATGGGGCAGCAAGCTTCCAAAGTACATTCTCTATTTTTTCTTATAGCATCTTCCAGCCTTTTCCCTTACCAGGAAAAAAATCCATTAAGGAAGAAAAGGCATTACACAATGTATTCTTAGGAGTAACACTCAGTCTGAGGCACCCATAGTTCACAAAAACAAATGCCATAATAAACCAATTTAGCTTTTGGGTCAAAAGAAGTTTCCAGGCACTCAAGAAGGAGCTATTATTCTTTTTTATATATAAGAAGTCTTTGAAAGCATTTATGCTTTTCCAAAGCTACTTTTCTGGTGTGCCAAGATAAGAACTATGTCCAGAATGTTCATCCAACCATACATCGATGTTGTTCAATTATATAGTCATTACTTGCTTGTGAATATGATGTGCCATCTCCTTAAAAGCAAATGTTTCACTTGCTGCATCTCCTCAACTTTCCACACCAATACACACTTCTCTAAGACAGCCAGTGCGATGCAGCTTTAGACAGTTGACCTGGGCCAAGGGAGGGTCAGATTCTGATCTCTCCTCAATTCTGAAGCTCCCTCAGTAACCTGGGAACGGTGACTTACCTCACAGAATCCTTGTGAAATAACGGGAAGGGCACTATATGCTATCTTAAACTCCTTGGTGAAAGCATGGAATGAAATGAAATAAATAAAATATTCACCCAGCTCATACAAAAGCCACATGCATCCAAACTTATTAATGCTTAATCACATAAACACATGTATTATTTTTATAAGAACCCTATTGTTATTCCTAGTTTCCTATTTAAATACAGACTTTATTTCCTTATCCATAAGTCCACATTCTCATAAGCCCACATCCATAAGTCTCACATCTCCTTGATACATTTGTTTCTCATGAAAATTAATAAGATGTGCACATGAAGAACAACTGCTGCTCATTGTATCATAAAATCAACATGCCACTAATTGAAACAAAGTGAGACTGAGGGAACTGAAATACAATGTTAAGTGTTCCATAGAAATATTATCTGTCAAAGAAAATCCAAGCATGTTATGAAAAAGCATTGAACTTTAGGAATCTCAGAACCACAGACTTCTATTCTGTTTATCTTGTACCTTTTCACCAGAAGTCACATGCTAGGTGTCTATATACAGGGAATATTCCTGCATAGTGGAACTCTTGATCATGGGCGACTCTATCTGAAGTCTGAAGTGGTACAATCCAGAAACCTTTAACACCTTGGAAAAAACTACACCTTTGTCTAACAGGATTTTGTGCATATTTAGTTGGTCTTAACAAAGTACAAGCACTGAAGATCAGCAAAACTGGCTCACATCACCCGGCCCCATCCTCTTCCCCCACCCACCCATTACTTCATGGTTTTCTGGCTTTTATGAAGTTTTGGAAAAGTTCCAATGCCTCTCCAAAGCTTATTTACTGGTAGCAAGAGCTTCAGCAGTTTACTCCTCATCCCCTTTTTCTTTTGGGCCTGCCCAACACTGCAAAACAGCCCCCAAAAGCTGCTCCAAAATGGAATTTAGTTCTTGGCCTGAACCTTCTCCTCCATGAATTTGCCTAATCCTTTTTTAAATGAATAAATTGGTGGCCATCACTAAATCTTGTGGATGTAAATTCCGTATTTTACTATGCACAGTGTATTTCCTTTTATTTGTCCTGAATCTCCCACCAATCAGCTTCATGGGATGACTAGTATTATGAAACTGGGGGAAATGTCTCCTTTTTCACTTTCTCTGCACAATGCATAATTCTGTATAACCCTACCTTACTCATTTTTTTTTCTAAGTTAAACAGTCTCAGCTGTTGTAACCATTCCTCATAGGAGAGTTGCTTGAAGTCCTTGAGTATTTTACTTGCCCTTTTCTGCACTTTTTCCAAGTCTACAATATCCTTTTTTAGGTGTGGTGACTGAAACTGTTCAGAATATTCTAAGTGCAGTCATACCAAAGTTTTGTATCAGGGGAGTATGACATTAGCAGATCTACTTTCAATTCCTTTCCTAATTACGTCTAATGTGGAGTTTCCTTTTTCACAGCAACTCTGCACTGTGTGAACATTTTCATCAAGCTGTCCACCACAAGCCAGCAATCCCTTTCTTGGTCAGCCACTGGCAGTTCAGATACCATCAGTCTATACTTGAAGTTGAGAATTTTTTTGTTCCAATGTACAATACACTTCTTTATACTAAAGTGCATTTGCTGTTTCAATGCCCATTTCCTAGTTTGGAGAGATCATTTTGGAGTTCTCTTTTGGTTTTAACCACCCTTAATGTCTTGATGTCATCAGGAAACTTGGCCACTTCATTGCTCACTCTTAGTTCCAGATCATGTAAGGGTTGAAAAGCATGCTTTTTAATACCATGAGCTGAAAAGTACTGGTCTTTTCAGTGCTGCCCACTGTTTACCTCCCTCTGTTGGAAGAAACTACTATGTATTCCAACACTCTGCTTTCTATTCCATTCTATTCTGTTACTTCTATTCTATTCTTCTGTTACTCAGATGATCTGCCCTTTTATACCACGATCGCCAAGTTTGCTCAAGTCTTTGGGGAAGAGCTTTGTCAAAAGCCTCTTAGAAGTCAAAGTAAGCAATGCCTATCAGGTCACCCCACCAGTTTAGTAACATCTCCCAAGAACTCAAAAAGGTAGTGAGACAGGACTTACCTTTGCAGAACCATGTTGGTTCTTTTACATCAGCACTTGTCCTGATGCTTGCTAATTCTTTCTTTAATAATATTTAAAACCAATTTACTTGTCAAAGATGTTAAGCTAACCCAGATGTCCCATGGATTTTTTAAAATTGGTGTTATATTGGCCATTTTGTACCTCCTTTGGCACAGAGGCTGAGCTTAGGTCCAGGTTACATGACCATGGTTTAAATAAACTATGGTGGCTTGTTTAAGCCACATGTGTGGGGCACCATTTGCCTTATTAGCTGCTAGGACACATTTTGTTGTGTCATTGGAACCTCAGTGACAGGGAAGTAACTCATGTCACCTCAGTAGACTGGATGCCATGACAAGTCACACCCTGGTAAGTAAAAGAGACTTTCAGCAAATGGGGCAGGATGTAAATACAATAAACAAACAAACAAGTCAATGGCACAAGGCACAAACCAGCATGCACTGCAGCTTAAGGAAGACGCCGCAGAGTATCTAGGTCCTAGCAATCATGTGAACCAGATCACCGTGTGATTAATAGTTGTTGCAGAGTATCCAAAATCTTTCCCTGCAGCTAACACAAACTGCTTCTTGCATGAATTAATTCAAATATTTCCTCACTGGGAAAAGCATGTGGGATTTTATGGTTGGGAACCTATCAGATAATATTATGAGATCCCTGCTAACAACAGACATACTCCAAATTAACTCTGTCCTGGAAAGTTTCTTGTTTGCTGGGTGGTGGTTATTGTTGTTGTCTTTAACCTATATGATTTGGGCATTCTTATAGAGGATGACCATTACTTTGTGCCACTCCTGCAAGAGAGAGTTTGTGAGCGCTTTTCCTCCTGAAGAAATACTCCTAGCTAAACAGCCAATATCGTTCCCTTCTCTTACAGCAATCCCTTCGCATTTCGCAAAACATCCGCCTCTCCACACGCCACTTTCTTTGCAGCTTTCAATCAATCAATCAATCAATCAATCTTAAGAATTGCAGCACGGAAGCACACAACTGCCCTGCTTAATGAAATCAAGGGAGGGGGGACCCAAGCGCAAACCGGCGGTTTACTCCAGTTCTGCACAACTGCTCCCCGCCTTCCCCACGCCGCTTATGCACCCTCCCGGCTACGGGGCTGGATCGGAGCCAGCGCACGCGCACGCCGGACGAGGAGCCGCCTCAGCCGGACCAGCCGCTCGGCGTGCGCGCCGGCCTCAGCCCCGAGGCCCCGCCAGCTTGCGCGCAGCCCCCGCTCTTACGCCAGGCTCTGGAGTTCCTCTTCCACTTCACCGTGGCCCGAGTGGTAGTCGCGAGGCTGCCGCCGCTGGCTCGTCCTCCCGCGTTCATCTTCCATCTCGACTCTGCCCATCCGCGCGCAGCACCTGCCGCCGCTACTCCTCTTTCGGGCAGCACGCAAAGGAAGAGATGAGGGACGGGAAGCGAGCGCGCATCCTGGCGCCGCGGCGTCTCCCTCTCCCCAAAGAGCCAAGTGCCGTCGCTGCTGCTGCTGCTGCTGCTGCTAATGCTGCTGCTTGGCAGCGCGAATGAGGAAGTGAAACGAGTCCCTCCCGCCCGCAACCCGAAAGTACCCTCCCTCGCTTCTCCAGCCGGGGCAGAGAAAGGAAGGCCAGCTGGAGAATGCAGCCCGGGCTGTTCCGCCTGTCCCGCTGTCAAGCAGGCGCTGCCATCACCTGGGCGGCCGCGAGCGTGAGCGCACGCAGGAGAGACGAGCAGGCATCCAGGGCCCTTGCGCGGGCACGTTGTGGATGCTTCGCTGCGGTTACGATTTTGCTACAGAGAAACTGACTGAGAACTCCAGGAGAGTAAACCGTCAACCTGGACTTGCCTTAAAAGTTAAAATTGAATATGGGGACCCAGTAAAGTCAGTGTATGACCGAAGCACCACTTAAGCAGATGTGCTCACGAAAACGCACACACACACGGTCCATATTTTCTCAGTAGATATTTCCCCCTGCTTTTAGAGTCCAGTCTTCCGTCCAGCGATGAAATCAAGAGCATCTCAAATGTTTCTTATGGGTTTCCAAGTGTAGAACTAGCTAGGAACTGCCTGGGACACTTAGTGTCCCAACCTTTTGTTCTCAGTCATTCCCACTAGCACGGGCTTTGGGGGAGTCAAACACATCTGAAGGGCAACCGTTTGGGGAAGGATGGGTTTTATGTGGGAAAACCAAAGTTTTAATCCCAGCATGCTCAAGAGATCACTGTGTGGACATAAGTAAGTTGCAATTTGCCTCCGTAATCATCCTTGCATGGTTGTTGTGATGACGGAATAAGAACCTTGTATAGGCCACCTTGAAAACTTTACAGGAACAATGGAATGCAAGTACATTGAATAAAGCAAAGTAGCTGTTTTATGATCATTGCAGAAGACAATGTTGGGGAAAGTTGAAGCAGAAGAAAAAGGGGAAGACCATATGAGATGGATCAGTCTCATAAAGGAAGCCACAGCCTGGAGTTTACAAGAGCAGAGCTGTGAAAGACAGGATGTTTTAGAGGACGCTCATTCATGGGTTCACCATAAGTGTCATGAGCCAAGGATCCTCCTCTGAACAATCGCCAGCCACCGAGCATTTTCCTTGTAAACTTTCTTTATAGCGCCCAACTACAAGTCATCCAGAATGGATCTCTGTGCATGCACAGAGTGGTTTGTTGAATCAAGTACAGTGTTTATCTCCAGCAACATTCCTTGTGAACATGCCTGGGCCCTATTTGCTCAGAAGGGGCTTTCTGAAGGGGAGCAGCCTCCTCTCTGCTTGCTGTTTATTTAATTGGGCCTCCTGTCTCGGCTGATGCCTCACCACCGGGTGAAGAGCAGAGGTGGGGGCTAGCCTGCATCTGAGAATTTCAGAGCTCCTCCCACTGGCTGTACCTCTTGGTCATTCCAGGAAACTGCCTGGCTTGGTGGAGCGTCTGGTCTTGAGATAATCATCTCCACCTGCTGCATCTCAGAATCTTGACCTAGCCCATCCTCCCCAGTCTCACTGAAATATGTCTCACTTTCTGTTTCTGAATTGTCTGGTATGCAGCCAGCAGTCCATTGGAACAATTGCCACAAACTCCCATTCTTTTCACTTCCAACATCAAGTTTGAGATGATGTGATGGCACCTAATAACAAAAACTGTTTTATGAAGCTCTTTCTGATTTTGTTTTTACTTTGCCTTGTTTTTTATCCTGCAAAACTAAAAGAACCAGTATTGCTGCTTTAGGATCAAGATATTTTTGTGTGTCACAGACACACTGACTCAGTACTGCATTTTTACTGTGCTGTACACTGTAAAAAATACTGAGTCTACCAAACTAAAGTGGCACAGACCTTTTATCCTGGTTAGTCCCACTGTCCTTTGCAGCACCACAAAATCTTGTGTCATAATTTGTTAGTCTTCATAGTGTCACAGTAGAATCTTTGTTATATGGGTTAACAAAGTCTAACATGACCAACACAGGAAGACTAACATGGCTTCCTCTTTGAAAAGCTGCATAAAATAGAACCGTTGATAAATACTGATCACAGGTTAAACATTCCCCAGCTTAGCTTGAGGACCAATCAGTTGAGTATATTCATACTTGAAGTTCCACATGAAATTCAAACTACTGACACAGCTTTCTAGTAGCAGGAGGTTTCTTGGGCTCCATTCCAAACTCATACTTTAGCTGGAATATAATTTCTTGGACAGAAAACTGAGTCTGACCTCCCTTAAAAGAAACAGCGCTGCTGGAGAGCAAGCAACATGATTCCAACCTGATGCCTTCGAAATGCATTGGACGACAACTCACAGAACCCATGGCTAGCTGATAATGCCAAACGCTACCTCTGCCATAATTTTGACTGGTTCTAACCCTGTACACAGGTCTGACCTTGCCATTAGACAGAGTGAGGCAAAAGTGCTGGGCCTCAGTCATTTTCAATACTCTGACAGTGGCCCTGGGGGCAGAAAGTCTGAGAATATCTGGATATGGGGGGATGTAAATACTACAGTGAGGCCAAAAAGCCATGGAATGCAGAAGATGTATCTATACAAGATATAGCACCCACTTACAACAGCACTAATTGCTGATCGCACTATTTTCCCAACTTTGCTATACTGATTTAAGGACTAGAGCGGATGAGTTCTTTGGTTTAGACTGAGGCCTGAATGAAGAGAGCCAAACTGCTGATAAATTTTAATTAAGCAATTGTGTTTTCCTTTGAAATCCATTTGGCTGAAGAATTCTGAGTTTCAGATCATTTTAAAGTATACCTCAGCTAGAAAGCTGTACTCAAAGACATGCACACAGAGTAACTTACATGTGGACTTTATTCATTTATTATATCTATATCCTGCCTTATTTCCTTTCAAGAAACATTATATAATTCTCCTCACAACAACAACCCTGTGAGGTAGGTTGGGCGGAGAGTCTGTGACTGGCCCAAAGCCACCCAGTTGGCTCCATGGCAGAGTGGGGGCAAGAACTCAGATCTCCCAAGTCCCTCTTTCATAGAAGTGCTTTCCATACAGGAAGTGCATAATATCTAACATCCTCTCAAAAATGTGCATGTTGAACTATCCCTTGATTGTAAGTTATTCATATATAAATACTGGAGGGATGGGTTCTGCTTGAGCCATTATGGAACCAAACTGCTGGTGCATAAAATAAAAAAGGTGGTGGAGCAGCTTTTCAACTGACCTCCAGGGTAAAGCTGATAGGAACAGGAAAGGAACCTGTTCAAATTAAATCATCCCTCAGGGAGGAAAAGGAAAACATTTCTGCTCAAATGTAGGAAGGGAAGAAATATGCCAGGAGCTTCTAGCAAGACATGATGCCCAGTCAGAGAGGCCGAAGTTGCATGCATGTGGAGAGAGACACTGTGTTAGTTGCTTCTGTGCAAAAGCTAGAAGCCTCAAACCCAAAATATGAAAGCTGCACTGCCTGGTTTTAAAGGAGATGCAAAATAGAGTGGGCAATACAAAAACTGGGTGGATGAAAAGAACGAATAGGATATGGCCATCCCTGGATATAAATGGTATAGGAAAGATGAAAAAGGAGGGACTGTTCTGTGCAACCAAGAGGGCACGGAGTCCAACAGACTTGGTATTCTGGAATGCACAGACTCCTCCCCAGAGTACTGCAGGTGACAACACCTGGCTCCAAAACTAATTTAGTCATAGGAATATGCTACTGTTCTCCAGACGATCCTGAGGTGAAGAATGAAAGACAGTGCTAATAGCTTCAAAATGAAATCACAGGAGCCCCCGGCCATTGAAGAATGAAGAAATAGATTAGCAGAATATGCGACCATAGCAAACCTAACTAACTATGTAAACAGAAGACCTTTAGAAGAATTTAATGACAAACTGAAATTTTATTGTGCTACGCATGGCTAATGGAAGTTCAGGGGAGTTTGGAAAGGAAAAAGGAAAGCGTTAGAATTTGAGCTGGTTAGGAAATCTGTTGATGTATTGAATAATGATTGCATTCTTTTTTGCAAACTCTCATAGAGGGTGGGAAGATATGAAGAGAGTTGATTCAAGGGGCTGCAGTACATGGGCAGTGTTTCTTTGTAATTTCCTTGGCAACTTTGTGTATTTTGTTCTGTTTATGTAAGTGTTTCTTTTGTTCTGTATTTTTTCTAGGTGATTGTATATGTTGAGAAAATAAAAATAAAAAGTAAGAAAGAAAAAAAGACAGTGTTATCACATGGGTGACTTCAACTACACACACATTGACTGGATAAATATATGTTCCAGATTTTAAAGAGGTTAAATTTCTCTGTGCCATAAAAACAAACCATGCCCTAGAACAGTTGGTTTGGAACTAATCGGGGGGGGGGGGGGGGACAAGGCTAGATTTAATCCTAAATGGGGTTGCCCAGGACATAGTATGGGACAGAAATGTTGTTGAATCAATTGGAAACAGTGATCACAACACTATCACTATAGTGATATAGAGCACAATACTGTTAGGTGGAAGATAGCTTAAGGAGGTTCAATGCGGTCACATTCAACTTCAAAAGTGCAAACTTCTCCAAAATGAAGGAATGGGGGGAAAGAAGCTGAAGAGAGGAGTAAACAGAGTTAAATTCTTTCAACATGCTTGAAGATTCCTCAAAACCACAAAATGTGGACATACATAGTATGTATACCATAAGTCATAAAAGGTTGCATGGAATCTAAAAGATCACAACCATGGTTAAGAAGTAGAGTCAGGGAATCTATTAGAGGGAAGGTGTCCTTCAAGAAATAGAAATTTTACCCAACTCTGGAGAACAAAAGGGAGCACCGACTTGCACAAGGGAGAACCAGGCAGCCAATAAGAGAAGCAAAGAAACATTTTGAGGAGCATTTTGCTAAAGGTGACAATAAAGAATTTCTAATTTCACTTCTAGTTTGGTCCTCAAAGGCTGCCTAAGACCCAGAATCTCAACAGTGATTTTGCTTAGTGACTAAACTCAAACATAAAACACCCCACCAGCACTGTCAAATGGAACCCTGTACCTGGCGCTCACATTAGCTATTGTTGTTTTTAGGAGATAGGAAAGACACAGAAAAGAACACAGAAGTGTAGCTTTACCACAATGCAAACCGGGGCCATACATTAGCATCAGTACGTGTGTGTGTGTGTGTGTGTGTGTGTGTTTACAAATTATTAGTAATACCCTGCAGGACAGTACCCTGTCCCTTGCTTAGGACTGCGGCTCTGGCTCCACCCAAATGAGGAAATAGAAGTTATTGCATGAGTAGTTGAGTAAAGAGAAAGCTGTTGATACACCCCAGTCAGAAGGAAGAAGTTGAGAAACAGAAATTGTGTCCCAGGACATGAAAATAGCCACCAGATAACAAGCAGGCCCACTGGCTAACGCAAGGGCAGGGAATGTGGCGCCTCTAGGATTCTTGACTCCCATCAACCCTAGCTAGGATGGCCAGGAATTAATATTGTGGCAGTGCAGGCACACTGTTATGGCACTGCACTGGTGCAGGTGTTTCCGGCTTGTGCCGAGCACTTGGATGTCAGTGTAATAATGTGTGCAATTCCACAATGGACTTTATCAAGGACAACAATGCAGGAAGGGAAGTGCCAACAGTTGGGTGCTTTTTAGTGCAGAATAGAAAGAATACATCTAAGCAAGGGTGAGCAACCTTTTTCCGTCAAGGGCCACCACGTTCCCTCATGTGTAATCATGTCAAGCGGAGTGCGCAGAAGACGGCAGCAGGCAGGGCCAGAACCAAAGTGGGAGACCAAGGAAAGGACAGATTGTTGTTCTTGACAGAGGTCTCTCAAGCTCTCATGCAAAGGGCTTCTGCGATGAGGTAGAGGGCCATGGATTGCCCACACCTGGCTAAGGCCCCAGTGGTAAAGCAACAGCCAGATCTTGGGCCCAAGGAGCAGAGTCTCATCCCTCCAGAAACTTACAAGGGGCCACCCAGAAGATGCAAGGAGGGCAGCAGAAGCAAACTCCATTTTATTCCTGTGGTCACAATGCTGCTATGATCTAAGTGAGTTTGAAATGTAAAAACTGTACATGCTCAAGAATACTTCATTCAGTTTCTCGACAGTTGAGTAGTTAATGTATTACAATAGAGAAATGTGCATTTTTGATAAGTCAGGCTTTGCTATACACAGTTTTGTGTTTCTGTACTTGTTCTGATCCACAGGAGAAGACCCTGATGCTGAGAACGATTGATGGCAAAAGGAGAAAGGGACGGCAGAGGATGTGGTGGCTAGATGGAGTCACTGGGGCATGGATGTGGGCTTGGGTGGGCTCCGGGGGATGGTGGAGGACAGAAGAGCCTGGAGGAATGTTGTCCATGGGGTTGTGATGTGTTGGGCACGACTTTGCGACTAAACAACAACAAACTTGTTCTGATTAGAGGCTATAACAGTCAATTAATGCAGTTCTGTTTTCCAAACTCTGGTCAGGGCTGGGCAGGATGGGGTAGGAGCCACACTGATTATCACATTGTTGTCACCAGATGAGATGGAACAGCATGTAACTGTTCAGCCAATGCTTTTTTTAAAAAAATTAACCTGGGTATATAGAACTCTGCTGGTTTTTAATAAAGTTCTCAGTTAGACTTCACAGCTAGGTAATGCTACCTCAGTTATAAAGCTTTTAATGGCTGCCACTAAAATAAACCTGCTACCTAAAAGAAGCTCACTTTGCTGGTTCTTACAACACAAGCATGGGATTGACACTGCCAATATAAACAACCTACAGCGATGTCAGAATGAACAGAAAATAGGATGTTCATTAACAGCAATGATTTACAAAAGCGAAAAATACTCATTTTCAAATAGGTTGACAATACCTAAAGGTTCTTAAATATACCATTCCTTATCATTTCTAAGCTCAATCTTTCCCTTCAGACCAGATTTCCCAACATTTCACACTGGAATCAAGGGCAGATTTAGGAATTTCTCAAAACTTCCATACAAACAAGAGCAGATGTTTTCCTCTGCTGCCAGTATTTCCTGCTTTTTCCAGCTACTGGGATGATTCAGATATTTTAGGAACTATTTACTGAACTTGTCCCTCATCAAACATGAATTAGGAACTTAAAATATGTGGTATATAACTTGGTTTCTCTTATAAAATTATGGATTTTGACATACTAAATTTAAAAGAATAGTTTATTGGGACAGTAATTGCAATTTTACTGAGTTTATTTTTTACAGTTTTTAAAAATGCTTTTATGAGCAAAGCAATTTATACATAGTATAACTTTAGAACATAAATGTTGTTTTATGTTCCTAAAGCAGTCTTCCCCAACCAGGTGCCCTCCAGGGGCTTTGGACTAGTATAACTAGCATTCCTGAATACCAGCCATACTGCCTGAGGCTAATGGGAGCTGGAGTCAAAAATATGCTGAGGGCACAGAATGGAGAAAGCTGGTCTAAAGCAAGAAAATGACTATTAGCTTTTCTACACAAGGTATTTATTATGAGCTCATGATTCCTTATTCACAGTTGTTTACATGTTCTTTACATGATGTCCCTTCCATTTTAGTTCTATGTTCTTCTTGTTTCATTTTTTTAAAGCAAGGTTTTATTTTTGAAAGCAAAATTACTACTTGCATGTTCCAGTATAAATGCACTACCTTGTGGTTATGTAGCAGAAAATCTGGAAAGGAAAAGCTGCTTGTGTTGTAATCAGAACTTGCTTCAGTGACAAAACCAGAAACAGATGCAATGATTAACGGCCTCACATAAAAAAAGCCTTATATAAAAGGTATTACTTATTTTTCAATTCCCCCCAACCATTTTATTTTTTCTAGAAAATAACCCCAGGTTTGTGTGTGTTTTCTCCCCCCCCCCCCTTTTTTTTTTCTTTTCTTTCCTTGGTTTTTCTTTCCTTTTTTTGCATAGCCTCATCAATTCCTAGAGAGATTTTCGTCAGATCTAATAGAGAAGGAAAGGGTGACTTTCCCTCTTCATGTCTGCCCTGGTATTTTTTTAACAAGCGTGTGCGCAAATGGGGTGCGGAGGACAGAGAACTGCAGCAATTCGCATTTTTAAAAACCTGCATGTTACTGTCCCTCAGCCCCTGCCTATCTGAATTACCTAACCAGGTTGTTGCTGGAAAGATTTGAACTAAACAATGCCTGGGAAGCCGCTTGTGCACTGAGCCCGGGCAGCGACAGTTCCATCAAGCTGCAGCAGAGGGAGAAAAGGGAAGGGAGACAGGTGCATCTCTCCTAAGAGAGCAGCTCCTCTTTCCACTCCAGCTGGTCATTATGAGAACTATTATTTAACTTAAAGAATTGGTGCAGGGATTTGTTTTCCTTTTCCAGCCCCATCCCGTTTTCATTTTAAGCCGTGTCTGTTTAGACTGCAAGCCTCTTGGCAGAGTATGCTTTGTTTTTCTTCATTAAGCTGCTCTGATGGCTTTTTGGCAGGATAATGCAGTAAACATTCCTTCAATGAATAAATGAAGCATTATACAAATTCTGCTGGAAACAGAACAGTGGATGGGGTGGCTCCTGGTGAGATCCAGCAAGACAATTCTGGGCTGTTGTGGTCCAAAATTATATCTCCACGAAAGGATTTGGCGGGGATTGGAGCAGGCAGAGCTAGGCTGCCCCTTTCTTTCTAGCCCTTGACTAAAATCTCTTAGATACATGTTTGAAGTGGGTGGGGAAAGAAGGCATGTAGCCTTCAAACCAATACATATAAATCAAAAGAAGAGACTTCCAGAATGCTGGGGCAGGTGGGAAGTAAGGTAGCCCTACCATTATTTTCTACTTAAAAAAATGACTGGATAACTTTAAAAAAAATCTTTATCTAAAATTAATATACCTAAAATTAAACAATACAAATAAAAACAATTAAATTGTACTACAGCATAACAAAAATAGTGCACCTACTACCCAGGACCATTAGGTATATGTTAAATCATTTACCCCTTCCAAAATTGAAGTAAATCTTGTGAAGGCTCTAAACCTGCATTTTTATTAATATGTACTCCATGAGTTGTTTCAAATATCATCAAAATTATTCTTACTGGGGAAGCTCCTTTTCACTTTAATAGCACATGGATCATTTTTCCTACTCGAACTGAAGTTGTACTGCAAAGAAGGGCATAGCTTCCAGAGAACCACGTATTTTTTTAAAAAAAACAAGTTCATAAATGGTATGGATATCAGAGGAGGAAAAGTCTGTCACTTGCCACTCACCTCATAACTCATAAGCAGCATTCAAAAAGGTATGCTAGATTTGCAGCACGATATTCCATCCAGCAATCACAATGTAAGTAAATGTGCCAGCTCAAATATCAGAAGAGTATTTCCCTGGGTACAAAACCAACATTTGCAATTTGTAGGGGAGGGATGTGTGCTAATATTGCAAAAGAAGGGCAAACATGGAGACTTTGCAGAATGTATAACAAGTAAACACATATTAGAGAATAATTGAAACATATAGATGATCCTCAGGATCAGGGAAAAGAACATGTGTAGGTTATACACATATCAAGATTTAGATGTGCAAAGAGGAGGACTGTACAGGTTCTAAAATAAAAGCCTGGTATCTACCCTCACTCAGTACGGTGTGAGCTGTACCCATAATAGTTTGGGACCATGCACCGAGCACAAAACAGATGACCAGAAGTGTGCGGATGGTCATGGTCCTACCATGCAGCTTAGGTTGGCGGCCTTACCTGGTTCCTTTTTTAGATCTATAATTCAATGTTATGTACATGGCTCCTAATTATTGTTATGCATATCTTTCCATTTGCAAAGCATTGTACCCATTCCGCACTTCTGGATGTTAAGAGCAGTGCTACATTATGTATCACAATTTGGGTGAGAAAACCTCACTATGGATTTGCTTTCTGGTGACATGGATGCTGGTTCAAGTTACTCTTGATTTCTGTAAGGGCAAGACTTAATCACTGTTTTTATCTCTGTAACCAGAAACCAAGAAGGTAACAAATGAGTATCTGAGATGCCAGCTGCATTTCCAAGCCACTGATAGCTTGGTCTTCTGCCAGATGCTTATTTAAAGTCCCAAATGTTGTCCCTGCTCACTGCACGAAAGACTTCTAAGAAGAAAAGGGCCCTCATTCCATAAAGGCATTTGAAAGAATCGAGAGGCTTTTAAGTCCTGTTGAGCAGTGTCCAATGCGTCGCATGCTGCATATTCTGACTCACTCCCTCTTTTGCCCCTCCTCACTGGTTGATATGAATAATGAATCTCAGCCGCGCTGTCTTCCATTTTGGGTTAAGGCATCTGGGCCATGGTAAAAACCAATACTTTGTCACATTAACACCTGGACCCAACTGCCTATCAGAATATTGGTTATAAATAGAGATCCTCTCAAGAGGCATAGTCTTACCTGGAACATCCATCTGCGAGTATTAAAAGCCATGATTCGTGCTTGTCTATTACTTGGCGCTTCTTATTGAAGAGGAGGAGGTGGCGGTGGCAGCAGGAAACATTTCTTTCAGTACCCTATACAGTGTGCTTTGTGGGAGAATTTAAGGGGCATTTATAGGAAAATATGGCCTTTGGTTCCAAATGAATGTATTCAGAACAACTACTGACTTCCACTTTTCCTCTTCTGATTATTATAATATTCAACCTACATTGCCAAGACCATACAATGATCTTGCCAGGAAACATTGCCAAGATCATACAATCGATTAGATGATCCTTGATTTTGGCCCAGTGCTGGCATTCTGCTATGGAGCTCTTTACCATGTTTAAGGGACTGAGGCTGAACTCTTTTCTCTTTTTGTAGTGAGTTTCCAGCATTAACCATGATTTTGTGTTATACAAACCTCAGTTAATTAAATTCCTTGAAACTATGATTTGCAAATTGACTTCATTGTATGGTTTCAGTTCTTGGTTTATGAGGAACCATAGTTTGCATCGGTGCCATGTAGAATGAAACTACAATCAGTGACCAAAAGGAAAAGGAGGGAGAAATCAACATGATTATGTTCCTGATTTGCAAACCGTGGTTTGAAGGGAGCAATGACATTATGTTCACACCAGTCCATCCAAATCCACTCCTGAAAGGATCCCCATAATCCTGTTAATATATCCATTTTTCATCTCACTTTTAAAAAGTTGGTGTATTTACACTCACAGCTCTGTTCCTTAGAAACATTTTGAAAGCACAATAACTCTCGATCTATACAGACTGATAATTGTGCCGATGATAGGTAGGCAGACCTTACTAGCACTCATGGTATCTCTGGATCACAATCAATAAATGTATTTCTCTATTCATTTGTTTGCAATCCTTTAGCATACCTTTTCATCCTCACTTTAAACAGTTAGTCTGTAGCCACACAAGCTAAAAGCAAAAATATTTTTAGAAACAAATGGACAGCTATCATATTATTCAGTGGTGTTTCATGCAGATTTATTCTTTATTTGTTTAATTAATTTATATACCACCCACTATCCAAAGAACTCTGGGCAGTTTACAAGACAAAGCTTAACATCATAAATTGCAATAACATAATAAAACAGAAGTTTAAAACAGAATAAAACCAGAATAATAACCAAGATAAAAAGTCAATGGCAATATGAAGACCTAAAAATGTGCAGACACATTTAAAAAAAAATAAAGGGCTAAAAAGCCTGGGAAAATCAAAAAGTCTTCACATGACTCTGAAAAGACCTCAGTACAGGCACTTGGCAAGCCTCTGCAGGGAGGTAATTGGGGTACAACCACTAAAAAAAGCCCTCTCTTTAGTAGTTATCCATCCCTCCTTATTTAGCAAGGATACCTGTAGAAGGGCCTCTAAGGGCCTCTTAGGGTCCCAGCAGGTATATATGGGAGAAGATCATCTTTCAGATAATATGGCCCTGAGCCATTTTGGGATTTGTAAATTAATACCAGCACTTAGAATTTGGCCCGGAAGTGGAGTGGCAGACAGGGCAGATCATAAAACACGGATGTAATATGATCACATTGGCCATTTCTCATTAACAATCTTGCTGCCCTATTTTGGACCAGATGAAGCTTCCAGTCCATTTTCAAAGGCAGCCGCCTGTATACAATATTGCAGCAGTCCAAATGGGAGGTTACCAGAGTGTGGATAACTGCAGACAGACTATCTCTGTCCAGGTAAGTTTGTAGTTGGCATAGCAGTCTATGCTGACAAAAGTTGTTCCCTGCCACTGAGGCAGCTGTGCTGGATCTAAGGGAACACCCAAACTACAAACCAGATCATTTAGGAGGAATGTCACCAGTCTCAACTGACTGAGTCTCACCTTGTCTTTTAGTGCACCAAGTCATTGATTCAAAACACCACTGCCTCACTGGGAATTGATGAAAAGGAAAGCTAGTTCTGGGTAGTAATCAAATATTGGTCCATGTCTCTGGATAACTTCCCTTACAGACTGCTTGTCCCTGTGACCAACACTTGTCATTGAGTCCATATGAGTTTTCATGCTTTCTCTCCAGCATAAAAACCTATAACAGACAAAGAACATTAGTTTTTGGGTAGCTTAAACATATTATGAACATATAATAAACTACAGGATAAACTGAGAATCTCATTGTTGTTGTTAGTCGCGAAGTTGTGTCCAACCCATTGCAATCCCATGGACAACATTCCTCCAGGCCTTCCTGTCCTCCACCATCTCCCGGAGTCCACTTAAGCTCACGCTGACTGCTTCAGTGACTCCATCTAGCCACCTCATCCTCTGCCGTCCCCTTCTTTTGCCATCTGTTGTTCC
>NW_025335568.1:19137539-19243736 GCF_004798865.1 Varanus komodoensis | reverse complement strand
CTTCCTGTCCTCCACCATCTCCCGGAGTCCACTTAAGCTCACGCTGACTGCTTCAGTGACTCCATCTAGCCACCTCATCCTCTGCCGTCCCCTTCTTTTGCCATCTATTGTTTCCAGCATTAGGCTCTTCTCCAGGGAGTCCCTCCTTCTCATTAGGTGGCCAAAGTATTTGAGTTTCATCTTCAGTATCTGGCCTTCTAAAGAGCAGTCAGGGTTGATCTCCTCTAGGACTGACCAGTTTGATCGCCTTGCGGTGCAAGGGACTCGCAGGAGTCTCGTCCAGCACCACAATTCAAAGGCCTCAATCCTTTTGCGCTCAGCCTTCCTTATGGTCCAACTTTCACAGCCATACATTGCAACTGGGAAAACCATAGCCTTGACTATTCGCACTTTTGTTGGCAGGGCGATGTCTCTGCTTTTTAGTATGCTGTGGTATTGGAACAGTATTACACCTGTCTTGAAAGACCTGCACTGGTTGTTCATTTGCGTTCCAGGTGTAATTTAAGGTGTTGATTTTACCTTTTAAAGCCTTAAGCGACTTAAGATCTAAGAGACCACCTGTCTTGTGATGAACTCACTCCAGTATGAAGAGAGAGGTGCCTTTCTGAGGGCACCATTACCTGAGCAGTTTTCAGGCACACATGAAGACTTTCTCCTGTGCTGCACCCAAACTAATGAATAAAATTCCTCAAGAACAAGTGGTTCCCATTGCCTTTAGAAAAAAGTATGAAGATGTGCCTTTTCAATGTAGCCTTGAAAAATATGTCACACTAATGTCTTAATTAAGGTTGTAATATTTCAAATTGTGCACCATTTTGGCAGCTTTGCAGTGAATAAGGTGATATATAAATATGAATGATATGGACAGGTTTTATTTAATGGTGGTGTTGGGTAGCAATGCTGAGCTCCTTGGAAACAGAGTGAGCTAACAATGTAATGAACAAGATAAATGAGTTTGGGAAAGTTTTGCCCAGAAGAGACATTTATATAGGTGTACTGCGCGTTGATCTGCAATGTATTTTCTTGCCCTTGTCCTTGCTCCCATCCCCCACCTCCAAGCCAGTGTGAACCAGTCTTTTTCCTTTGGTTTTTTATTATCACATAGGTGATAACAGCTGCTCAATGGCCCCACGTGGCCACTTTCTGCCAACAGGTCAGCCAGTCCATCAAGCCTTTTTCTTTATTTTTATCACATCTATTCATAGCAGATCTCTCGACCCACTTCAGAAGAGTTATAATTAGATCACATTAAACCCCATTCAGATAAACAAAACACAGATGGTGCATAAGTAAGCAAGTCACAGACTAATTCACATGGGCAAATAAGGCAGGGAGGCTTGACTGGGTAGAAAGCTCTCTTTAAGTCCTGGTTTGGCTGGTTTGGACTAGAGGAAAAACGAAGGCTTTACTCCTCCCCAGTGCAGTGAAGCCCAGTTTGGTCAGTTCATCAAGGGAAGTGTTTGTTTTCATTATATTTGCAGCGGCTGCATGTGGCTATGGCAACATAAAATAGATCAGGTTTCAGTTCCTTGTCAGACTGCCTATTTAGAGCATGTTGGGCCCACTGGCTGACACTACTATATACTCTTTTGTTCAAGCCTCCGTGCTGTGTAACTATCTCCCATGTCCACATCTACAGACTGGGACACCAACTAGTTACATGATTACTCTTGTTTTCTTGCTTGCCTTGGCTTTTTCTCACAGGAGAGGATGGAATGATAATGACAAAGAAGAAGACAAGAGCAACCTGGGCTGGAGCAGCTCTCTTATGGAAAAGGTCCCAGCATCTTGGAGAAAAATGGCAAAGGGGAGATGACAGAGATGTACAAAATTATGCATGATGCGAAGAAAGTGCACAGGGAGAATTTTGCTGGAGAAGAAGGCTATCAAAAGTTACTAGTCCTGATGGCTACATACTACCTCCAGTACCAAAGTATGTCAGGAGCTAGGTTTCTCTGTTCTCACTTTCACAACACACTGTCCTTTGGCAAAAGTTCTTTATTATCCAGTGTACAGCAAACTATAACCAACAGAGTCTCTGAGCATGCACAGAGAAGTTTGTTGAACCCAAACTAGAAACTACTTCTGAGAACCCTTCTTTTAAGTGACTCTGGACGCCACCCCTCTGGAGTGCCCTTGTGGAACTGGGCAAGCCTCTTAAGCTTATACAAGTTCTCTAGCTGGCCAGCTGTTCCCTCCTAGCAGCATGTCATGGGGTCAAACATCATGCCAGGTTTGTGTGGCTCCTGTAGCTCCTGCCTCATGCCCCCTCCAGGTGTTCTCAGAGTCTGTCTGAACACCTGGAGATGGTGGCCTTGAGGCAAGCATTCCCAGCTCTATATTTGGATGCTTCATTTCCCAGGGATCATCCTCCTCACCCAAAGAGTCAGTGTCAACCTGGCCCTGAAACACATGCCAAGAACACTTGCCTCTCTTATTCATAGCAGAGTATATGCATAAGTTACTAGGGAACATGGGCAGGAGGGTGCTGCTGCATCTATGTCCTTGTGGTTTTCCCATGGACAGCTGGTTGCCCAGTGCACGAATAGGATCCTGGATTAGACAGAGCTTGGTCTATCCAGCACTGCTCTTTGTATGTTCTTAAGAAGAAGGAATCCTTTAATAACTTAGTGGAGTGTAGTATCTATATTTTTAAATAATAACAATAATATTAGGAGAAGGCTATCAAAAGTTACTAGTCCTGATGGCTACATGCTACCTCCAGGCCTGATAAATAAATAAAGTTTTCTATTCCTGGCTGATTTAACAGCTTATACTAGAGGAAGGAACCAAGCAGACCTGAATGGATTCATGCTTGTTCACAGCAAACCAGGATCCTCCAGTAATCAGGTTTACCATTGTATCTGAACATAGCTATTAACTCATTCACTTTTCCACTTTCTAGGTTTAAACCCAAATTTGGACTACAGTGCCTTCAGAGGAAATGTCAACTGTTCTGCCTTGACCTCTGGATCAGATGAAACAGAGGGATACATTGTGAACCAAATGCAGTGTAAGAGATTTTATGGCAAGCAAACTACAGCCAAAGAATTTACAGTACGCCAATGTGGATTATGATCTCCACAGAAGACTTCATACTAGCATTTAATCTATCTCATATCTTCTAAGTGATAAAATGTGTTTTATTAGTTTGGTCCAGAGCAAGTTTCATATCCAAAGTAGCCTGGAGATGATTAAAGGGTGCAAAAATAAAGCAGCAAAGAAAAATGTAGTGGGTGAATGTGCTTATATGTTTAATTGGTGTCAAGAATACTACCTAATTTCCCTGGAGGGGAAAAAAGCAGGAAGAAATAGAAGCCCAGTCTCCAATCTATGTACAAAAGCAAAGAAATTTAATCTTGGTTGCCAGTACAGGGCCAGGGGCTATTTCTCCCTGTCCTCCCCAAACAGAAGCCACATTTGGGTGGAAAGAAACACTACCCTCTTCACTTTTGCTCTGAACATTACAGTATTGTAAGCTGTTTCCAAGATGGCAGAGTTTGAACTGTTTCAAATGAGACTCCCAAGAGAAAGGGTATGCCTGCACTAATTACTTGCAGATGGCAAGATCCTTGAGTGAGCAGCCAGAAGACATTTTAGAAATATTCCAACTTCCTTGCATAACTACAGTTTCAATGCTGATAAAAAAGATAAAAGCAGCAGAGGGAAAACATGAAAAGGTTATGAGAGATAGTGTTGCCTGGAGCACTCTTAAAATTCTATGAATGACACAATGCTATGGCACAATAAAGGCCTTATCTGAAAGCACACTTAGACCAGTAGTCCCTTGAATATTGTAAGTACTTGTAGGTGATTAAGACAGTTCTTAGATTTGAGCCAGCACAGAGACCTGTTTCAAACATCATGACCAGCAATGACATAAAGAAGCATAATTCTGTGAGCAGGTGTGCTGTCTCCTGCTTGCTTCCATTTATTTCCCTTTTGTTAACCCAGAACCCCACTACCCTTTGGTTGCTCATTGCAATGAACAAACCAGAACTCTGGCTGTTGAGAGGGGAACAACCCAGAGTGTTAAACTAACAAACCATGGGTTATAAGCCTAGGCTCTTTACAAAAGCAGAAATGAAGCAGAAGCAGATAGTGAGCATCAGGCACTATCTGACAAATCATATGTTAACCGACCTATAGTTTGTTGTTATATGCAAACCAGTAGTGTCTTGTGCCCCACTTTATTTTATTTATTTATTTAATGCTTTTGTATATACCCACATGGCTCTCTGGACAATAAAACCATCAACAAAACATAAAAGAACACTTTATTGAGTTGTACAAAGTTTTAAAAGATTCTTTTACAAAGGCAGTTTCCTTATAACTATTAAAGTCTTTGGGTAGTACTCATTGAGAAACGGTGGGCAGGTTTGCACAATCCTTGGGCATGCTGGTCACAAACTGCCTATTTATCATAATTCCCATCACCATGTGTGAGTTGTAATATCTGACCCTGGTGAGGGTGAATGGCTCGGGTGGTTTACAAACTACCACCAAAACAGGCCATAACATGTTTTGTGAACCAACATAGCTACGCATCCTTGCCAGGTTCACATATCATGAGAACCCACACCCAGGGAGGGTAATTATACTAATTTGGTGGCTCACAACTGTCAAACAAGGGGAGAGAAAAAAAAATCATCCCAGCTTTTTCTTTTCTCTGTGATTGTGGAAACTGGGTTGTTACTAGTACTCCAAAACAACATCAGGTCTTGCAGGCCCCCAGGGCCGCTCCTTGTAAAACCCGGTCTTTGTTTTCTTATCAGAACCAAATTGCCTTGTTTCCTTTCCCCACTCTAAATACAGGCAAGCAGACACCAGACTCAGTACCTCTCCCCCAGTAAATTAGTAGGACTTTGTTTTTTCACTGGTCTCAATCAAGCCACCAAACTGAACAGTGTAACTTATAAAAATGCTGTGTTTTTGATTTGGCACCCCAAATTCTTTCAAGTTGTACAGCTCCTGCTGGCAAATACAACCAGCCAGGCACGAATAGGCTATGCCAGCACAGCAACCTGTAAGAAATGGTCTTCTCTGATGTCTGATTTTCAGACTTCAACAGCGGCCATTTATACATCAGAAAAAAGAAAACAGAACAGGAGAATAATGTGCATTAAATTTACAAAGGCTAATTATGTGTATAAATATAAATTTGGAAATAAATGATGTAATAAAAATACAACATACCCACCGAAGTGGAAAAGAATATGACCAGGTGACCTGTGTACCTACTTGGTGGGTAACTTCAAGGTCTCTATTCCCTCTTATTATAATTCTTAAAACTGGATGTGAGCTGAGCAGCCCTTTAAATGGAAGACTGCCCTCTAAAATGTAGGGCATATGGAAACCCTACTACTGGTGAGGAATCATACCACTATCACACTCATAAAGATACAAATCCGGTTCACTCTGGAAATGATAGAATAGAGACTCCCTGTGTTTTTTGTGGACTGCCTTCTTTCCCTCTCTGTGCCTCACCAGATTCCATTGGGACCTAAAGAGGATTTGGTATTTTCACTGTAAACAACTCAAGGGAAGAACCAGTTTTGCTTATTACCTTTAAACAAAAGTTATTATTAAAATTGCCTATTTGGATATAATGACTTTTTTGTTGTGAACAAATCTACCCTTCTCACTACATGTTAAAGAATTATTTATTGCATGTTTACCCCACCTTTATTGTAGGCCTCACCTCAATTTATCGTCATAAAAACCCTGTGAGGTAGGTTAGCAGGCTAAGAGATGGTGAGTGGTCCAGGGTAACCCAATAAGCTCCAGAGCTAATGGAGGCCTGGAGCTTACTCTGTGTGGACCTAAACCTACACTCTAAAACAGCCTTCCCCAAGCTGGTGCCCTTCACTTGTTCCTAGCAGCATTTCTGGCCACTGGCTATGCTGGCTGGGGATGATGAGAGTTGAAGTCCAAAACATCAAAAGTGCATCAGGGTGAGGGAAGCTGATCTAAGAATTGTATGGGAACATTGTGGATTGGGTGATTGTTTGCAAATTGTACTGGTAGAGGTACTCTTCTTTCTCTGGCAATACTCCAGGACAGGGCAGGGCTAGGGAAGGGAGAAACTAGTTCAGTCCAAGATTTAAGTTGCCACCATGAGTTGTCAACTCTTTCCCAGATGCTTTAAGTGCAAATGTTGCAGGTCTTGATACATATCAAATCAACTTTAATTGACAGTGATATTATGAAAGCTGGCACTAAGTTTAAATATCTCCAGTTCTGATTCTCCTTTGTGAAAATCCAACCCATCTAAACAGCTTCCACTGTCTTTTGTCCAGATTGTTCCATTTGTCTTTTATCCAGATGAGTCATAAGCAAGTGAAAGATTCTGAACAAGTAAAATACAGCTCCAAATCACCACTGGCAAAAAGATCACCTTTGTTCAAATGTCACTAAGCAATACATATCTTGTTGGATGATCGCTTAGAAAAGCATTGTCATGCTGAATTAGCCTGACTAACAGCGCAGCCTTCTTTAGACACCAGCTCCTTTGCAGTACTGAAAGGTTACCGCTCTCTGTACTTGGACGTGTCTAGACAAGTGTGTAGTTCCAAACAGCAAACTAAAATTAGCTTGTTTGTAAGAAGGATAGGAAGGAGAATTTGAACCTGTATCAAACTGAACACATATGGACAAATCTGCTTTTTGGATGGTCATACTTTATGTTGGAGGACATGCAGATACAGTATTCCCACCTAGAGTGGCCACTAGAGAATTAAAAATAAATCATCTGAAAAGTGAGCAGGATACAAATCTGTATAAATTTCTATAGGCTAATTTGTATTAATTTAGAAATTAGTACAATTGAAATAGAAATGTATCACACACCACCATGGGTGATGATGACCAGTGTGCCTTCAGTCTACTGGAGAAGCTGTTGAAGGCTGCATTCCCGTGGCTGGCACTGCCCTTTTGCTCCAGAAGACAGATAAAATATTGGCAATAAAATTACCAAGAATTAAGTGTAAAAGAGGGATTTGCTGTATTATACCCCCAGAAGCTAGTAGAATTACAGAATCCCTTGATAAAAAGATACTGTGGTATCCAATATATCGCTGAATAAAATACAATTTAAGATCCACAGGTGCAACAGGTACCTGACAATGCAGCAATTCCCTCATTAGGCATTGGTGATGCCCACTGCACATTCCCAAATTTTTCCATAGATCCAGAAGATCGGGGACCCCTGAATTAGGGCAATGTCCAAGTAGCAGGGACATGGTGGAACAGACACGGTTGGCCCCACATTCCCGCAGGGGCCCACTGACTGCTATCCCCTGGAATTGCCCCATCTCGTCACCACTGCAACCTGCTTTTCGCTCTGTTCCAAACAGTCATGGTGAAAAAAAAGGAATGCAGGTAGCACTGCCTGTTTTCTCAGTGGCTATTTGCCTGTCCATATCAAGCAAGCGAGTGGAAACAGTGATGGGAAAGAGGTAGCATGGATGGAAGAAACAGAAGTGGCCATGTGGCTGGTGCAGGAAAGGAGAAGTGGGAAGGCAGGCTGTGCGCAGCTACCTAACCATGCTTCCAGCTGCTGGTGAGCCTGGGTATTCTGACAAAATTTGCAAAAAGCAGTATGATGCAAAGGGTAGTGGTAGATCAGGCACATTTCTATGGAGACATATGCAATATATAGTGAGAACTATTAATATCTATTAGAGTGTTGCAGAGAGTTGGCAAGAATTATGACTGGGGAGGCTGGTTTCAAATCTATATTTTGTCCCAGAGGTGCATGAGCTCTGTCTTAGCCTATGTATCTTCACATAGCCAAAACTAAACCATTTCCAAATACTGCAAATAAAAAATAGATAGCAAATACTGTTGGGAGTGAGAAAGTTAGTTGCTCTTGTCACACATTCTCAAGGCCTGATGGCTGGACTTCGGAGGAGGAGGAGGAGGAGGAATGTGAGCCAGTTCCAAATGCTGAAATGAGAGAAGCAGAGATGCTTATTTCAAGGCCAGACTCCCCAGGTGCTCAGGTACCAACTAGGAACAATCAAGTTGATTAGTTGGGGTGGGGGGGCTTAGGACAGGGGATGTCTGACCAGGGCCATCTTAACAGCATTATTGGCCCCGGGCAAAGCAGTGTACTGGGGCCCCTACGACAACTACAACTACTGTTAATTTTGGAAGTTTTCCAATTTTCCAAGGGTTAACATACACAGATTAGTATGGGGCCCACAGGCAAGTGCCCATCAGGCCCATGCATTAAGACGGCCCTGTGTCTGACTGGAGTGGCAAGTGACACCATCCTTGCTAATCAAAAGGTTTGGGACTTCAACCCTGCAAGCTCTGGCTCCACTGCAACACTGGCCCCGCACCAAGACATTCACTCATATTTCTATCTTTGTGATAACTGCAAGCACAGGAGCTTTCACTCGATTCAGCAGAGGGAGCGATTCTCTGCAAGATTGCCTTTAATGAGACTGTCCACATCTGTCTTTATTAAAGAGCACATCTCTGGTGTGAGGCACATCTGTTCTCACCTTCACTTAACCAGAAAGCTGATCAACAGTACAAGTTATAGCATAGCAACCAAGATCCAAAATGTCTATTTGTAGCAAATGCAAGCCCATGGGACTTCCGGTGGCTAATGGTTTTTCTTATGAATGCTTTGTTAGGCCGTGACTCCCACGCAAGCGTACTTCAAGCAACAGAGCTTCAAGTTCATATATTTCTAAGGGGAGACATGACAGAGCTTTATGTATGGTGTGAAAAAGAGTGGACAGAGATATATTTTTCTCCTTCTCCCATAATATTAAAATTCACACTGGCAATAGATCGAAAGAACAGTTTTTCATACAATGTGTAATAATTTATGGAATGTACAGCTGCAACAGCCAATACCTTGGATGGCTGTTGAAAAGGTATAAAAGTTCATGGAGGATAGTCTGTCAGCAGCTCTTGGTTACGACAGAGGTGTAGTGGAGGGGAAAACTGGGGTCTTATAGTGACAGCAAAAACAGTGATGTCCTCTGTTGGAGAGTTGGGGTTAATTAACAGATCATCTTTGTTCTAACAAGTGAATGAGGTGATAAAGAGGTTTTCAAGGGTTACTATTCATGACAAATTACCATATAAGAAGTCAATTAATGAGGAAGATACTCAAGCAGGAGCTAGATACCCCTTTCTCAGATGGGATGGGATTCCTATTTACTCTGGGGGTTTAAATGGTAAGAGTTGTTTGTAAGAGACTTTGCATTTTTAAGGGCAAACTAAAGGCTTTGTTTCACCTGAAGATCTTTTGTAAAGGCTCTTTTTATGAGTTGAACTTCTGCAGTTAGAAACAAGTATCAATGAGAATAACTGACTGTTTCAGGTGACTGTGCATAGGACTGTGACCACACTAAGCCTAATAAACTGGGTATTGTGCTAGGCACTGCTGTGCTGGTGTGCATTTGTGTATAGTACATGTTTTTATCTGGTATTTCAATCATTTAAAAAATCTTGCAGTTTAAGTCCAAAGTTAAAGTTATCTCATGTTGACTGCAAAGCCAGGAAATTAGAAGTTTAGGCTGATGCCTTAACAGACATAACTTGTAATCGGTAATTCTGTTTTGCAGTGACACAAATCATCCTTGCTTTTAACTTACCCTCTGAGCTGAAACTTCCAATTTCCTTGTTTTGTGTAGATGAGCACTTGAGATGGCCTAAACCCTGTTCTTAAATAGCCAGGTTTTTCATTACTGAATTTATCTGGTGATAGAAAAGACACTGGGGATTACATGAGTGGAGCTGGGGGTCAGACTAGATGCCCTGGGAGACCCCTTTTGACTCACTTTTTTCTGTCTTTCCATGTTGCTATTTAATGCCCTATGTTGTCCTGACCCTGTATTGCTAGAATTTTCCTGTGCGTACCTGCTTGTTTGAGAACCAGCACAATTTGGGTCAAATTCAATTTTGGAGAAGCGCTCATACTGGATTCCAGAGATGGGCGAGGCTGAAAGTGAATAGGAAGGGCCAAAATACTAGCTAATTTTGACTTAAAACTCTTATAGTCAGTAAATTAAACCTTAGGAAGGATATTTTAACCTTTTAGACTGGGGAAGGAAACCTGCCCAAACAGTGGTAGGGGGAAAGGGAGTGGGTACCCTGGGGAATTCTGGAGGGCCATATTAAAAACCAAATGGGCAGATTTGTTCTGCAAGACATGCTTACACATATGCACAGCTATACTATGCTCCTTCATGTCAAAATGTAGCACTAGTATACAACTAAAAGCGAAACCTTCACCTTCAGAGGCATTATGTCAATGAAAACATATCGCTGGGGGAGAAAAGTAGAGGTAATGGTAGTCAGCTGTGTTGATCTCTCTCATAAATATATATTTGTAAGCTTTATATAAAGATAATGGATCTTAATTACCCATTTGTGACAAGTAATCTCAAAATACTTAACACAACAACAGCAGTAGCTCATAGTTATACTGTAGCTGGGAAAATCCATTTCCGCTCAGCTACTGTGAAGAATGAACTTGCTGTGACATTGTAATATTATTGTCCCTGATAATCAAAAAGTCCTGGCACTTCAACTCTACAGGTCTTGGCTGCACACACCATTGATCTTATGTTCTTCCATTCTTAAACCCTAAAGGCTTTGGGGTACAAGACTATCTCAATTTGCAACTACCAGAGGAATTCTGGTTTTATATCATACTTTTCTTTACCTTTTGAAAATAATGAATAAAAAATCAGCCCCAAAACATAAACTACAAAAATGAATCCTTCAGTGAAAAAGACCCTATCTTCCCCATCCCACAAGAACTACATTTTGCAAATCTCTTAATGTTTATAAATTGTGAAATGAACAATAATTTCATTACAGTTGCTACAAGTCTCATAATACGGCAAATTATCTTTGATTAGTTATAACAGACAAAATCAGTGTGGCATTTGTATTCTTTTACAAGCGTTGTCACCATCAAGTGCACTGCAGGCATGGCTTTTAAACTGCGTAGAGTTTTAAGGTACCACAGGACTCTGGGCCCACTTCACATCATGCTAACCACCCTGGCCATAAGTCATGAGGAGCTGGTTGTTGTGCCACAGACAATCAGAGTCACTGAGGGTCACTGTCTGCCCTACCTTTTGGCTTGCCATGGCTTTTCCCCCCCTGTTCCTCTTCTTTTCCTAGAGATAGTGGAAGCCAGATTTACAGCCAGCTTTCACAATCCGTATTTTGACAGCCACCAACAGCCCTTTTAAAGTACACAAAGGTTTTTGCCACTCTTCTCAGGGAATTTAGTATCAGATTCTCCATACTAGCAATAGGGTCATTTGCCCAGCTTCAGAAAATACAACAGCTTCAGAAAGTACCACCCCTACAACAGCTCATTGGTTGTTGGGCTGGTTCTCTCTGCCCGTGAGCAGCCACCCTGGGCAAAGTGATTCAGGCTTATATGACAGGACAACACACGGTAGGTAGCAACCCACAATGAATTGTTGCACCATGGGAACCTGGTCTCCATGCTGGCTTTCTGTAGCAAGCAAACATAACCGTCTGGAAATGACTATAAAGGCAGGCACCAGTTTTAGCTGAGTGGAAAGGAAATTTGTCAGTCACAATATACTTGCTGACCCAAGATGAGATGCCATGCATCTGCTGGATTCATGCTATAGCGCATTTGTTAGTCTTTGATGGGTCACCAGTGTTGTTTTTGCTGCAGGAAGCTAACATGACTACACCTCTGAAAATTCTTTTAGATTAAATTATCCAGATTTTTTCATTCACACAAGCTCTGGTCACATCTTGAAATAGATAATTATGCCTACTGTTTCTTTAGAAATTAATCTTCTATAAAAGAACAGCTCAACTCATCCACTGTGTAGAACATTTGAATGCAAGTGAACCCAGGAAACTAATTTACAAACAACGAAGCAAAATATCATTAGCAAACCAATTATAGTCATTGGGTCTTCCCTTGAGACCTCCTGACTTGAATTGCCAGTGTAATTTTCTCTCCGATCTTTCCCATCATCTCTAACCAGTCTTAAGTACACAGGTCTAGAGTAACCAAAGGAGAGTCAAACTAAGAGCAATTTGGATTTCTTAATCAGTAATACAGCCTTGGAGACATGACTTCCTCTATTCATTACTGACTGCCTTTCTCCAGAAAGCATTAAAGGAAGAATTTTGAAAGGACTTCAAGGGGAATAGCTGCTGGCTATCCTATGATGAACAGTAAGAAACAGGAAAGGAATTGTATCCTGAGCACATCCATGAATACAAATTAGATCAATAATGTGTATTATGTGCCCATCGGATCTGCTTCTTGGCACAGTTAAAAGTCCCCAACAACTAATTTCTCTATACTCCATTGAGTATTTTAGTAAGTTATCTTTGCAAGGATATGTAAGGGATATTTCTATAGGAAAACTCAGTATGCATTCTTAGTGGGTATATTAGTGGTTATGTTCAAATTCCCTTTTTTAATCATGTATCACCACTTCTTCCAGTAGCTCTCCAAGATAAACAGGAGTTTTTCCTTCATTATCTTCCCATGTATAAAAACTAGTCTGCACAAATCTAGTAAATATACCACATAGCTTCCTATAAGCAGTAAGGTACCCTGTTTTTACTGTTATGTGAGACACTGAAATTCTCTACTCACAGGCTTAGGTTATCCTAACTTACTCTGCAAGGTCTGTTCGCTGTGCTAATTAAAAGAGGTCCTACCATTCAGGCCTGCCACATCATAAGGCATTTGTCACCACCCATCTAGCATAGCTGTTTACATGGTATATCACTTTGATTGTAGCAGCATGCAGAAAATAATTTATCCGTTCTGTCTTGGCTTTGTACTTTTGCTGGAAGAAATAGATGGATGACAGAGATTCAGATTATTCAGGATACAAGAAAAGGTCTAGTAGCAGTAATAGTTCTCTGTGTCAATAGGGGTCAGGGGACTGGGATTCCTGTGGAGCTGAGAAGGGCCAAGTATGAAAGGTGACAGAATTTAGCAGCATGATCAATGCAATCAGTCAGATATTTTCATTCATTTAATTTTTTTGGATCATCCCTCTATATCGCTTTGCTTGAGGTGATATGCAATAAAAATAGAATGCTTGAAAATACAAACTTCAAATACAGTTGGGAAAGGGGTAGTTTGGTGGTAGAACACTTGCTTTGTATGCACTAAGTTCCAGGTTTAATTCCCTCCAGTTTGCAAGTTAAAACATTCTCAGGAAGCAAGGTTCAAGTCCTTGGAGACCTTCAGAATGATTTTCTGAGTTTAGTATTATTTGTTTGTTGCTGATGCTTCCCCCAATGTCATTATGTCTGTTCATTTTAAGTGGGTCAAGCAAGTAAGAGTGAACTTGTGGGTATTGCAGTGTTCTCTACCACACCAGCAGCAGTAGCATAGCTTGCAATACTTGATTAGCACTGCAAAGGAAATGAAGATCAGTTAACACACCTTCCTTTCCTCCTTCAAGGTTGAGTAAGCAAGCCAGTGACCGGCATGCTATGACATGAGAGGACTGGGTGAGGATCAGTCATGGTTCCTGTAACTAACAGCTCTCACAGTTACTGCTACTGTCATTTGTCACCCAATGTGCTACTGTGTGAATCAAACCAAGGATGTGGCAAGAGTGAATGAGAGCAATCACAAAAAAGAGGAAAACTTGAAATAAAAGATGATTGAAAATTATACCTGTGTAAACTCAGACACCTGGAAATGTCACTGGATCTAGATAAATATATGTATGGTAGCTAACTAAATATGATATCTTTACAGTCTATTCTATGAACAGCCCTGTGAACTGTCTGAGTTCTTTCTTGGTTTTAATTAATTTCATACTCCTCAGTTTTGCTTGCTCTTCCAAAAAATGCTGTCTTCGTTTCACATTCTATACACACATTTCAACATTGGCAAGGCACATGGAATCATCCTCAGGATTTCAGTACACTAGAATGATTTTTCCCACTGAACAGGGTTCAAGGGACTTGCAGGGACCAGAGAACAGGTCTTTGTAATTAACAAGCTGATACATCCCCCTTTACCCTTTAAAATATCGAAGTAATTCAAGGACAAGTCACATGACTCCCCCTCACCCCCCAGTTAGTTCCAAGACATGGCCGAACAGCTTGCAATGAAGTATGTATTTTTATCCACAGCTCAGCACAAGCTGATGGGCCTCCTGGCCATGTGGCGAAGCAATCAGTCAGCTGCTTCACTGTGCACCCACTGCAGTGTGACGCAGATCAGACTCAGCTCCCATGTCAAGAAACGCAAAGGGTTATGCGAACTGGACGTCAGGTAATGCTAATGGGAAATGAAGAATTTGCAACTGTGGATTTAATTCATATCTATCATTAAGCTTCAGTGAAGAACCAAGAGGACATTTAGAACAGTTTAGTACCACTTCTTCAGTCTTGGCCAGATATTCTTGATGGTGCAAATATCTTAATATGTTACTTCATAGCATAATCCATAGCAAATAAATCATGAAATAAATAAATGTCTAAACCTCCTGCTCCAAAACAAAGAGCAGTCTTTCACTAGTCATTCCTGGTAACTCAGAGAGGCAGATAGAAGTATTCATGGTCCCAGTAGGTTACTACAGTTCCACATGCTACTATTTATTTTACAAATGCTTGCAATAATTAATTTTCTATTAATCAATATTATTAACATATCCGTCACTGTTCATACCCATCTTGTACAACCTGGTGCCCTCCAGATGTTTTATGGTACAATTCCCAGCAGTCTTGACCATTAGCCATGATGGCTGGTTCTGATGGGACATAACGTCCAATGCATCTGGAAGGCACCAGGTCAGAGAAGGCTAGGCTACATTTTCTGCATTTTCTCACTGACTTCACTGTTTAGAATCCCACCTAATCCCCAAACATTTCTTATAACAGAAGAAGTGGGCTGTAGCTCCTGCAAAGCTTCTGACATAATATGTTAATCTTTAGGTGCCACAAGACTCTCCGTTGTTTTTGCATTCTCCAGAACACTTTTATTGTGCTTCTAAAACAATTCAGTAATCTTTTCAGTCTCCTTAAGAAATTTTCCATAAACCATTGTGTGATGAGTCAACATAATCTGCCAGGCAATGGCTCTGTCTAATCATCATTTGCTTTCAAGATTCATGTGAAAGGTCAGCACTTGGTGCTGAAATAGTGACAGACATGGAGGCAAGGGCAGCTTTTAACAAATGCTACCTCCTTCTCTAAATAGCTTCAGATAATTTATTGCTATTGTATCCAGAGTGAAATATGTACTCACTTGCACCAGTCCACTTAATTTTTGCAAAGTGCGATTGATGGCTATAATCAGTAATGAAAATGCCCATTATATCAGTTAAGGTAGATATTAAGGTAATATTCCATTGTGTCACACTACTTTCTCTGGTTGCAGGCTGCAGGGATTCTTTAGAACAACTTCTGTAGAGTGCTGTTTGGAAGATCAGGGGAAACTTAGGGTATCTTTGTTAAAAACAAACAACATTAGAGTCATTTACATATACATGTAAAGCAGTTGTTATTTATGGCACCCAGCAGAAAAGCACAGAGAATGCGGCTTCCATTGAAACACCTGTCCCCAAATCCAATATTATTTGACTTCAAGAAGGAAAAAAGGCCCACTGAGACCAGAAACATTCAATATACATTCCATCAAAGATTTCAGAAGACCAGATCATGCTTTATAGACTATAACAAAGACTTTGAAAAATGGGTGTGCCACAGCACATGACTGTCCTGTATCATTAACAAGAAGCTACTCTTAGGACAACGTATGAAGAAACAGAAAGGTTTCTTATAGGAAAAGCCATCAGACAAGGGTTATATTATCTCTGTTCAATCTGAAGACAGACCATATCACAAGGAAAGCTGGATGGCAGAAGATGCATCAATAGTTTAACATATGCAGATGATATCATATTACTGGCAGAAAGTTGTAGTAAACTCAAACACCTCCTGATGAAAGTGAAAGAAGAAAATGCAAGAGCAGGACTGCAGTTAAACATCATGAAAACAAAAATCATGACTATAGAAGAATCACATTGTTAAATGTCACCAATGGAGAAATTAAAATTATTACAGATTTTGCATACAATGGTTCAATCATCAATTCAAAGGGGGACTACAGCCAAGAAATTAGAGGAAGATTGAAATTTGGAAGAGCAGCATTGAAGAAACTAAAAAAGGTCACTGTATAAGGACATTTCACTGGAGATCATCCACATTACTGCATTGCCAATCACTATGTGTGGGAGTGAAAGCTGTACAGTGAAGAAAAGTGATGGGAAGCAAATGGATGTATTCAAAACATGGTGCTAAAGGAGAGCTTTGTGAATACCCTGGTCGAAGAGAAAGATGAACAAATGGGTCCTAGATGAAATCAAGCCAAAACTTTCCCTTGAAGCAAAATTGATGAAATTGAAGCTGTTGTACTTTGGGCACATCACAGAAGACAATAATGCTAAGGCAATAAGTCAAAGGCAGAAGAGGAGGAGGAGGAGGAGGATTAACTATGAGATGGATAGATTCTATTAAGGATGCTACAGCCTTGTGTTTATAAGAGATGGGCATGGCAGTCAGAGACGGGGCATTTTAGAAGTCATTCATTCATATGGTCACCATAAGTCAGAGGCAACTTGACAACATGCAACAATAACAACATATAAACTTAGATTTGGATAGAGGTTAAAACTTCATATTCTGCACCAAGATAAGCCAAATTCTATCTCAATAAAAGATGAACTAGAAAACCTATCTATGCAAATTGAAAGACTATTTGGACAAGTTTGCTTACTTTGCGTTATTTATTCTACTAAACACAAGATTATACAAATTCTTCCTAGTGCTGAAACATTATGTCATCGTGTAGCACATTTAGCTGGGACTCAGGACAGGGTCTTCTGAGTAGTCATAGCTGGACCTTTAAATGGTACATCTGCCTGCACTTTAAAATGTATGTTACATTGTTGTAAACCACCCAGAGAGATTTGGCTACAGGGTGATATAGAAATGAAATAAATAATGTTTTGTCAATGTCCTGTTAGCCTTAATGTCTTCCTGTTGTAAGTTTTTAATGCTTCTGCATGGTTCTTATTTTCATGGTCATCCTGTTTGTGAATGAAGTCTTATTCTACAACAGTTGTTTGGACTTATTAAGTGCCTTGACCTCTCAAGGAAAAGCTGGGTTGTTATCTCTTTATATCTGTATCATTTATATCTACATCTGTATCAACACATACACAATTTTATGTAATTTGTAATATGTAAATAAATTACAGTACAAAAGATGATCTGAACTCAGAAGATTCATCTGAATAGTACACTCAAATGGAGGCTACTGAACAACTGTACATAAATGAATGCCTTTTCTGTTTGCCTTTTATGCCAGACTAATCCATCTGGGCTGGATTAGAATGCCTGGCTAATAGACAAAAGCAGCTGCCAGAGAAGTTTTTGTGTACTGCTTCTTCAATTACCCCCTTCACTGTAACCTTGAATGACCACCTTTCTAATTCAAGGAAGAGAATTCAATTACTCTCCTTCTATTATTGAGGCTCCAGATGTCTTTTGAGCAGAAGCTACTACTTATATGAAAATGGCAAAATAATAGGACTCAACCTGATCACTTCCTCATTTTATTAGGGTTCTCAGTGATGCTGTGTTGTTGCTACCACTACTATTTACAGCTGCCACTACTACCAAATTAATATGCTTTTCAACTCACCCTTATCCATAAAGGATTGCAATACAGCATACAGTATTCAATTAAAATCAGATTTACAGTGAAACCTAAATAGTTTGAAATGAGTTCCAGTACATTTAGTGAGACAAACTTCTAAGTAAAGTCGTAGTCATGTTTAGTAAGAAGTGGGCTACTGAGTTAAATGGAATTTACCACCCTATTTTATGCAGGTTTATTCAGAAGTAAGTTGTATGCTATTCAACAAGTGTTACTTTTAAGGCTCCCCTCAAAGGTTGTTACTATTGGGTCTTGCTGAGGGCCATGTCCAAGTATGAGGTCCATGCTGCTGCGAGATGGACTTACCTTGTGCTTCACTCTGGACAGTTTTACGGACTGAACCAGAGGGAGAATAGGCAGCAGTGATAGTGACTAGAAGGCGGGCGACTCAGGGAGGAGCATCTTGCCTGAAGTGCCTGCAAAACCTGGAGCTATTACTGCTTATTCCCAAAGAAGTTTGTACAGGATTGTAGCCTTAAACAGATGAAATGTTGGTGCTAAGCCCTCATTCCCTTCGAGGATTAATCATGGATGCCAAAGGAGTCACATCATTTGCTTGACCTGTGTGGTATGAACATTAGTTGCGCATCATGACAACCAGCTACACAGAAGCTCTCCTATGGTAAAATGTAAATCAGTCTTGTGTAGGAAGGAGGGCGAAAAATAAGGTCCACAGAGCTATAAGGGGTATCTTCTTGGGAAATCTTGGGGATTATAGTTCTGTCAGAGATGTCTATGGATTTCTGAGAAAATGTACTCCCTCATGAGACTACAGTTCTGAGAAATCTTTGGGGGGAAACTGTGAAGACAGTTAACAAATATAAAACTGATATGAGTTTGTAATTTATAACATTCTGGGAGTTAAGTGGCTGCAAAGCCAACTCCAATATGGAAATAGTGAAGATCTGCTTTCAATCATGTAAGAAAGGAGTGAAAAATCAATATTGTGTCCTGTCGTTCTGCCTAAGTGAGCTGATAAACTTCCAGATTCATTAGCAATAGCCTTTCTTGGAGAAGGATGGAAGAGCTGGTGTCCTGTACTGCTGTCAAAATGTGAAAGAGATTAAAAGAGGGCACACCTGTTGTGGTTGGAAAGTACCATGGTGTCTGTAACACAAATGCAGAAGGGCCAGGCATCTGGCAAACACATCACAAGCCTGACCTCCCTCTTGATTATGAGGCTGCCAATTGCAAACTAAAGCAGCTCTGGGAAAGGAAAGTAACTGTGATAGAAAACTAACCACAAAGATCTCCATCTGTAGGAAATGTGGCAGGCTGTGGATAGTCTTGCAAAACTCACTGTGTGTTCCAGATTTCACCAACCAATTGCAAGTTGTATGTGCTGTTTCTCATGTTATATTTTTTTCCTGCATGTGTGTTGTATACACCTCAATGTTTTCATGTGACTGCATTCACATGAAATTACACTTATTATATTTCTATACGGCCCAATAGTCAAAGTGTTCTATGTGGTTTACAACAATTCAAAATGGAGTTGTGAACACAGAGCTCCATGTATGCTGGGTTACATAAATCTTTTCATAGGAAGTTTTGCTTAAAAATATCTCATGGTGGTATGCAACTGCTCATTACAATCCTTCTTCAGCAGGGGTAGGAAACATGTGGTCCATGCTGCCACTCCAGCAACACTGAATTTGTCTATGTTAGCTTAAGTTAAATTTGACCCTTGTCACATTTGACTGGCAACTTATTTGTATATTCAGCATTAGTAAAGCTACTGCAAGTTTTTAATCATAAAAGACCCATATATATTTATATATGGCTGTATGGAAAAGCAGTCTATCCAATAACTGTTTGCAATGGTCCTAATTCAGAAAAATCATGTTGCATAAGATTTAGCAGGAAGCTACTTTATAGTAGGTTCTCAGAACTGGCAATCTTGGTCATAAAGCAGCAATCATTCAATGCTTATTTTCCATGTATACCTTTCTCTGAATGTTGCTTATTCAGAAAACTAAGTGGTTTTGTTAATTGAGATTTATATCCTAGTAAGTAGGCTGAGTGAATTGCAGTCTCAGCCATCCTCACAACTTTCAGCCTTATAAAAATTGTCAGGTCATTAGAGATTTGGCATGATCTGCTTTTGAACTTGCCTTTAGCTAGAAATAAATTCAATTGTGAACTTTGTTCAGAAGTGTTTCAAAGTGAAGTCCTCCCCAGTTATGTTTTAGTGGCCTGCTAGTTAAAAGAAAAAAAAAAAAGAGCTCTATTTTTAACAGTTGCCATTCTTTAAAATTTCCATTATTTTTGTATTTTTGTTGATTGTATTATCATTTATTGCTATTTCATATTAAATAAATACATACATCTGCATCTTTTGACTTTGAAACATTTGTATTATTAGTAGCAACTGTAGCATTAAATCCAAAATAGTATCGATACATTATTTACATGTACTAAGATAATAATTTTGGAAATATGTATGGCAAAGTTCTAATTATATTTATATCTATATATGTGTGTGTGCAGATATATATAGATACATATAGATATATAGATACACACATACCTAAACTCAAGCAGCAGATTGCAAACAGTTCACGATGCTGTTTATTGAAGTCATCTATATATATAGCAAATCCAGTTTCATAAAGGCTTGGTTTTGAGAGCTGTTTGATCTTCATTTTTATCAAGGACGGAAAACACCTTGTTAGGCCCACAAGGTAAGCCAAGGAAGAAATATCTGCTAGATTTGCATCACATGAACTTCAGTTACTGTAACCAAAAATAGGTAGCAGGGTCAGTTGTAAAATTTGCAGTGCAAATCTTCGGTGTAGTTTTATGTGAAATGATCCAGTGTTTTGGGGTGGCAAATCAACAGCAGACATATGGGGAAAACTGAACATTTCATTACTTTAACACATATGTTGGGACGTAGGCAGGAATTTGTAAGGAAGAACTTTTATTTTTCTTTGGAAGCAGCAGGCAAAGAATGTGCATTTTCATGTATTGTATAAGTGTAAGATCTGGATGGATGGATGCCTAGCAGACAGGAAGAACACAAGCATATCCACATTCATTTTAAAATCCTAATGTCAAACTGTGGATTCTTGGCCTAACAGCATTAGTGGCTGGATTTGTGCAACACCATCTGCACAGTAGCATTATGAAATGTGCTACCCAGTTCACTATATGTAGCATGAAAAAGGCTTACAGTGGATATCTCATGTCCAATTGCAATGCTGATGGCCATCTGTGCATGCTGTTACCAAACCATCAAGAGACTTTTATGTGTGTTGCTTGATTGCTCCATCACAACAAATATAGCTATTCTGAACTTTGTTCCATGCATATGTCCAAGCACACTCCAGCCAGATCAGCAGGAGTCAGAGGAGGAAAGTTACACCCCAAGACAGAACATCACGGCATATGAAAAAATAAGCCCAGCCTTATCCATTGGCCCTAGAAAGAACAGATATAGAAAGCTTGCTTAGCCCCAGCCTGCCAGAAAGTGCCCTCCATCTGCCAGTTGCAAAACTCTCCTCTAGTACCATCAACTTTCTTTCTGTCACCTTTGTTCACTGTTCAGCTTTCACACACAAATATGGTGATCTTGGCCTCAGTCTCCAGCAAAATGTCCTAACACTTCATTTACTTTTCTAGTTCCTTCACTGCTGCCCTTTATTCTTCTGATTTCTTGGCTGCACTATCCCTTTAAATTGATGATTGAACCACAGTATGCACATTCTTTCATAATTTCAATTTCTTTATTGTTGACATTAAACAATGTGATTCTTCTGTAGTCACAATTTTTGTTTTCATAATGTTCAGCTGCAGTCTTGCTCTTGCATTTTCTTCTTTCACTTTCATCAGGAGTTGTTTGAGTTCACTGCTGTTTCTGGTAGTAACATTGTATCATTTACATATGTAAAATTTTAATGTGTCTTCTGCCAATGTTCTCTCTCTTTTGTCTGATCCTAATCCAGCTTTCTTTATGATGTGTTCTGCATAAAGACTGAACAGATGGGGAGATAAAATAACTCTTTTCTGATGCTTTTGCCTATAGCATTTTTCCTCCATGTAAGGTAGTATTATTGTTCCTACACCTTAAGCATCAATTCGCTAGCATGGGAAAATAGCACTATTCTCTTATAGCTGCTGTACTCCTTTGCATCTCCTTTCTTGGGGACTGGAATGCATATAGAACATTTCCAATCCATGGGCTATTTGGTTTTCCATATTTGTTGAGATATTTTTGTTAGGCTTTGGATCTATTCAGCCTCTGCAGTTTGGAATAGTTCTGTTGGTAACCTGTCTACAGTAAGTGCTTTCAAAGCAACAGTCACTTCACTTTCTAATATTGTAAGCCCATCCTCATAGAATTTCTCTTCAAAGGAGTCTCTTATCTTTTTATCTGTTTTGTAAAGTTCTTCTGTATATCATTTCCACCTTCTTTAAATTTGTCCTTGTCAGATAGTATGTACTCATTTGTCTTAGCATTCCTAATCTAGGTTTGAATTTCCCTTTGATTTCTTGGATCTTCTGGAAGAGGGTGCTTGCTTCTCTTTTGTTGTTCTCTTCTTTTTCATTGCATTGATCATTGTAATAGCTCTCTTTGGCTCTACATGAAAAAGTTGATGAAAAGTTGCAACAGGATTCTGCCTCAATTTCTGTCGCACCAGTCTTTAGCAATTGTTTTTCTTCTTGGATATTTCAGTCTTTTTGCTCTAGGAATGGCCTTTTGGCATTCTCCCATAATACTGTCTGGTTTCAGTCCCCTGTTCTTTTGGCTCATGGTCAATTGACTTCAGTTATGAAATATGTTCTTTATATATGGGCTTTAAATTCCTCAGGAATGTTATTTAAGTTGCATTTTGGCACTATGTTTCTGTTAGTGATCTTTTTTCAGCTTGCTCAGGCTTTTGATATTATTAATTCATGGTCACTGCTGCAATCTGTTCCTGGTCTTGTTTAGGCAGGGAAAATACACCTTCTCAATTTCTTACTTCCAATTATGTAATCAATTTGATTTCCATATTGGCTATCTGGTGAATTCCATGTATAGATTTGCCTTATCAGTTGAAGTATATATTTGCAATAAACAGATTGTTGGCTTCACAGAATTCTGTAAGTCAGTCTACTGTTTTGTTTCTGACCCACAGGGCAAATTCTTCACAACACTGGATTGTGCTTTGTCTCCTACTTTTATGTTCTAGTCACCTACGATTGTCAGACTGCCTGGTTTTGTGTATTATCAGTCTCTTAGACACCTAAACATTTTCAATTTTTTCTTCAGCCTACTGATAGGGTCTCCATGAATTCTATATCTCCTTACTGCCTATGCTACATCTTTCCTCAATATTACATCCACTCCATTTCTTCCATATTTGTCATTTCCAGGATAAAACACGTTGGATTCATCTGACTGAAAACATCCCAATTCCAGGCCACTTTAGTTCATTCATACCAAGTACTGCAATATTTAAATGTTCAACTCCTTGCTTTCAGTTTTCAGTTTGCCTTGATTCATACTTCCTCCAGTTGTGTTACACAGCATCAGACCCATGTCAGCCACTAGTTTCAACATCATCATTATATTACATTGCATTTATATTTCAATATTCTTCCTCTTTCAAAGACCCCAAGAGGGCTTTCACAGTCCTCCTCCCTTCATTTTATCCTCACAGCAACAGCCCTGTGAGGTGGGCTAGGCTGAGTGACTGATCCAAAGTCATTCAGTGATCCTTATGGTCAAACGGGAACTAGAACTTGGATCTCCCAGGTCCCCAGCCCAACTCTCTCACCACCACACCACCCTGGCTCCCATTAGCAACAGTGTTCTTTAGAGGCAATGCCCTTTGTACTTGTCTTTTGCTGTCCCCCAGTAGCTTGGAGACTGCTTCCCAAGCTGACAGCCTCATCTTCTTGCACTACCTCATGTTTTATTTTGAATTTTTTTCACCATAAGGTTTTCAAGGTTTTTTTTTTTAAAAAATGAAAGTGGTTTACCATTGCCTTTTAGCTTGATCATCACTGCTATTGTCTCTGAAAGATCCTCCACCAGTGTTGCCTTCAACTATTGCTGCTTCCCATTGCTGTCCTTCTGGAGTTTCTACACCCCAACACCTTCAGAGATAGCTATCTTGTTCTGCTGATGTGTACATCACTCCTAAAAAGGTTGGATGCATCTTAGTTTGATGTCTCAGCTCTGATCATTCCATCTTGGGTGACACTGCTGGGAGACCAGCCTAGTGAGAGTCTGGCCTCTGGCAGCATTTCTCTCAGCTTTTCTGACATTCTCAAAAGCCCCTCATCATGTTAAGGTGTGCATCCAAGAGGGGGGCTTACAATATAATTTTAAAAAATAAATACATAGTAGAAAGTGGCAGTGAAATACTGTGACAGAAAGTGGTACAAGCCACCTCATTTTCAGGATGCGGACAACTTTGAATGTGAACTACATAGCAGCATAATCCGACATTCATTTAAAAAAAAAAAGCCCAGCTCCCTACAAATGATTTGTGTGGTGGTGGTGGTGGTGGTGGGAGAGGAACTTGAACTTCTCCTGCATGTTACTTCAGTAGCACCCTGACTAAGTGTAGAAACCAGGACAGTAACAAAACAGCAAGGCAACAACAGAATGACTAAGTGGCTGAAATCTCATTCAAAGTCTCAGGCATGAAGAAGCCCTTCCATGACCAACTGTTGAATATCTTTGTCCCCTGCCATGCTGCTGCCATCATGCCCCTGATTCCAAGAAAGGAAGGGATGATCTTGAAGTGCTCTTGGCTGACAAATCCGCACTGGAGCTGTTAAGAAAGCTCAGTGCATATCATAACCTTCTACCATTACCAAGCCCTTTGGAGAAATGTCCTGCTGAAAGCAGCAATGGCAGGACTGATTGAACCTATCCAATATAAGCAGACAGAAGAAAGAACTAAGAACACACAATGGGTGAGAGGAAGGAAGGAATATGTGGATCTAAGTGGAGGAAAATTGGAAGGACAGATCTAAAAGACAGCAAATTCTCTTATTCGCTGTACAAGATAGCAGAAATAGCAAAGATCCGCATCTCACCAAATTTTTTATTTCATTTACTGGCAACTGTTCTGGGCTTTTTTTTTTCCCCAACAAAGGCCTTTGTTCTTTGTTCAGGCAGTAAGATTAGCCCAATAAATTTGTACATATTCAAACTTGTTTGAATTATTTACATTCAAAACCTGTTATCATAGCATAAACTTTGAAATGTTACCTCCTTGGATTTCAGTAAAGCTAGATATTCTTATACAAACTCGTTCACACCAACAGCACTACAAATTCTAGATGGGCACAGTAAAGATGATTTGAATATCAGATTGGCAGGTGTTTACTTCTTAATGTGTTTGATGGAACTGTATTTACACAAGAGAATTCAAGCAGTAGTTCTGCTTTCTTTAAAAGGTATTTCTTTTTAAATTAAGTAAACATGGAATGAGTGAAATGTTAAAAGTTAACAATTTCATAACTTCATCCTGCCTTGATCAGTATTATTTTCCAAAGAGTATCTAGCATGATGGTATGACTTGATTAAGGGGAAAGGCAGCACTTTTTCATATGTGTTATTTCACAAGTACTTCTGCCCCTGACACTAAAAGGGCTTCAGTTACATAGCAGCACATTGCACAGTGTAATACAACATGCCAGAACTTGATCCGTTCTCATCCTGGAGAGGAAATGCAGTCTCCCATTCTAAGGGGCAATGTTAGGCCTCTAAATCCTTTTAATCTCACTCAGGTTAAGGTCTTGAAACCTGTCCAGGTTGACAGTTCCATTCCTTGGAAAAGGGTCTTGCTTGCAGGGAAAGAAAAATTTGAGAAGGTTGCCAGGAGTGAGGCATAAGTGTTTTACATGCATAAAAGGGATTATTGTGGTCAGGATATCAAATAGTCCAGGAAGATAATGGAGGATATGCTTAATGTTTTAAGGCAGGGTCCCCAACTAATAAAAGTGTTGAGTTGGAGATGTGAATCCTGAGGATGCTTTAGAAGAAGAAAAAATAATCCAGCAAATGTTAAACATGACTTATTTTATTTATTTTCAAATGTATAGGCCACTGAATAGCCCTCTAAGTGCTCCCTAAGCAGCAAACAATATTAATAAGAGGCCAGCAATACATTTATAAGTACAGGGGGATAGGGGAACCTGTTGGTAGAAGAATGTGCTATCAGGTGCTAAAATCAGGTTTTGAAAAACATTTGAAAGGAGACATTTTTGCCTGGTGCTGAAAGTAGTGACAATGTCAGGCAGGCCTTTTTAGGAAGCCCATTCCAAAGGTTGGGGGTGGGGGCAGCAACTGAGAAGGTTCTTCCATCTAATTGCCATCCCCTTTACATCCTTTACGTATGGCTCTTTCAGAAGGGCTTCATTCTCAGATCTCAATGGGTGGGTAGGAGAATATGGGAAAAGGCAGTCCTTCAAGTAACCAGGTCCCAAGCGGTTTAAAGGTTTGCATGTTAAAACCAGCACTTTAAATTTGTCCTGGTCTTAAGAGATTATGCAGCAGAGTGAGATGGTATAAAGCAGTGAATTGATTGTGTCTCATCAAAATGCAAGTGAGGGAGTAACTATTTTTGTTCTGTTTTGTTTTTTAAGAAAATGTATTCAACATTATAAAAATCAGTCAGTGCCAGATATAAAAGAACTGCTGCTCTAGTTCAGGACAACTATAACAGAAAGTAAGCCTGCTCAATAACATCCTTCCTTTTACCCATTATAGTTAATCAGTCCTATTAACAAATACTACTTAAGCCAAACCACAATATAGAAAAGGTCATTAGATTTCCACTTTAATGCAGTTATCATAGCTGCAATGAACAGATTTCTGACCCATTTATATTACTATTATACATCTTACAATTTTTAAATCCAAAAGATTCCACTTCAATTTGACTCATTATTAAATAAATACTGGATATTATTTTTCTCAAAATTTCTTAACATGAATATATATCAGTTTGTAGAAAGCTCACTGCAAGCATAAAACTTTAAATCTAAGCGAAAAGTCGCAGGGCTTTTCAATCTGTTACATAGTTTGATCATACCAAAAACACCAAAATGCCTATCATGAGTTACTCACTTCCGCATCTGCCAAATCTTGAATTCCAGTGCACAGGCACCATCACACTTTAGAGTACTAATTTCCCATCCCAGCATGTTTACTAAAAAAAGTAGTGCCAGTGAATCAACTGGATTTACTTCTGAGTAAAGGTACACAGGACTTTAGCCTTTATTACCTATTTATTATTTTTGCATAAAAAAGAAACCACGCTGAATCCTCCTATGTATTCCATGAAATTAGAATGTATTCTATGTATTCCATGAAAATGGAACACAGGTTATCAGGAAGCTGATCCAATGAGCTAAAGTCTGAATAAAATATTTGGGGCCATTCTAAAAGTTGCTCTTGCTGTAGCAACTGTCCAGTTGAAAAAATGAATTTAAATACATACGCCAAACTGAATTTTATCCATGCAACTTGATCATGCATTAATGTACATGTTCAGAGGTTCCTAACTAGTGTATCCTTCAAAGGGAAGAATGTAAGTCACCAGATAGCACTTCTTGTCCAGTACTTGTCTTTGCTTTGGGTATTCCTCCTGAAATTGCTCAGGGCTAGGTGACTGCAGTTTGGAAACTCTGCATCCATGCTGATGTGTTGTCACCCTGTTAAAACATTATCTCCTGGGAAGTATATCTCTGAAACCTCCAAGTACTCGTCTTTGCTCACCTGCATTTGTCTATTTGAGTCTAGCTTTACATCAACTGAGACTTCTTGCATTATTTTAAACAAAACAATTTTAATTTGAAAAATCATGGCCCCTTTTCATAGTTATATCCTCAAGCTAATTTCAGCCATGATATAGTAGTCAATCATCACTAAACTCAGTTCCCATTGCCTTAAACAAGAAGCAATGTTGTTGCACATACTGGATTACTTCATACAACCTCATTTCTTTGACTTGATCCTACCATGTGGCAAGTCAACCTGTCTTGGAAGAAATACTAATTACTTTGACATCAGGCTACAGGTATTTGCAAACCAGTAATCTAGTGTTTGCAAACCAGAAAACTATAGTTATGCAATCATTTTCTCTTTCTAAATGGTCATTTGTAGTTGTCAAATGATGGGAATCAATAATAAGTTGTTTGAAGGGCAGTCACATCTCAGACTTAAGTAGCAAATATTCAGCTTGTCAGGAACATGATAGCTCTTAAGTAGCTTAGATCCACTTGATTCCTAATTTCTGGCAATTGTCAACATTAGTTGTTGGCTGAATCTCTTCTTTGAGATGTTGGCATCATTAGCCAATACTTGTTCCGACCATTGTACATAAAATATACTCTATATCACTGACCATAGTAGCACACAAAAAGGGTCTGCATTTGAAGAAGTGCAACCCACAGAAAATTGCAATAAATTTGTATAATTTTTCAACACTAGAGGGCTGTTTTGCACAAGCTACCTGAATTCTTGGCACTATCAGCTACTGGTTCATGGGTGATCCATAAACATTTTTTTTAAAACCCCCCACATGCTATAGGGTTAACGTAATTTCAAATACAAATCTATGCATGGTTAGATGTTTAGACAGAAAAAAAACACTACAATTTCCAGTCTTGCTGGAGGGTGTTGGGAGTTTTAAGACTTATTTTCCATCTGAAAGTACATAGGCTTGTGCTGTAAATGTTTTGTATTTTAGTAGAGGATTGAGAGGTGTCAACTTCTAATTAAGGAAGATTTTGCAAGAAAATCATTTAAAGCAGACTTGTCCTTTCAAATGATGCCCTTCATAATAATTTCTTCTCTACAGAATGTCTTTCTCCTGCTACATTTTCCTAACCTGGACATTTGGAATAGCTCTTACTAACAGAAGCTAAAGTGTGAAATTGTGATGCTTTCCTTTCTCCTCCCCAGGGACTAAAATCTCACTCACACCATCTTAGACACAGATGGCCTGTTAAGTGATTCATGATTCAAACTGATTCCCAAATTTGGGTATCCTGTATGGTAGGTTACGTTATGAAAGCTGTATGACTGGCTCAGTGCCTCATTCTGATTAAATATCCAAGTTGTAATATAACCTGAGCATTCCATTTCCTAGAAATGCTGTCTTCATTCTAATCAGAATTTCACATTGTGTCTTATTCCGTGATCAGAGAAAACTTTTTGAACAGCCATTACTTTCAAATTACCAGGTACCACTATATTAAGAATTGGCAATTTAATACAAAGCACATTGTTTTACGACACTTGAAGTATTTTGAATATTCTGCAACTGGAGAACCTCATCTGAGTTCTTTTCATTTATCAGAAATGAAGAAGGAATGACTAAAAATCAGCACATATTTTACTCTTTTTGCTTTATATCATTCAATTTATTTTCATGCTGTACCAATTGTCTTCTTTCTATACTAAAGATACATAAGAAACATACGAAAGCCAGTGAGGTGTAGTGGTTGAGAGTGGGACTCAGGAGATCTAGGTTCTAGTCCCCACTCAGCCATGGAGCCAACTGGGTGACTGTGAGCCCAACAATTAGAGTTGTGAGGATAATTTTGAGAGGAGGAGGAAAACTATGTAAGCTGTCTTAAGTGGAATGAAAGGAAAAAGATGGAATATAAGTGTAACAACAATACTTAAGTCAAGACAGTTTCATCCTATGCGGTATTGTCAATCTTCACTTGATTTCACAGTCCAGTCTTCAGGATTTAACCACATGTCTATCCAAACCATTCTACTGGAGGTATCTTAAACAAAAATGAATCTGTTCAAAATCTGAGACCTCAAACTTAAAAGAGAATATACACCATGAATAATACAGCTCCTTCCCACTTCACATTTACTGATGGTATTCCTTTTCACAATGATTAAAAAATGCTTGTTCAAAGAACTCTCTTCAAGCCAAACCAATTGGATAATTGATTTGAAATCTCATTTAAATTAATCTAGTTGAGCCTCAGGACTAACTTCAGAAACCTGGCCTGTCTCCACTGGAAATTCAAAATGCCCTTCTAGGTTTGATTCAACTTTCCAACCAAATAAAAAAATAAATATTAGGTAGTTGAACCTGAAGGTCAAGGACTTTTTGGTGCTAATACCATAACTGCTCTCCCTGGAGAGGTTTAACTCTCTTCCTGTTTTCAGAAAGTCCATGAAAATTGTTTTATTCCACCAAACATTTATTTTTTTTCCTCCTGTGTTAACAGTTTAATGGTGTTTCACTGCTGCTTTCCTGTCTGTTCAATCTAGTTTAAAAATTATTGTAATGTTTATTTTAATATTTTTGAATAACAGTTGGGGCACAACATTGCATATATATTTTTAGAATTTTTTTTAACATTTAGCCTGCATGCTGTGGCCCTTTTTAATTACTTTTGCAGATGTTTAATTCGTTATGTTGTAATTGGCTTTAATGTGTTTTACTCTGTTAATATGTTTTATGCATTGTAAGCCACCTAGGAAGGCCTCGGCAATTATAGGCGGCCTATAAATACATGTAAATAAATAAATATAGAAAAATGGAAATTGAAATAAATGAAAATAAATTACATACCTTTATGGTCTAGTTTTGTTAATTTTAATACTGGCAAATATTACCTTACAGAATTTGCTTTGAACAAATACAGATCATATAAATGAAGATTTTTTTTCCAAACCAAATTTCCCATGCAAATATTTGCTTAATTCATAATTTTTGAACAACTCACATAATTTAAATTGCTTGTATATTCCTTCTAGTCTGTCCTCAGTAACAGGTTGCTTTCTTAAACATTTGAACCTAAAAAGATGGGAAGGAAATTTTTATTAAAGGGGTTGGGATTCTTGCTATGAGTGATGGCTGAACACGTTTATTTTTGTTATGTACAAATGCGATAGTTTAAAATAGTACTTTATTCAATCGGCTGAAATGACACACAGTCTATGTATAGTTAATGGTTTTGACCTAGCAAGCTACACTGATCTTACAAAAATGCTCTACAGTTTCTTACTCTGAGCAAGTGGCTACGAAAATCCAAACCAGTTTAACATTTTCCCAGGCTACTCTTCAACTTGTCTTCCCATCTGTTTTACAACTGATGAGTCGTAGGAAATTATTTTCTTCTACAAGGAGTTGCTTTTTTTTGTGGATCAACTCTACAATAGTCACAGAGAAGGTAAATGATTCGTTACCCAAGATTATCATCTCCTGTCCTGAAATGTGGTTAGATTTCAGTGTAACAGATGGCCAGTATCCAACATATAGTTAGAGAAGCTTAAGTTCCTTTGAATCTAATAGGACTTAAATGTGATTAATTGTGGCTGACATGGTTTGAGTAAAATTTTAACTCAGTTTATGGGTCTGACAGCTTTATAAAAGAGCTCGTGCAATTTAAAATTACTGAAATTCATCTATTTCACATGTTGTGTGAAGATGTCTAGAAAAAGTCTGTTTCAAGAGTGTTTGAGGGAATCAAGAATTTTGATATGTGGTTACATTTTTAAAAAAAAACTGGATAAGAGAAAACTCTTTGAATATTTTGCATAAAATTCAAACCAAACTAATTTCTCTAAGTCCAAGAGTGTAAATAGAGCATGAACTGAAAAACTAAGCTTTTTTTAAAAAAAAGTTTATAATTAAAATACAAGTCATTTGATATCTTCAATGTCTTAATAGGGCTTACCTCAACATTATGTTCTTGACCGTGCAAATATTATCTAGGTACAGGGTGTGTGTGTGTGTGTGTGTGTGTGTGTGTAGTATTCCTTCTAGCACCTATATGGGATTTCCATCCTACCCTCCCTCTTTTTCATTGCAGTTTTCCTACTTTCCAAAAGACTAATAGCTTTTTAAAAATTACTATATAATGCGCAGATGAACAGGACCACCCTCCCCCCATCATAGCTAGAAGTATAAGAATTTCCATATGCTTTCTCTTCATTTCGGGATGTCTGGGGAAGTTGAGCTGCAGATGCTGCTAATGCTGCTACTTCTGTTACCAATGGCATTCAGACTGACAGTTCTTCGTGCCAAACCAACAACTGTACTTCATAGCTCTGGAATAAGACACTGGCAGCAGAAGCAGCAGCTACCCCCCCACCCTATCTCCGCAGAGACAACAGCAGCCATTCACCCTACTACTACCCCAGCACTATCGGGAGTCTCTCCAGGGTCTACCACTAAACTACAGGGAGTGAAGTTGGAATCCACATCACTGGAGACGCATGTGTGCCTCCCAGCTTTGAGTCCAAATCTCTTTGTTCCCTTCAGTCAAGTTGAAAAGTGATCGGCATGGAAGTGCTTACAAAATCGCCTGCTGAGCAGATCGTTATTCAAAAAGGGAAAGCTGGAGAAAGCTGCAGCCAAATGATGAAGCACCATTCTCAAGAGCCATCAACATCCTCCTCCAAAGAATCAAAATATGTGGAGATTTATGATTTTCCTGGAGGGAGGGGAAAGAGTCCCCAAACTGTAAAACTGACTCTGGCAGGGAATGGAAGTAAAGTGGCCTTTATCAGACCTAAAAATGGACCGTGCGAGATCAGTGAGGTTAACAGATTGGCTAACAATATGCTGGCAGGCAGATCTGCAGATCAAGAATCCCAGGATTATAAATCTAAAATGGAAGGCACTCCTTCACCCATGGGGATGAAAGCTGATGAGGCAGGGGGAACCATCATTGGCACCAACTCAGAAGGGTCTGAGCATACTTTGTCTCCTAGTATCTCAAACATTCAGCTTTACACAAATGGCTGCACTGAATCATCCTCATCCTCTTGTCCTTCACCAGTACAAAAGACAGCCAGCTTTCCAAAAATGGATGACTTGGGAACAGGGGGGAAAACCTCCTCTTCCTCATTTGGATATGACAGTGATGAAGATGATGATGCAGACTGCAAGGCAATCTGTCTGAGTAACCAGAGAGGAGGATGCAGGCATGTTTCACAACTACTGCAGTCACAAAAGAGCTACACCAGTGAAAATAACATTAACAATAATGATGAAGCACATTATATTACAACCCATGAAATCCAACTCAGCGAAGTGGACCATGACATGGATTTTGACTACGGATTAGCTTCTCGGTGGGACTTTGAGGATAACAATGTGATATATTCCTTTGTGGATTATGCTTCTTTTGGGAGTGAAGAGACTCTTGCCGACACACAGACAGAAGAGGACAATAGCTGTTATCTCAGCACAACCACTAGTGATCCCAATAATCAAACAGACAGTATTGATAATACCAGCAGCACAGAGATAGTCAGCATTAATTCTGAAAATGATACCCCTAGTACAGACAAATGCGCCAGCTCGGAAGAAAGTCAGTCCAAGAACCTCAGCAACATGAGTGAGAATTCTGCAGGCCAGATACTCCTATCAATCAAACCAACTTCCAGGGCTATAAATGAGCCTAGCAACCAGCACGAAAAGCAAAACATTATTTATGCTGCCAAGCATGAAGGCGACATGAGCCTCTGTGTCTCCACATCTCATGAACGAAATTCAAATTTAAAACAAGATGTGTTCCATGACTATCCAAAAAAATTTATTGCAGTTCCTGCACGTTTGCAAACAAAATGTGGAGCCATAAGAGCAAGAGAATTAGGAGGCTATTCAAGTGGTGCCTCTAGTGTGGTAAGTGAGTTGGATGATGCAGATAAAGAAGTAAGAAGCCTGACAGCAAGGGCATTCCGGAGCTTAGCTTATCCCTACTTTGATACCCTGAACTTGAGCTCCAGTGAGTCTTCCACATCTCTTTCGGATCACAACCTAGGAATCAACCGATGGTCAACGTATTTGGATTTAAAATGTGGCAGCCTTGGGCAGAAAGCAGAGCAGAATCTTTTCAAAAGCAGCACTGCATCCACTGGATGGAACAGAAGCACTGGGACAAAGGCATCCAATGACCAGTTCTACATCCACTCCAATAAGTCACAGACTAAAGCATTAGAGTTTGTTGTCAGCAAACTTGATGGAGAAATAACGCATGTGGAAACACCAGCTTGCTTTGAAAAACGGATCCAATCAGGCTCTCGGGTTGTTACTTTGTTGGAGACTTTGAATTTCAGCAGCAATATTAATACGGGTATCCCCAGACCTGCTAAACCTTCTGAAAATGCTGCTGTTGGATCAAGTTGCGCAGATGAAATTACGGAGACATTGCCAAAGGAGCTGGGCAATGAAGCTTGCAAACAAACTGGACTGGCTGCAGAAACCATGGAAGGCACACAGAAGAAATCAAAATTTGCATCTAGTCTCCTCAAAAATGTTATCTCAAAGAAGATGCAATTGGAGCATGAGTTCAAAATGGAAAGGGGAGAGATCACCGACACCACACATTCTGGTATGTCCAATTCCTTATCTTCTAAAGAGGTAGATAGCACCTCCAAAGAGAAGGTAAGGGATGGGGGTTTGCAGAGACAGAATTCTAGATATTCAGAAGGCAGTTCTGATTACACTATTGTAACAACAGATGATTTAGGGGAGGTTTTGGATAACAAATCACCTACTTCCAAGCCATCTACTCCCCGGGAGGGACATATTAGTTTGAATCGATCCCTTTCTGAAACATTTTTAGAAGAGGCATGTAAAATAAAAAAGAGTGCTTCTGAGACACTCAAGGCAACTTTTCTCCGTAGCCAGAATAGTGCATTTAGAACATGGAAAGAAAAAGATGCAGAGAAAAAGGAGGAAAAAGTTCCAGTAGGAAAACTGAAATTTTTGTCCAAAGGTGACTGGAAGGCAGATTTGGGAGAAATCTCAGCCAGCAAATCAACTAAAATGTCTCGTCTCTTTGTCCCAAATATTCAACAAACAACCAAAGAAAAACAATCCAACACACAGGTGACAAAATATTCTACAGCGACCTGTGCAGCAGCTCAGACAGCAATTGCCACCACAATGATAAAGCCCAAACCTCCTGAAATTAAGATCAGCTTGGGCAGTGTACAGCAGAACAAAGATCACCCTTTCAATATTGCTAAGCTTCTCACACCAAAGATAGCTGGAAGTGTCCCAAACTTTTTCAAGACAATTGAGGACACCAGAAGTTCCCTTCAAAAATCTTCCAAAGGGGAAGCTGTGGATAAAGTGCCTCAATTTTTGGTACGTGATGTAAGAGAAAATAAATCTAAGGTCCAAGGACCCATCCATCAGGTAAGAGATGTCAGGAAACTGATCAAGAGCAACTACAGCCATGAGTCAGGAGATAACAGTGACAGAGGCAGTGTCAACTCTGATCAGGGAATATCTGAACAGAAACCCAAGCAGCTGGTGACAGCAGGTATTCCCAGGTCTCTATCTCCTGTGGTGATAACCTGTCAGGCAGTAAGCAACAGCAAAGAGGACAAGAAGGCCAGCAAGACTCCTGAGATGGGTGCAAAAGCAAGCAGCACAGGCAAGATGTTGCCTTCCAACCAAGAGGGAACAATTCTGGTGCATAGAACCTCAGGGAGACTGCCTGTGGCTACCATAGCTCCTAACAAAAGTGACCCTCACCAGCCTGCTGTGCTGAAGATAGTTTCCAAAACATCTGTGCCCTGGAGACAGCATGCACAACCACCACCACAACCTCAGCCAACGATGGAGAAAAGCAGCAAGGGAGGAACATTGGTGGCGTCTGAAGAAGAAGAACCTCCACGGGAAGAGGTGAGCAAGGCACCATTCACAGTGAACCATCAGGCACTGCAGAAACTTACTGCAGCCGTCAGAAGCATGGAGGAGCTCTACAGCTTCAATAAGAATGAGTGGAAGCGCAAGAGTGACCCACTACCCATAACCGATAGCCATGTCCTATCCCTCATTGCCAGTGAAGAACGAACCATGACCAATACCAGGGAAGAGTCAGGGTTAGGTGTAAAGACTGAGGAACAGGACGAAGATCAGAGTGTGGAATTAACATCATGTCCCAGCAGTTTTGCCAACAGCAAGCCTGCTGCAGAGCGCCAACCCCACAGCAGGGTTGCCAATCCAACCAAGAACATAGAGAAGGTCTCAGCCAAGACAGCTGCCTTTGAGAGTTTGGCACTGGCTAGAGAGCAGCAGCGAGGCCCAGGTTTCCGAGGAGAGTCATCAGCACTTACGGCAGCAACTGCAGAGAAGGGCAGAGCCCCTGTGGTCCCCCGAGGTACATTCACCTTTAACACCCAGGCCCAGAAGGCCAAGCAGCAACTTCCAGAGCCTTCACCACCAAGAGGCCTCAAAGGCCAGGCGAAGCCTCGCTCCATCAAACTCTTCGGGCACAGGCAGGGCTGCCTTGCCGAGCATGACAAGGGGTCCAAACCGGTGGCTCCTGACTGTGGAAACTATTTGGCCATCCCTCTCAAAGTGTCGTCGGTGGAGCAGCCGGGGACGGCCACGTTTGGAGACGGAGGCCGCCGCCAAGGCCTAGTTTCCGCCACCTCAGCTGCGGCTGCTCTGTGCAACCACCAGCCCTACGGCACGGGCAGGAACCAGGCGGCCTCCAATCCGGACAAGGGGCAACAGCAATCTAAGGAAGGAAGCAGCGGCCCTACCGCTGCCGCCGCCCCGCCGCCCCCACCTCAGCCTCAGCCTCAGCCTCAGCCTCAAGCTCAACCCGACCCGCAGCCGCAGCCTCTGCCTCCCGCTCCCGCCCCCGCTCCCGCGCACACCCCGGCGACGGCCGCGGCGCCTCAGCTCGAAATGACTCCCGCGCAAATCTTCCCTCAGGCTTTCTCCCTCGCAGCAGCGGCGGCCGCCGCCCTGACAGGCGCTGCCCAGCCCGCGCCTCTGCTGTGCTTCTCCCCTCCCATGCCGGCCCCGGCCGCCGAGCAGGCCGCCTTCCCGCCGCCCCAGACGCAGCGCAAAGTGCTGCTGGACCTAAGCACAGGCCAGTGCTACGTGGTGGACACGCCAGTGCAGCAGCCGCCGCCACAGAAGCGGCGCCTCTTCGACCCCGAGACGGGGCAGTACGTGGAGGTGCCCTTGCCCGCCCAGCCGCCCGCGCCGCCGCCGGCCGTGGCCCCCATTACGCTGCCCATGTCCCCGCTGGCACTGGGCACGACGGCGGGACCCTACAGCGCCCCGGCCGCAGCCTACATGTTCTACCCAGGCTTCCTGCCAGCCGTCTTGCCCGCCAGCACCTTGCAGGGCCAGCTCGCCCCGCAGCCCGGCAGCGAGCTGAGCGCCAGCGCCGCCGTCGCGTCGTCCAGCCCTGGGGCAGACAGTCCTTATTACGTGCCCACGTGCAATACCCAGCCGCCGCCGCAGCAGCCGCCGCCGCGGCCAGCTGCTCCCGGCGAGGGAAAGGCGCCGCTCATCAGCATCACCTCGCAGCCGCTGGGCCCCAGGATCATCGCGCCGCCCTCCTTCGACGGCACCACCATGCGCTTCGTCGTGGAGCATCGGTGATGGCGAGCCGCCGAGGGCTGCTGTCGGTGCTGCTGCGACGGGTGAGTCGACAAAGGCAGCGTGCAGGTCCAGCGCATGCAGTGTTCGTGGTCTCCCAGAGCTGTGCTCCTGCTCGAAGGGTCGCTGGGGATCCTGTGTCAGCGGCGGGGCTGCTTACCCCTTGCAGATCGTCCTTTGCAGGCTCTGTGGGCTCTATCCATGGTGCTGAACTCCAACAGCGCCATGGACAGCTTCTGTCATACTCCTAACACGAGCTGCAATGGCTGAGGAGCCCGGTTGACACAGGCGTCACTAGCCCCCCTCCCCCCCAACACGAAGCTTAGCGGCAAAGGTAGGAGGGTGACCATAGCAGATGTGTGTGTGTGTGCGCGTGTGTTTTAAAAAATCTAAAGGAGATGCAGGGCTTTTAAGATCTGGACTGGGACACTGCATCCCTTTTGGAGTAAACATTAAAAGATGACATAGATGCTAGACACACATATAAAGTCGTGTCTGTTTTGCCCTGAGCCATGCATGCATTGCCGCTTTGTGGTGACCAGGCAAATATCTATTGGTGGGATGCACCAGCTGCATTGGACACCATATGGTGATTATGGCTTAAAGTCCAATAAAAACGTAAGCGTTGTTCACTGAATAGGCTAGTGCTGTGTGCATACCTGATTATTTCAAGAGATGCATTTTAAGAAGTGATAGCCAATGGGGGGAATGGAAAGGTGCGCCTTCACACACAGTGGTGTACATCTGAATTTACAGATGTTTTTCCTACACTAAGGGTAATTATTGCCTGTATGAAGCAGCCCTCTGAGTAAGGAAAGCAAACCATTAGTATAATGTCTTATCAGTAGGTAGTCTTTATCTGCTCATTTTCAGCAGTGGCTTATTGTACACCGTAAGGACTGTGTGTGACTGCAACTAGGCAACACTGCCCATGTTTCTGAAGAAAGAAGGTGTGTAGCAGAAGTTTTTATTGTTTTTGTTGTTTTGGAAGAACAGATGGTCCTTTTCAGTGGCCTCACTGTGACTGAAAGACAGCTGGGGAGAACCCTTGTGTGCTCCTGTGTCAATATGTGTGACTGTTAGTGAGAATACTCTGAGCTATCACAGAAGTGGTGAGATTACAGATCATCACCTGGCTTGCGCTACACACTTCAAAGAAATGGCCTCTGAGCTGCCATTTCATCACTCATCTGTGACACATGAAACTGTTCAGACTACCGCTAGGTTGCCAGCCTTTTTCTGATCACGCTTTAGCAGCTGTGATCAGAAAATTCCACAGGTGGAGTTTTTTCCATTATGTGGATATATTTTAGATACAGATGTTTTGCTGAAAAGGATAAGGATCATAACATTCACAACCATCCAACAAATGTCTGCAAGGAGCTATTACCATGTCAAGTCATTTTAAGATTATATCTTTAAAAAAAATGGAAAGGGGGGTAAATATAGAAATAAGGTTAACCTTCCAATAGACCTGATTTGGACTGGGGTCATCTATGTCTGCCTTTTTTAAGGAAAGAAGCATAGCTAGTCTCAAGCACAGTAGGAAAAAGGGAATTCAATGAATTTCTAGTTCGGCCGTCAGATCACCTGAGGGGAAAGAGAGGAGTAAGTACAGAATTTCTGTGTATCTTGGCCAAGGTTTAGTACAGTGAAGTATTCTTTTGGACTGTACTGTGCTATGATTTCCTGGGATGCTTATCCTACACATGCATTATAGTACAGACTCACTCAGTCTTAAAGAGGTATCTCTGTCTATTGAGGAGAAAGCTTGAGAATAATAAATCCTTCATCTTAATGGAAGGGATACTCTATACTTACACAAATAGGCTTGTCAAATGTCTCTGTATGTGAGAATGGCAGGCAAGCATGCATGCTGTTCTAAGGGTGCAACTAGATGAAACTGCAGGAGATCTGTGATCAGTTCTCTCACTTTTTAAAAGTTAAAAACAGCTGGTGATAATGAGATGCAGATCATGATTAAGCACTTAAGAGGTGAAATTAAGCTTCCACTATGTCTTTCTTCTAGAGGTAAATTACCCACTCAAAACTTTGCTTGGGAGTGGGGTGAAGTACTGTAGTAGCTTGGAAAATAGGAGGGATGGTTCAGTTAGGAAAACAACATAGAAGAAAGAATTAAATGACTTCTTCAATTGTACTATGGTTCAATTTCACTTTGGCAGTGTCAACAGTTGCTGTCATTTTTTTTCCTGGCATAATACAGGAGGTCCACAATCTCATTAAGTATGTCCCTATCTCTGTGCTCTCAGAGCAAAGTAAAGGTAAAGATAAAGATAAAGGTTTCCCCTTGACGTTACGTCCAGTCATGCCTGACTCTAGGGGGCAGTGCTCATCCCCGTTTCCTAGCCGAGGGAGCCAGCGTTTGTCCACAGACAGTCTCCGTGGTCATGTGGCCGGCATGACTAAACACCGAAGTGCACGGAACGCTGTTACCTGCCCACTGAAGTGGGCCTTTTTATCAACTTGCATTTGCGTGCTTTCGAACTGCGAGGTTGGCAGGAGCTGGGACGGAGCAACAGGAACTCACTCCATTGTGCAGATTTGAACCAGCGACCTTTCGATCAACCAGCCCAGCAGCACAGCAGTTTAAACCACTGCGCCACCTGCAGTCCCCAGAGCAAAGTAGTGATCTCCAATACAGTACTAAAAAAAAATTGTTCAATACATGTTGAATATCTGCTTCATTTCCCTAACTATAATATGTTTAACTGCAAGCATTTTTACAAGTAAACATATAAATGAGTTCTGATGCCTATTTTTAAAATGGAAAGCACTCACATGCACACATAGATTTTCACCCCATGGGTGAATATACTTTTGGAGCACTGCAGGAAGAAAGCTTGCATGGGTGGGGGTGGGGGTGGGGGTGGGGGAGGGGTGTTGGAAGGAGAAAGAATGGTTTCTCAACTTTAATCCTCACCCCCTGCAAGTTTTCCTCTCACATAGTTCCAAAAAATATTTTGGATTTGTAGCAGAGAATTGGGGTGTATGAAAAAGGATAAGTCAATGTGTTTACAGTAAGTTACATCAGGAGTCTATAGTCAGTGACAACTATTTTCTTTGCTATTTTTCAGCTGTAAATCACCTTCTTCCAGGGCCGTCTTAACGCATGGGCCTGATGGGCACTTGCCCCATGGGCCCCATGCTAATCTGTGTATGTTAACCCTTGGAAAATTGGAAAACTTCCAAAATTAACAGTAGTTGTCGTAGGGGCCCCAGTACACTGCTTTGCCCGGGGCCCATAATGCTGTTAAGACGGCCCTGCCTTCTTCCAAATCTTTGTCATTTTAAAATAAGACATCAAGACTCAGTTATGCACATTCACAAATAATAGCTTCTGTTGACTTGATGGTATTGATAGGGTGGTTGTTTCTCAGGCTGTGCAGAGCTCATCCTTAAATGAGAATATCCTGGCTTTCGCATGGATAGTTTTTTGTCAAATTCTAGCATGAGAATAAAAGAGAGAAGGATTATTACTAATTTATATTGCATTTAAGTGCTGATTAAGTCCTCCTCACAGCTGCATGGAAGAAAGAGCTTGGAAGAGGGGATTCAAAAGCATAACAATTTTCTCAGGTTTGCAGAGTCTCGTCTATGCAGAACGTAAACCTGAGCTAATGGGACATATGAGCCAGACCATTAAACCCAGTTAGTGTTAATTTATAGGATCTATTTATTGTTGGAAATTAGAATAGCAGAATAGTTGGAAGAGCCCTGTAAAGCCAAGTCCAATGCCCTGCTGAAATTCCACATGTGGTCACCCATCTGGTTGTAGGCCCACACCTTTCCAGATTAGCAAGATGACTTGACATGCTAGCTCAATGTAAAGCTATTTTTCTGGAAGAATTTTCTATGGCAAATTCAGAACTGTGTATTAAACACTCACAAAGCACATTTAGATAAATAGTGCAAAGGTGAGCCCCAAAGCATTCCCCAGCTCAGAAGATGTGATTGTGCTGACACAGTAAAAAAATTAAAATGTATTTTTCTTTGAACTTCTCCGCGCACTATATCACAAGAACTATAAAATAGTATGTCCAGTAAAATGTGTTATAGATATGATTATTCAGTGAACCTTTATTCTAACATGCTTTCCAGTAACTTTTATGAAGTAAATCAACAATTTAATTTGCATGTGTACTTTATCTTACAGGCACAAAGGACAAGAAATTATCTCCCTTAATCTGAAAACAACTTGGTAATGCTAAGCTCTCATTCAAACTGCTGCTGCTTCTTTCTTATGCATTTCTCATGTGTTGCTTTCTACAAAACAAGTGTTATTGTTTTTCATGTTTGCATAACACCTCCTGTATTTTAACACTGCATAAATTTAATTATGCAAATGAGGATGAATGACCTGGTATTTTCTGTAAAGGGTTTGTGTGTGGTTTTTTAATGTAGAAGCCAGATAACCTTTATATCTGTGAAATGTGGCTAACTACATGTTACATACCAACAAGCACCAAGTGCTTTTTTTGTTTTAAAAACAGTTTTAAGTGGAGAACTAAGAGGTGAGGAAAGAAATTGAGTGCTTAACTCTTTCCCTGACCTACCCTGAGAAACACACATCAGAAATCCCTTGGGGTGAGATGGTTGGCAGCTAAAGGGTTAAGCACTTCCTTCTCATCCCTGCCGGTCCCTTCAGTTGTTTTCCTTCCTTGCTTCCTTCCTTCAAATAAGGTTAGGAGATTTGTTATCCACATTTGTGTGTAATGTATAGTTTGCTCTTAAGATTAACTTTGATCCTTAAAATTAACATGCATTTTATGGGTAGTATTCCATTGTTTTGGGGAAAGCAAAAGTCAGTTCTAATTCTTCAAAGGTATTCAGAATTTGCAAGTAATAAACAATACATGCATGTTATTCTTAGAAACATTAAAGTTAAACATTAAACATTAAAGTCTATAACTGCCCATTAAAGTCAGTTATAGGCGTGAGATAATCTTCAGTATGATCTGAATTAGGATCTGGCTTACATTATAGGTATGGATTTTGATGAGCTTAATTCAAAGTTTTTAGGTTTCAGTCTAAATAAAACTAGTCATCTTCAAGTCCCAATGAAACATATTCATCGTGTGACTAATTGGTTGTATTGATTTCCATGAGAAGCCTGTTGAGTGGAAATCCCATTACGTTCAGTGGGGCTTATTGCAAAATACATGTGCATAAGTCTTAGTTATGACTAGCTTTAGCTGGACTGGGGCCATAATATTTAGATTATGAAGTATGCAAGCCACCTGTGTCCTCAGCATTACTCCCTGCTCCCTGGGTATATTTTTCAAAAAGAAATAATAAAAAATGCATTGTGAGTACTATGAAGCACTTATCTGCAAACTAGGTTTGGGCCCTGTACATAATATGGATCCTAGTTTTGTTGTTAAAATGAATATAAAATTCACCCAAATGAATAGGTCCAGAGGACAGATAAAGCTCTCAAGGTGCTCACCCATGCTTTAAATATATAGGTCCCCCAAACCTGATTATGAAAAAAAACTGGAAATATGTTTTGGTTGCTTGATTGTTTAAAATTTTCTGCTTTTGTATTACTTTGTGACATATGTATTTTTACATATTAGAAAACTAGAAAAGGAATGTGATTGCCTTTTCACCAACAAGAAATCTTGTCTATCTTTAAGAGACAGTTGTAAAACAGACAGAAATTAAACTTGTGAATTTTTCCCTATTATTTTTTTCTCCATGTAGGAAAAGTTGTATACCTGTTGATATCTGAGTATTGTACAGCTGTACCAAAGATATTAAACCTGTTTTAATTTGTTTTGTTTAAAAAGAGAGGATGACATTTATTTTCCTTTCTATCTAAGAGTTTAGCTATAAGGAGTTTGGGCTTTCTTTTATTTCTTCCTTTTTTCTTTTCTCTCTCTTTTTGTTTTGTTTTTCAAGAGTATGCATTTCAGATAATTGTTTTAGAAAATACTTGTAAATGTTAACATAGTCAGCTATTCTTGTCAGTGTCCTAAGCCAGTAACATGAATATTTGGCGTCAAGCTAAAGCTTAAAGATTTACCTCGAAGTTCTCTCAGGGGAGAAGAATGAACACTTTAGTGAACTTTTGAAATGGAGAGGTGTTGTAGGAAGTTTACTCAGTGCAGGTGTTGCAATCTTAACTATACTTAGGACACATCCATACAGGAGCATCCTGAGCTTCCACTGTGGTGCTTAATAGCATAATTAGCAGGGCAAAAGGCAACACCCACAGAAATGGACATCAGGTTGCGTGGGTATTCATTCTCCTACCTTTTCCTATGGAGGCTGTGTCACTTATGCTGACCTTAACATTCTCCCAGCCTGCCATGTCAGCTGACTGTAGATGCCATAACAGAACATAGGTTATGTTCTGTCTGATATGGTAACCTTAACCCACACCACCAAACCCACAGGGATACTTCTGTTCACCATATGTTGCACTTGAGACCAGCACAGTTTGATGCCAGGTCGGTTAATGTTAAGGCGCCACTTTTCCTTTTAAGGCATGCCATTTGCCTGGTTTGATTTTAATAGAGTCGCCACTGGAAGGAATTTGGATTTTCTTCCTCAGGCAAAACATCCTCTAGGAAAGATAATGTCCAAAATCCCATTAGAGGAGTTCTGCACATCCATAAGCTTTCACAATATTTTGCTTAAAGTGAGTTTGAAGCAATTATGAGGAATTTCAAGGGAAGCCGAAAAGAGTTTCAATATGACTTGTAAAATTTCTCAGGGGAGATTTCACACATCTTTCAGTTTTTACAGAAGGGCATTGCCTTCCTGGGTTAATAGAATATTATTCATTCATCTTTGTATATTTCATTTGTTACATTTGTAATGAAACATGCATCATGCTGCTATAAGGAAGGTATAACAGAAATAGAAACTAGAAATGTGCAAAGCTTGTGTGAGGTAAAGATGCTTGAAGGCTGTACGTAGAGTTTATTTTCAGGCATGACTATGTAGCATGTTAAAATGTTAGACCACAGGAAAAACAGATTTTTAATTTACTAAATCATAAGGAAAGGTAGGTTTCAATCTTAACAAATACATTTTGTTAAGGCCCTTCAGAACAAAGGCTGTGATCTGTAACTGCGCCAATCTACAACAGTCAATTCCCAACAAGGTCCAAGCCTACTGCCGTATTACAACAGTTGTGGATGTTTCCTACAACTGGCAGGAGAAGTCGCAACAGTTCCTAGCCAGCAGTGAATCACCTCAGGCATTCAGCTTCTAGCTGGAAGTGGTTGCAATTGCTCCTGCCAGTCACCACAACTTCAGAGGCAATTGCATGGCATGTAAGCCATGCAGTATCTGGATTTCTGTTAGCCTGCAGTTTGCTGTGACTGTTTGACCAGCAGCATAGCGCAGCACAATTGTAGATCACATCCTTAAATTAAAGAGTCCAGCTCCATCAGCATTCAAGCATACAGCCAGAATAAATAAGCTACAGCATCCTAAATATGAACCTTCTGTACTTCTGTACTGTTGGAGATGCATTAAAAAATTACTTGGGCCACAGTCCAGCAGAGTGGTGCTTAAGAGCTTATTGCAGTACCCTTAACTGTGTTCTCTTTTTGGAAACACTGAATTCATAATTTTGATAGGGCAGGGTCGATGGACCATTTGATTGCCACAATGTAAGAGCACTTTCACACCTCTCTTACATAAGATATCACTATGGCTGTGACACTTCTTTATTTTCTTCAAACATAGCTTAAAGATATTCACACATTAAAATGGCTTTGCCAATTTAAGCCATTGCCAAAAAGAACACACCTCCATTTACTTACTGCAGAGTGCAATGGCAAATGCAAGAGCAGTTATGTGCTGTTGGAGGTGGTGGTGCTAGCACCTCTCGAAGGTTGAAAAAACGATCCACCTACCTTTGCTCTACTTAATCTATTTAAAAACTGGATTCCTACACAGTCAGAGCTGCATTATAATCATTCACATGTGCTTACAAATAACATGAGGGAGGCTCAAAGATGCTTTCAGTGGCATGTGTGAAGAAACATTAAGCTCTTACATCCTTCTTTAATACTCTGCAAGTACATATCTAGTTAGGGAGTGATTTAAGACATGCTCTTCCTATTTTCTTGTATTACTATATGAAAAGAAATCATAACAGCTTAGAAGAATGAGAGAAAGTAGTGTGCAAATTTAAGCCCTAGTTATTTCTATTCTATAAATTATTTTTTTAGCTTAGGGGCTTTTGTTTTTGTTTTCTTGCTTTTTTTGGTTTGGTTTTTCAACTTACCTGCTCCTTAAACAAAAATGAACACATCCTTGCTATTTTTCATGACACATCCTGATTTTCAAAGTACTCTTATTTTTCAGACCTGCATGTGCTGCACAAAGAATTTCTGTGCAATCAAATACTTGTAGGAGTTTTAGACTGCTGGACAGTATAGGTACCAAAGTAGCTCAGTCATATTTGCAAGCCTAGTATATTAGCATCTGTGTATTCACTGGCATTTCCCCCCCCCCCACACACACACACACTCATCTTGGTGCTCACAGAAATGTTTCACTCTACAATTTACAGGGTAGAGGTTTGCATTTACACAAACACACACACACACACACACACACACACCACAGTTCAGTACAGAGTTAGGCATACTAAATTCTGTCCTGGACTGGGCCAAAAGCTCTCAGGGTATACAGTTTTGCCCAGTGTACTTGAACTATACATAGAAACAGAGATGTTGTATTAGGTCCATATGTTCGGTTCTTCCATAGGATGCCATCTCTGTTACCTCATGTCCTGCCATTATCATGCTGAGCACTTGCTCCCCACCCTTCATTTTTGAGTAGCCATATTGGAAAAACAGTGTCATAGCATCAGACCAGCACGTAAGTGTTTATGATAACATGTAGTTCGCCATTTAAAAAAAGATGAAGAACAAGGATACTATTTTCAGTGTTTTTGGAGATTCACTTACCTATATATAATTTTTCTCAGAGCAGATCTCAGTAGGGTGGCCAAATGCAGCCTTCTATACAATTATTAAAGTGCAGAGACCCCTTTCTCTTGTGCATCTGGCCTTCTACACTTCACTTGGAGTATTTCTGTCGTAATGTCAGTATATACACTTTGTGAATGCAAAGTTAACATGATTCTGTAAAATTGCTGTGAGATTCTTTACTTGCTACTCCAGATGCAAGCCAGCAAAGCAGTTCAGTATGTGATTTAATCTTAAGCACAAGAATGGTTTTGATCATTGTCCTGGAAGCTAAATGCAGGTGAAGTAAATATTTTACTCCACCAAGCCAGAGGTTTTATGGATTGCTTTGCGGAAGTATTCACCAACATCTTTACAGACAGTTTTGTGGGGCTGAGCTTCTCTGAAAATACTCAAGCTTCAAGGGGGCAGCAAAATCCAATAAATAGGGTGCTCTGCATCTTAGGGAGAGTTCAGGAGTGGAGCATGTGCATTTCATAAATCATGTTTCTGATTCAAAGCAGTTAGAGAGGCTCAGGTAGCAGGCTGGGAAGGTCCAGAAGCCTAAGACCCTCGAGAGCTGCTGCTAATGATCACAGCACTAGGAATGTAATCTTATGCTTGCTTACTGGAGAATAAGTCCCATTGAACCCAGTGTGGCTTATGTCTGAGTAGAACACTTTAAGATTGTACTGTGAATGAATTGTTTATTGTAATGAACTGTTACAATTGTTGGGCTGGTAGTGAACAATTCAGTGCAATCATATGGAATATAATTAGGAACTTTAGATTACTGTATGATATCTAGTGTGTCAAGGTTCCCAGAAAAGCTACTGTTATCTACAGATATAGCCCTCATAATAACAAAAATTATACCACCATCAGAGTTATCTTAAACCAGACAGAATAAGCTTTAAAGTTGAAACCCTTGCCTGCAAGTATTTCTGAAATTATGTGCAGTCTTGGAAATGGGGTTGTCTTCCAATGTCAAGAATCAGAGTATTCCTGCCTTTCACAGGTCCCAATCCTTTCCAGTAGAACTCACCCCAACCTCTCTGCTCCTGATCTTTCATTCTTCCATTTTTATTTTTTTATTTACTAACCGTTTTCCAAATTAAGGTAGAAAGCATAACCTGGCACAGTTGGCTTTGTTTCAGTTAAGTTGGTACTAGGATTGCTGATACAGAGTGAACATTATTCAATGAATCATCTGTGAACAAATCAATGAAAATATGGTTTGGATGCAAACAGTAGTGTTGGATTGAAAGAAGTATGAGTGGAAGGAAAATAGTCACTTGTGCTGTGTTGACTTGGTGCTATAATAAGTAGGTTCTACAGCACTTTCAAGGATTTGCTTGTGCAAGCTCATGTACAAGCAGAAAAACATATTTGAATCTAACTTTTCTTAAATAACATTCTAACATGGGGTTTAAAATAGCCCTTCCATGAGACAAAGGTCAAGCCTATAAATAAGCCAAATTAGGCTGCAGTCCTGCTCTTGTAAGTCCCATTGAGCCAAATGGAGTTTACATCTGAGTAGACAAGTATAGATATATTATTAATAAATTAGATCAAATTGGTTAAATCAGTTTGTAGGATCATTATATGTTACCTTTCCTGATATTATATCTGGAAGAATTTTAAGTTTTCAGGTCATGGTAGTTTGGTTGTAAACCAGTCATGGTCTTGATTTACAGTTAACCGTGTATCGCCATACAAAGGTTTAATAAGCTGGTATTTATATGTATTCCACATTGCAACCATCATATGTAACAGGTAAAAGTTCATCTGAAACAAGAAGCGAGCATAAGGCATCACCTAAGTAGTTTGGGCCTTTATCATAGCCCTCTTAAATTTAAGGGGAGAAGCCCCTTTAATTTCACAAGGTTTTGGATTCTACAGTTTCATACCTGAGATGTACTGGGTAGCTGTACCTAGGAATGACTTTTGCACTTTTACATTTGCTACTGCCTTTTGGTAGCTGCTTCTGATAACTCTGTCTTCTGTCTACATTGAAATATTCCTTCTGCTTAAATAGTTTTGATGGTCATGGTGTCATTCCTTTTCTTTTTCTGCTATAAATTGCACCAAGGTTTTAGCTACCTAAGGACAGTAATTCTAAAATGCTTGCTTTAAAAACAATCCGTTATGGTGTCTATCCATTTTTTCCATCCCCTACCCCCCTTCCGATTTCTGGACAAGGAAGAATCAGTTTAATGGATTTAAGAGTGGAGACATAAAGGAAGTGCACCGATCATGCTGGAGAATGTTGGTTGTACGTTTGACCTGAGTGCAGTTGAGGAAAATGGTAAAGACAGAATGCTTTGAAGACTGTTTTGACGAAAATGGACTGCTGCTTGTGAGAAGTCTAAAGACTTCTGGGGGAAAAAATGACTATGCCACTTTCCACAGGGATAATATTCTAGCAATTTCACAGTTGAGTCTGAAGCAATCTCTTTACAGAATTCTGGAAGCCTGGAATTTAAGGACAGCAAACCCAGCAAAGGAGCTCTGGGAATTGCACTACCAGTGTGTTGCGCATAACAGATTTAATTGCATGAGGATCACAAAGAATATATAATAAACTGTTTAAATCCTTTAAATACCAACCTTTGTAAGCAAAACAGGCAAGCATTTGTATATTTTTTGAATGTTATGACAAATAAAATGTATTTTTCAGTAAACTATATTATAAATAACCCCTCAGTACACTGTCTGGCTTATATTTTTACAATAAATTTTATTATAAATCTGGAAACATACAAATAACGTGAAATTATTAGCATCATATTAATCTTGATGAATAATGTAAAGATAGCTTTTTAAAAGCTCATATAGATCTTTTTCACATTGGACTTTCACTTTATAAAGATCATAAAGGGGATCATGTTGCATTTCTTACATTAATGTATTATAGAGCAATCCTAGGCATGTTTAAAAAGAAAAAGGTCCAACAATACCCAGTATTCCCCAGCCAGTTTTCTAGGAAATGCAGGATTTTTCTTTGTTTAAATACTCATAGGGTTGTCCCATATAAGTTTTGACATTTTTGTCAACCTTCATGTTTTGCTCAGCCATGCTTCTTCATCTGCAAGGGTTCTTTATATGAGGAATTTAATCCACTGCTTTACTGAAGTAGCTTCTTCCATTATACTCACTCATGTAATCTATAATTATTTGGTTATTTATGGCTAACCCTTTTATTGTACTTGATTCAACTTGGAAAACAGAAATATACTTGCCCATAATTAATAAAGTCATTATCACTTGTGCGTATAAAACATCCTATAGGTAGATATATGGATAGATATATATCCATTGTGTTATCATTGAACTCAAAGACTAGGTTCACAAGTCACAAATTTCTGAGTTTTTTAACCCAGGAATTGGCAGCATGTGGTGGAGTGAACACCCATGTTCCTTTCTACACACTCACCACTTCTACTTTCAGTTAAAAATTCAGGAATGCCTTATTGGTGGGCTGTTTTATGACATGCAAACTGAAAAACTTTGGTTGTTCATAGGAAAAATAACCCATAGTTAACCCATGGTTTGTTGTTGGGTTAACTCTGGGTTATATAACCACTGTGGGGATTCCTGGATTAACTGAGGACTGATGTGAGTAGGACCTGGTGCTCTTGTTCCCAGGCACTCACAAATAATGTATGGTTAACAAACTATAGGTTGTTGGATCATGTGAACTTCATTAGAAGAGCTTCCATCCATGGTGTCCTCAAGTAACTCCCACCAAAATTACAGAAAGCAACCTCCATGTAGGCTCCTTTTGGTGTCTGCCATGAAATGCTACACATTATGCCAGTAGTTCTTAACACTGTTGCTTTTTGCATCAGTGACATGATATACTTGGCACAAGGCACAGCATTCATATTCCAGGAAATCAGCAATAAAAATACTGTTCCTTGTACTTGCAACCACACTACAAGCTGTAGTGTGAACAGAAATGGATTACATGGTTACTAATCATATTTAGTACTTGCTATCATGAGAAATAAATGGATCTCACATGTGGTGTTGTGCAGTGTACCAGCATGATGAAGCAGAATTCCTTTTAACCTCCAAAGCAAAGGGTGTTGGCATGTAGGGCCCATGAGAACTTGAGTGGGCATGTTTTGGGATGGAGGGGAAAGTGGGAGGTGGTTGAGGGTGTTGCTGACACACAGCAACTTGCACAGCCCGTTCTTCCCATGCCTTTGGGAACACTTCTTAAAGAAGACATTTGGATGGGCTCAGGTAACTATTTTTAACTGCTTATCTATTTCGGTCGTTTTGGCCACGTTTGCTTTTTATATGTCTAATGTGATTTCGGTGTGTGGGGGAAAGGATCAAGTTGGCCCTAGTTCTGGGCTGAAACATGGCATAAAACTTTTAAGAACAATCATTAATTAATTTACCAATTTTTCCTTCATGGAAGACATTGGCTTACATAATCCTTTTATCCTTTCAACAACCCTGTGAGGTAGGTTACTGGCCTGAAGTCACCCAGTGAATTTCTTGGCTGAGTGGCAATTAGAATCTGGTTCTCCTGCTAATACTCTGACCCTCAGGCCACACCTGCAGTGGTGTTGAACAGCGTATGATGATGGGGTCATAAAAATTACTGCACTTGACCATAGGAGTGCAGGTCACTGCCTGTCCTGGTCTAGCTTAAACCCATCAGCATACCTGTGCCATTAACTCTGATTCATTATTTTTGCTTTCTGGACAACGTTTGGCTTGATTTGATCTAGAACCCACTTGTTTGCCTTTATATCAGCCCAGGGTATTCACAAAGCTCTCCTCCAGCACCCTGCATTTTCTTCCTATCAGCTTTCTTCACCATCCAGCTTTCACTCCCATACATAATCATTGGGAATACAATCATGAGGAGCATCTTGGCCTTGGTCTCCAGTGAAATATCCCTACACTGGATGATCTTTTCTAATTTCTTCATTGCTGCCCTGCCAAGGAAGTCTTGGTCTTCTTCCAATTTCTTGGCTGTAGTCTTCATTTGAATTGATGAAGCCAAGGTATGCAAAATCCATAACCGATATGCAATCATGCTAACACTGACATGTTAATTAAGATAAGGTAGGGACTTTTGCTGTTACATTTTAAGGTAAAGGAGGAAGAAAGAAAATGACTTATTAGTGGGTTTTTGTTTTTGTTTTGCAGCTCCGCTAGCAACAGGTGGAAAATTTGCAAGGTTAAAGTTAGCAATGGATTTTCAGAGTTGCTTAGTAAAGGCATTCCTGTTTAACTGATGCTGAATGTGTTTCAGGGAGCCATCAATTGCTCAAAGGGATGAGATTGAAATAGGCTTTATCCCAAATAATTAATTTATGAATGCTATAAATTTATCTATTTATTTTGAAATATTTATAGGCTGCCTTTCAGCATAGGAACCCTCCTGAAGGAGCATACAAGTCAATGCATACAATTAAAGTTACAATGAAACATCAGTGCAGTAATAAAAGCAACAAAATTTCCACAAAACACATCTACTCTGTAGTGACTTATATCTGTGCAATTATGTACTTTTCATACAATCTTCACTACAGTTTATACAGTACATGCAGACTCCAAGTGCAGCATTTGAAAAATATACATTTTAGTTGAATTTAGGGTGAAACTTACTGCAATCAAATTAATGAGAGGTTAACAAACTTCTATGTGTTCCATTTTTCTTTTTCTTTTTTATATAATAGGATTTATGAGTTGCTTCATACATGGATAGCACTTGTGAAGAATAAGACAGGCACTCAATGGAATGAAAAGGATAAATGAGAGAACTCACATCTCCAATAAGGCTGCAGCCCTCCATATATGAGAATAAGTTCCCCTGAAATCAGAAAGCCTTGTTTTAGAGTAAGTATGCTTAGGACTGATAAACCACATGAAATGGAATACTGTCTGGAGATAGCCTTTGAAGGCCCTAAAGTGATAGAGCCAATGCAGTGTTATAGTTAAGAGATCTGAGGGATGCCCCTCAGGATGCCCCTTCTCATCCATGGAGCTCACCAGGTGACTTTGGGCCAGTCACAGACTCTTGGCTCAACTTATTCCACAGGGTTCTTCTTGTAAGGATAAATCTGAGAGGAGGAGGAGATTATGTAAGCTATCTTGCGTTCCTTGAACATAAAAGGATGGGATATAAATATAATATTTATCAAATATAATGATAGCTAGAGGGTCGAAGACATCCTGGACAAATTGCCCTCTGGTCTACTTCTTCTGTTAGTGAGACCTAGCAACACCAAGCATCTGAGCCGGGTCCATCTTAACTTCTCACAACCCCCTGAGTAACTCCACATCTGGTACATTGTGGAAATGCAAAATGGTGGATCCACCCAGGCACCTCAATGCTGTCTGGAGGAACTGAGCTAGCCCAATGTTAGTCCTTCATAGATGAGGCCCATTAAAATGAATGGGACTACTCAATGTAGGACTAATATTGGATACTACCTTTGGGGTAGAAAAATACTTGGAATGCCCAGCTCAGCTGTCAGTAGAAGATCCAGCAGAGGTGCCCTTGATTGATTTACTCGCCAAAAATTCTATTAGTTTCACCACATTATTTTTTCATGTAAACTTACAGGCACATATCATATAGCCAAATCTGTTTGTTTCTTTTCCCCCTGCGTGTACAAATAAGAATGACTGCATTAGCTGCTCTTCTGGCTATCCTTCCTGACTGAAGGAGGTGAGGCCAGAATAGTGTCTCCTTCAACAAGCATCCTTTCAGAGGCTGTGCCAGGTCAGATGCAGAAGCTCTGTTTTCCTACCTGCAGTTCAGGGTAGGAGCAGTTCAGGTGAGCATTTAAACAAACACTCCCACTAGCAGCTACAGTCTGTACCATGTGATTTCTCCACAGGCAGAGCTGAGATCTAAATGTATGAGGTGGCATGTGTTTTTACGATTCCACACAAGGAGTTAGACTGCATATGGCCGTGACTGTATTTTTGTCTGTTGTAGGATTGCCATAGCAACATGGTCCTCCATGTAAGTAAACTATTAGCTTCTGGTATTCAGAATCTTGCTGGAATCTCCATTATGTTCAGTGGTTGGGGTCAGAGTTCTTCAGAACCAAGCATATGGCTATGATATGAGAAGCGATCGAGAAAGGCATTTATCACCTCTGAAGGAATAAGCATGAACTTCAGGAGCCCTGTCTTGATTAAAACCAAAGGAGCTCTGCTGTAAAGGGAAGCTAACTAAGTAGGACAACTCACTGACTGGAAAGGTCTGATTTGCATCAGTTCTTATCCATGTTTCCTTTCCAGAGTCCTACTGTTGCCAGATAATTGCTTCGAAACAATTGTCAGGGAGAAACATAGAGCTGAGATGCAGAACCTCAGACCTGGTACCCAAATCTGGCTTTCTGGAGGTCCCAGACCCACCAAGATGCTCCCATGGCTACACCCCTTTCTCCCAACCACCAATAGTTTAGTGGGTTTCTGTTTTTGTCCAGTTTTTCCCAATTTAAAAATCTTAAATGCCTCTCCTAAGATTTAATTACTAACAGTAAAGGCTTTAAATTAAAATGTAAAGCTTGGGGTTGGGGGAAATGCTGCCCTTTGGCCCTATTTCTTTTTATCTTTGGTCCCATTGACCACTGGAAATTCCTACTGACCCCAAGAGCTTCCCTGAAGTGGAATTTGGCCCTTGAGCCAAAGGAGGTTCTGCTGTGTATGTGATTGCATGTGTGTTTGGAGAGAACCACTCTGCATGAGGGGTTTAACCCACAGCTTCTTTCATTTTCATTGCAGGAGGAAATGGGTTTGCATTTCTCTGCTTTTCCATAAATTCTTTTATCCAACCACCAGGTAGCAATGTGGTGTAGTTGCAGTACAGATTTGCAACTTTTCACAAGGCCTTTGTTCCAGTTTGTTCAGCTTGAAATTTAATACCAAGCCTTCCTCACTCTAAAAATCTCTCTCTCTCTCTCTTGCTGGAAATCATGGAAGAGGCTCTGGAGGTTAACTCTGTCATGAAAAGGCGCTGCAAACCTCCATAAGTGAAGGATCATGAGCACACAATTAATGCCTTGTGCCTGAGACAGAACAGCAGACTAGCACATTCTTCTGTAAGCCCCACTGAAAGGAATGGGGACTGCAAAAGATTAATAACCTGCCCTGAAAAAATGACTCATTCTTCCTCTGCCCCAAACAAAAGGAGGTGCTTCTTTGCACAATGAACAATTAACGATGGGTGACCTCTCAGGAGCTCGATGCAGCTTCAGGCCATGTTACACCATCCTAGCTAAACCAATAAACAGCTCAGTTATTTCTGGGCCCATTTACACCTTGGTGTGGTATGGAGAGTTGCACAGATATTGCATGGTCTGGGGAGACTGGAAAGAAGTATTTTCCCTCTTCTATGATAGTAGAACCCAGGGCATTCAAGGACTGAGAGGGGGGAGATTCAAGACAGACCAAGGAAAGTGCTTCTTCATCCAATGCTTAGTTAAATTATGAAATTCACTGCCCAAAGATGTAGCAATGGCTGCCAACTCTGCTAACTTTAGAAGGGAACTAGACAGATTCATGGAGGAAAGGGATATCAGTGCCTACTAGTCATGATGACTATTTATTACTTCAGGATTGGAGACAGCAGAACTTAATTGGAAGGGTGTGAATGTGATGATGTCCTGCTTGCGGCTTCCCAGGGGCATCTGGCTGGTCACTGTGGGGACAGAACGCCACATGAGATGGGCCATTGCTTAGGTGTAGTAGATGGTTTCTGATGTTCTTTAGCCCAATTTGTGCTTCTGAAGATGTCATCAAGATATGGTCTGAATTCCCACACCTCTCCCTTCCTCAGCATTCTCCCAGTCTTCTCCCAGGCTTTTCTATCTGGCTGTCCCAGTAGTTGTTGTGGCTGTTACAGCAACAGCAGCTTTTTAATCTTCTCACAATACCAGGCTGCGATGGAGACAGAGAGGTCTACCTCCTATCAACCTCTGGCAGATACAGTGTTGTCATGTAGTTTCCCCTGGAAATCTGGTTGACATCAGGTGTCCTAGAAAGAATGTACTTCCCATTGCTTGGCTCATAGTAACATTCCAGGATCAGTGAAGGTAAAGCTTCCCTTCCTGCCTCCACCATCACACTCACCATCAACAAAGTATGGGACTAGAGGAAGGGCTTCATTTCTGGTTTATAGGATACTCTGACCTTGAGGAGACTTCTAGGAGTTACACTGTTCACCTCAGATTGGAGATGAGTATTACAAATTCCAGCCAGGGTAAACATCTTCTGTGGCAACATGACCCATACTTTAATTTGTAGAATTTCCTACCCTGAGTAGTGTTGCTGGTTGCCAGCCATCTTGCACATCTCCCAAATAACAAAATGTCTAGCCACTGAAATAGAATTTCTTCCAACCTTTATGAGTATCACACAATGAAACAGAGAGGTCCGCCTGGAGCCGTTGTTATTTGTTTTTCGGTGCCAGGCGATGACCTTTTTATTTAAGCGGCATTTTAATTGTTAATATTATTGGATTTTATCTGGCCAGGGCGGCTTATTTTATATTGGTATTTGTATTTTTAACTTAATGTTTATATTTTGTTAATTTAATGTTATAATTATTTTTTAACTTATTGTTGTAAGCCACCCCGAGGCTTTGGTGAATGGGGCGGCATAAAAATGTTTTAATAAATAATAAATAAAATAAATATGGGGATGCTGGGAGTTGTAGTCCAACACATGTGGGCAACACCAGGCTGGGGAAGGCTTTGCTAGAAATTTCCAGAAAGATGTGGATAAGTGGTACTCCCAATTAGATAGCTTTTAAAATATTTAAAATTCATCTATGGTGGAAATAGATCTATCAATGGTCAAAGAAAACCTCAATTTCAACCCATTCATAGCAACAGGGGATAGTGGTCAACTTAATTTTCTGTTTCTCAGTCGTCTGAAGGCATCCTGCTGACTGGTTTTGAAAAATGAATGCTGCACAAGATGCAGATTTGGTCCAGTTTTGCTATAAAATCCTCCTGTCCTTATGGTGGAGAAGCACAACCAGAGACCTGCTGAGACCTTCTAATGACACTGCTGAAGAGACCGTAGCATAAATAACCATATTCAAATAATCCAGAAAGGAAAAGGGTCACTCGACTAATTTTCTCCCATTTTATTTTATAAGTTCCATATGGAAATTCATTTTGGTCAACATATTGAAAACACAAACAACAACACAGTATAACCAACTGATTGAAAACTAATTAGCTAGACCAGGGGTGGGCAAGGTCTTGCTAGGCTGGATGGGAGTGGTAGGCAAAAACATCTGGAGGGCCTCATGTTGCTCACCTCTGTGCTAAATGATGATGAGCACCTGTGCTCAAATTGAACAGCTCCTTGCAGTCAAAGGAGCTCCAAAACTGGCAGCAGCTCTGTACACATAAGATCAGAAAGTATCAGGACCAGAGATAGCTGTCCCCATCCAACTTTAATAGCATGGGGAGAATGGGAATGTTCACTTACACAACAGCTCTGAATCAGTTGCATGTCTCTGGCATGGCAGTGACGGCTGAGTGATGAGTGTGCAGGGTGCTATATATATATGACTGGTTTGTAACATTTACTCTTCCCCAAGAAGCACAGGTAGGTTAATGACTGGCCCATGACCACCCAGTAATCTTTCTGGGGTCTGAAACCAGGCCTCCCTGGTCAAAGTCCAACATCAGAACTTTTCATATATCCTAGCATCTTCTGACAATATGCATAAATATATGTCAGGAAACCATATCTATAAGGTGGGTCACCTCGAGAATACCAAAGAAGGGACACGGTATTTTGCTTGTTTTTGGTTGGGGCATATAAGTTTCTTACAAAGTAGAATCAATAAAAAATAGGATGATTTTGCTCATTTATGAGGGCCTTGGCCAGTGGAATGTTTGAGGGATGGGAAAGAACAAATTATTCTAATTTTTGCTAGTGTTTAAGTTCTGATCCTGCCAAGACTATGCACAAGAAAGCTGCTTTTCTAGTGTATTTGATAATAATTAGTACACTCTTACCAGCAAAGGTAAACCCAACTGATTCATGTAGTAATAACAAGCTTTATATTATTTACAATTGCATATAATAATTTATATCCATTTACATTTCATATATCCCATTGCCTGGAATCAAGCTGGGAGCATGTGAGGATTACTTAGTAAGGCCAATGTGACATAGTGGTGATAGTGTTGGACTGGAATGTTAGAGATTTGAGTTCTAGTTCCCAATCAGCAATTAATCTCACTTTGGGTCAGTCATGGACTCTTAGTCTAACCTACCTCACAGTGTTTTGTTGGGAGGATAACACAGAGATGAGGAGAAGCTTGTAAGCTGCCTTAAGTTCCTTGCAAGAAGAAAATTGGTTTGAAAAATAGCAGCAACAACTAACTAGCAAAAAAAAAAAAAATCTAGAATAATTGTACAATATCATGAGAAGGCAGATTGGCAAGACAATACTAAAGTTGGAGGGGGATTGATATTTTTGGTCCTGATATTTTCCAGTCTTCTGGTTCAGTTTGGGTACAGATCCCTTTACTTTCATCATTTTCCAGGATAAGATAGCTAAAAAGCACCAGTGTGTCTATTTCTCTATGTTGGCTCCCAGGACAGCAAAATACATTTTTGTACCTTACCTTCTCCCCATTCTCTTGCCAAATATATCAAACATTTTTGCACACATTTTAAAATAAAGATAAATTATAATTTATCTGTACACAGGTTGTTCACTTAAGTCTTTCAAAGCAGACAGCTGGTTTCTGAATAAACAGCCAACGGCAGGGGTGGGAGAGAACCCAAAAAGGAACACTAGCATAAGGCTGCAATCTTAATGCATGGAATATATTTCACATAACAATAATGTTCAAGATTTCTGTATAATTCGCAGACTGTAACTGGGGGAAAGAGAGCTAGGATAATACATAGAACACACATGATTTGAATGCAGTAAACTGCTTTCATGCTATGTTAAAATATTTTCCATGTAACACCAAGATTTTTTTTATTTTTGCATTCTGACTAAGCAAAGTACACAACCGCATGGGAGAGGCAAACATCGCTCAGGACCATCTGCTCAGCCCCCACTGAATGGAAGTTGTCCAGAAATACATTTGTTCACTGGCACAATTCTTCCACGATTTTAAGAAAGAAAGCCTCACCTGGGCTGCACTAACAATTTTTTGAGCCATCTTGGCAAGGAACACTTCCATATGTTTTATTAGCATCCTTTTTTTAAAAAATGTGCACCAGTAAAGCCCTGATCTCTCCATATGGAGTCTGCTAGAGTAAGATGGCTGACAATCGCAGCCTAAGTGCATGCATAAAGAATCATTATTTGACTGTGTCATTTTCAAAATACTTCTCAGAAGGTCTTTTGTATTTCCTGTATGTTTGCAGCATATTTATTTATTTACACCTAACTGATGCTGAACTTTAGGCCCATAGCAGACACACGGAATGACTTGTAACCGGATCTGCTTCTGTCTTCTTTGCTGGTGAAAAGCAACTATGGAAGCTGGAGGAGGGGGGACAATTTAGAAAGGGAAATGAAATATGAAGGGGTAGGGAGTGGGTGTACCACTTCCCTCACCACTTCTCTCTCTGTGTACCATTTCCCTCACAAAATGGCTGCCATTAAGAGTACAGTTTTATGCATGTTTAGACAGAAAAAGTCTTCCAAAACCCTGCATTCCCCAGCTATTAGGTACAGAGGAGGAAAAGGACAAATACAGTACAGAATGTCTTTTCCCTCTCTAAGGCTAATAGCAGTTTTTAGGTTAGACGGAGTGATTTAAAGTTACAAAAATCAACTGGTGTGGTGGGTCAGGAAAAGACAGACAATGGGTTAAACAAAAATCCTCTCTTTGCAGTATTGTGGTATCATTCCAAAGTGACTTCACCTCCCCCAGCTACCTTTTTTTTAAAAAAAGAAAAGATGTTGGGAGATCCAAGCAGGGATCTGCTACATTGCATCCAATTGGGCTATCGGGGACTGAATTTAGTCATACTCTTTCCTTTGCTTGTTAAAAAACCCCCCAAACAACCAACTCTTAAATATAAGTCAATATGTAAACACAGTGCACACACACTCAAGGGCCTCTTGAAGTTGGTAGCAAAGTTCTCATGGACTGTCACTTTGCGCAGAGTAGATTCAGGCCCTCGGCTAGCACAGCAGTCAGCCATCTGTGGTCACAGGGACGACTGAGCACCCATCTCAAAACCAGCTTGAGGACTCGGACTGGCTGCTGAAAACTTCCCTGCACATGTGGAAATTCTCCTGGTGAAGGGGATACTCGGAACCTGCCAGCAGCCTCACTTTTCCTTTCCGAGAGATGTAAGGTTTTCCAGATGGTAGACTTTCGTATTTAGTTATGTATTGCCTGCAAAACAAACCCAGTGACATTATGATATACAATATCTGGAATATGTCTTCTTAATATTCCTGTTCCAAAATCAGGGCACCTACATGTCGAAAGGCACTTTGGCAAAACAGATTAATGCATTGATATATATCAACAGCCTCACTGTTGCTTAACCCCAGAAATATTTTTAACGTATTAAGGAAGCATCTGGTTACAGTTTATGGTCTAACATTTTTTGCTGAATTTCATGCAGCCTTTGGCCTAATTTCAAAATCCCTGCAAGCAACCAGTCAAGCCCTCAGCTGTCCTTCTCAAGCAGCCCATTGAGCAGGAAGGAAGAGGGACAGAGAAGGGGCGACAGAAAGAGGAGGAGAGAGAAAGTGGTGGCAACAAGAGAGGGATGGAAAAGCATGCCGTGCCCACTTCTAGCTTAGGCCCATTCATCACTGCCATGCAGCCCTGCCAACATGTCCCTGAACAAAGTTAGCTGTCGTGCCTGATGCCCCAACAGAGGCAGCACCTCACGAGGAGGTCTTGTGCTTGAGACCCTGTACCCAAATGTCAACCCCACAACCTAACTTGGGAATGGCTGAGCAGATAGCCGTACCTCATCCTGACCCTTTACCCATTGAGCAAACACCCGGGCCTACATCAAAGAAAGAGTTAGCATCTGACTTCTAAAGACCTTAACAGTAGAGCTTATCTGTAGTGTTGTAAATCTCGTAGACAAGTAGCAATAAAAGACTTTAGTTTTATTGCCCGTGAGCTTGTGGGTTGTTTATACGTTGAGCCATTCTCAACAGTAGCCCAGAAAGGTTCTCCATGCCTGTTCTATAGATATATCACGGTGAGTTCTGTGTTCTCTTCCAAACTGGAGGTTGGAATTCACTCCTCCTTTGGTGCACTCTCCAAGAGTTCTTGCAGGATGCATCTTCTTACTATGTACCAGCCACCTTATATAAAGAACAGCCACACTGGGAATTCTGTGTGTACAGCTCTTGTTACTCCATCTCAAGATGCATCCTATAGGGCTGGAAGAGGCCTCAGAAAAGGCTGGTGCACTTAGGACATGTTGAGATGCTAGGAAGGTTTGTGAAGGAGCAAGTTGGTGAAATTTGCTTTTGAGTAAACATGCTTAGGAGTGCACTGTTAATTTAGAAGAAAAAAGCCAACCAAGTGGGGACATGATAGAAGTTTATCATATTATGTGCTATGGAGAGAGAGTGGACTTCTCAAAAATCACTCAAGGAGTCAGAATTATTCAGTGAAAGTGACTGGCAGAAAATTCAGGACCAACCAGGGAAAACCCTTCTTTAAACAATGTGCAATTAATTTGGGAATTTGCTACTTATTAATATTTATATATTTATAAATTTCTGCTGTGCCTGTGCAAGAAGCCCAAGGTGGATTACCTGGTCCTGCTCCTGCTCTGCTTCATTTTATCCTCATAACACCCTGTGATCTAGATTAAGCTGAGAATCTGTGATTTGCCCAAAATCACTGAATAAGTTTCATGGCTAAGTGGGGATTAGAAACTGGATTTCCCAAGTCCCAGCCTACTCTGACTATAACATTACACTCACACCTGCCTAGTGGGCTGCTTGGGGAGGGACACATCTTGCCACATATGATGGCCACCAGCAGAGATGCTTTTAAAAAGGGGTTCTACCAATTCTGTAAAAGTAGGTCCATGGGGCACAGTAAAATGGGCAGTGTACCCATTTTCGAAGGCCTTCTTCCAGGTGTTTCATCTTGGAATTTGACAAGAAGGGAGGGGACTTTCTTAGTGGCAACTGCCCATTATGGAATGTACTTCCCATCAGGGCCCACCTGGCACCAACACTGTTATCTTTTTGGCACCAAATTAAGACTATCCTCTGCTCCTAAGCATTTGGCAGACCAGGATAGGCTTATAATTATATCATGGGATAGTGTTTGAATCTCTATGTGTGACTGTGTGTACCCTCTCAGTGTTTGTAGCTAAACTATTTCCATATTAGCACAATACTGTATTTTTACAGTTTTAAATCACTGTAAACCACCCAGAAAGCTTTGGCTATTAGGTGGTATAGAAATGTAATAAATACAATAATATAAGGCACAAGTGCCTTTTCATTCCAGTGCCTTACACTGGAAATGCCTCTGTGAGACACTCTGGAATCAATTTTGATGAACAACAGTCCAGAAATATTTTAAATAAATAAAATAAAACAAGGCATGCATCGCCCTTTGTTTTCCACTATAAAGCTTAAGCAATATTGATCATGCACAGCTTTGTTTCATGTTTAAAATGTAAGGTGCTGGACCTCTAGCGTTTCTGACAGACCGGAGCTGAGCACAAGTGATCCACAGCCTGATCTCAGCTCCTATTGTCATGTAAGAAACGTAAGGAGGCTCCTGCTGGATTAGTCCCCAAGCCTATGTGGTCCACTAGACGGCTTTCGTCCGGGGCCAGCTGGGATCCCACACACACAGGCAGAAGCACAATACCAGCCTTCCACGCATGCTCACCAGCAAGTGAGCTGCCTCTGGATGTGGATGGGAGATGCAGTATCATTAGCAGCCGTCAATTGCCTTACCCTTGATCATCTACGAAAGCCATCCAGTTGGTGCCTGCACTGTGCTGCACTAGGCCTGGTGGCAGAAAGCAAAAGGAAGCCACTGCGACACCCCCTTCTGTTGCACAACAGCATCAACCAAGAGTTCCTGCCAATGCCTACCTGAGTGGACTTTCGGTTCTGTCCATCTGCAGGCACACTAAAAAGGGGTACTGTGAAAACTGCACCGTGGAGATAAAATCCAGGGTTGCTTCGACTTCAGAGGTAGTTTCCATGCCAGCCTTCACAAAGGAGGCATCCACAACAATGTTGCCAACAATTGCCACGGCTCCCCTAAAAGAAGAGTTTGAGAAACAAGCAGATGTAATGTCCCATACTGGAGGGTACTGTAACAACTGAACTGTCCCTCCCTCCAATAACATTTAGGCCAGGTTCACTATGTCATCATGGTGCCATCCCATCCTGCTGCTTTCTCCCCCTCTTTCTCACAGGGAGGGCTCACATGATACATGTCAGATGCTTTAAAAGCTCACAAGATAACTTTTAGCATAAAGGAGACTCAATTCCGTTCTTTCCAAAGATTTTGAGGGGGCATCCTTTCCCAGTGTCCAATTCATTTTGACACTGTTCTCAAGGTACTGCCATCTCAGGAGCATGCAAAATTAGTACCAATTCCCCAGGAAATTACCTACTCTAGGAATTACCCTCTCTACCCCACCCTGGGGAATCTCCACCAATTCCACCACTTCTAACTCCTCTCCGTGTCTCAGATTAATAAGCCCATGCCCACTCCCAAATGGACTGAGCATGCCCTCGTTTGAAAGCCAGACGAGGATATCAGATGGAGGAAAGAGGGCTCTTTCAGTAACCGCTCCAACATCTCTTTTCCTCTGCCAACCATATACCAAAGCCTAATGCTGAGTACCTTTCAGATCCAGTGCAAAAGCTCTGGGGCGGAATGGTTTAATGTGTACTAGCTTTACCTATTTGCAGTGTACCCTTACGCATATCTACTCAGAAATAAGTGCCACTAAGTTTAATGGGGCTTACTTCCAGGTAAGAGCGCCACATCTTAATGGTTCAATTGGATTTGTGTTTTCCCACATTTCAAGAACAAGCAAGCAAAAACAAACCCCACAAAGAAAGATGATCTATTCCCTGTTCGTAACATTTTTCCAAATGACTATTTCTGTCTAAAACATGGACATTGTTCAGCTTTCTGTATTTTAATTGGGTTTTAAATCCTCCTGTTGATAATGTAATTTGATGCTCAAAGTTAGATAACTCACCGATTCTTAACATTGGTTTTAGATTCTCTATACCAAAGGCTGAATTCCATTCCTCCTGAAATATCGATGGCCATGCCTCCCTGAAATTCAGTGCTGCACGACAGGCCAGATTGTAGCTGGATGACCTAACAGCAGAAGCATAGGAAATGCATCAGGCCTTAGTTTGCTAAATGGAATGGCATGCCTACTGTGACTCCATCTTTGGCATTTCTGCTATGTATGTATGGATGGATGGATGGATGGATGCTGTGGATGCTCAGGCAGCGGGAAGCATTTCACTAGGACAGTAGCCAAGCTTTTACTGATTCTTCTCCTTTTCAAAGCAATGAAATGAAGACGGAAAATTATCCCTGTACATGCACATCTATGCACACAGCCAAATTGGTCATTTTCCTTGGTCAAGTCAAGGGAGCTCTGCAGATTGGCAGAGGGGGCTTTTTTATACAAAGCACTTATTACATGCTTATCCTTCCCTATTCAGGGTTGCTTACAGGAGATTTAGAGCATTTCTAAAGCATGAAGGGCTGGTCATATATAACCTTAGTTAGTTGTGATGCTCTGGTTTGCTCCTGTGTCTCATGAGTACACTTAGAGAGTCCTTCATATGAGTATATTTTTGTTTCTGTTTTTTTTAGAGTTGGGAGAATGCATCCTTTAAGTATACAAGTGAAATAAACCCTGATTCTTCTTGTGTAGTTGCACTGCCCCAGTCCAGCAGAACTTTTCTTCTTTATGTTCTTTTCCCATTTCAAGCACAATGATCTCACATGGCACAGGCAACCCAAGAAACATTGTCAAGGAAAAAGGCACCTGTGTCACCTCTGCCACTTCCTTTCACAAGCTTTCCTCATTTGGACATCCCAGCCGCGCAGCACCAGCTAAATGCAGAAGCGACCATACATGGGACTTCTAATCATTAGGTAGTGTGAGGTAGGAGATGCCTGGAGCTCTGAGCATTGGCAGGACATGCCATTCAGCCTGCTCTGCAGCCCATAAACTAGCCTGAAGTTCCCAGGTACCACAACAGATGCTATCCTAAGCTTCTCTGTGTGGGTTGAGGGGAAATCATCTTGTCCTTTCCCCAGAGAGCAAAATGTCTTGACCATACTGGTCAAGATGTCTTAGAAACAGCTTCTATTTTGCCATGTATTGCTTCGGATGCTTACTAATGCTGGCCCCAAAGGGCAGAATTTTAAAATCAAGTACAAACAAGCATGTACACATGTGCTCAGTTTTTCCAGCTAATGCAGCCTCTTCATCAACTTTCAGGTCGAGAAGATACATCCCATCTCACCCCATTCAAATGTTACATGTGAGAAAATAGATTGGCTTTTAAATTAGGGCGCTGCAAATCACAGGGCTCCCTGTCTGTCCTCAAAAGCATCGAGCCACATACAGCAAGCACAAAAGAGCTGCTGCAGGAAAAGCCCAGCAGTTTTCCTCATAATTCTGCAAGAGCCATGGCTTTGTGAGGAGAGCCTTTTCTGCCATGACCGGAGCTTGCATCTTTTGCAGCTGGACTAGAACTCCATTGCACAGAGACAATTTTGGAAGCGATAACAGTTCAGGGTCAGGGCAAGTCATTTCATTTGAATGCTGATGGACAGCCAAGATTTTAAAGTTCACACAGCTTGCAAATCACATTAACTTTATATATAGCTGCCCAACATAGCATAAAACAAGGTGCGATACAGCCTAAACCAGTGCTTGTTGACTCAGAAGTCCCACTGAGGTCAATGAAGATTTACTCCCCAGTAAATGTGCATTGAATCACAGCATAGCAATGCAATCTTATGACTATTTATTAGGAAGTAATTCATACACTGCCTTCAATGAGGGTTTATCCTGGGTAAGTGGCCCAGAAGTGCGGTCCCAATCTACTTTTTTAAAAAAATCTTTTAAAAGATTTTTTACTTTTTGTACAAAAAGTTACTTTTTTGTAAATGGCAAACTATTAGGAAGGGCAAGCATAAAGATGCATTATCCAGGGTAAATCCTCATTGAAGACAGTTTCTTCTTAATAAATATGCATACGACTGCATGGTCATGCTTTCATTATGAGCTTCTCTCTCCCCTCCATTGCTTTGTTTTGCTTCACACTGAAACCTCTTCCTCAAGAGGTTCATTCCAAGTCATCCAGAACCCAGGTCAAGGATTACACCCCCAAAGGCCTCAGAGAATTGGAAGCCTGGAGAACTGAAGTAGGTAGTTCTGTATTCATGGTGAAGCAGCCATCTGGGCATGTTCTAGGAGCTTGTGATATTACAAGCCCACTTTCCCAAGAGCATCCAATTCTTTAAACACTGAGCAGAACATAATAATATAAAGGACAAATGTGCCAGCAGCATTTTATTCGATTGTTCTTGGTGATAGAAAAACCCTGAAGCAAAACAGATGTGCCAATTAGCCTTCCGCTAGGTTTTGTCAATGGGCTTGTCACAGGCAGAGGGAGCTTGGGTCACTCCATGGGGGAGAACAGCATGGTAGATTCTCTTCTTGAGGAATACGTGTATGTGTGCTACATTACCGTAGATCCTGACCTCCATCCTTTTCTACTGATCCTTTGCCACTATTGCCAAGAGAAAGGAACTGGATGCCATTAAAGTCAATGGCACATTTAAGAATCACTCAATAGAGTTGCTGTCCCAAGCACCTAGACATCACCACCACCACCACCTCCTTCTTCTCACAGCTATGATTATCTATGGCGACTTGCCTTTTAAGGCCCGATTATAGGCAGCAGAGGCAAAAAGATTTGTCACTTGGCAGTCAGATGTACTTCAAGTGGGCTGAGGATTTATCTTAAGAATTAGGTGGGTTGAATAAAGCTTGTAAAAAGGATCCTCTTCCTCCCTTGACTATATGTGGTTGGTAGTTGCCATTACTGTTAACGGTTCTTTATATCCAGTTGACTCAAAATGTCAGGTTTATTTTGTTGGTAGAGTCACTGTTGCACTACATATGCATCCCACATTTGTTACAAGGAACTAAAGATGGTGTACATCACAATCCTGTTGTCTGGACTGCAAGGCTCATGCTTACTAAGGATGATGGGACTTGCAGTCCACTATATCTGAAGGCCACCAGCCTGGGAAAAGCTGGTATATGTAGTTCCCATCCACTCCATTTGATCCTAACAATAACCCTGCTGGGTAAGGTTGAAAAAGAGGAATTGACTCAAGTTTACACAGGGAGCTTCTTGGCAAGGGTTGTGAACCTGGGTGTTCCATGGATTAGTCCAACACTCCTCCCACAGTATCACACTCGGTGATGATGGTTCCTTCAAGTGTTTAAACAAATAGGTAAGTTTTGTCTGTCCTATATTTCCCAGTAGATAACAACATGGATCATTGCAAATCAAAAATAATCAAACAATTTAGAACGACTCATCCAAGACATAAAGCGGAACTCCACAACCAACTGCAAAGCAGCCACACCTGTGTGCTTCCACCAAAGCATAAAATAATTGCACCCCCCACCATAAAGTGTACAACTAAGGAGCCCCTAATTCAGATTGCGTGGCATGGGGCGGTAGTTTTCCACCCCCAGCTTGCAGGACTTTGTACTTCACTGCCAGCTCACATGAAGACACAGACATGCATACACATGGAGCTGCCTGCTCTTTTGGATTCCCCTTGTGGGTTGTCCATAGGGGCTGTGGCCAGTCCTGGCATTAGGCAGATGAGGCAGCTGTCTCAGGCAGCAGATTCTGGGTGTCATGAAAGAACCACAAAGGGTTACTTATTTTTAATTGTATTTAACCGGCAGGAATAGGGAGAGGTGCTTGGAGGATCTGCAGCCTCCTGCCAGAATTACTTGGCTGGCTTTGGGTACTCTGTGCCTTGACTGGGGTCAGTCGGAGGCACCATTTGCTGCTCTGCCTCCAGGAGCAGAACACGTTGGGCTAGTCCTTGTCACAGTGAGCTCTTAACATTTCATCATTTACCATGGAGTAACAAATGTTACCTATGTTTGAAAGGAACGTAAGTGTCCAGTATATAGTGCTTACCTGTGAGTAATCCGTGAGGAGGATAAGGCCTTTCACTACATTTATGGGATCTCCAGTGGCCGAAAACATTTTAGACATTAAATCGCCATACCCTTGGAAAAAGGTAACTGGTCTAAGTTGAACATCAAACATGATTGCTGACATGCCAGCAAAGGATTCCAGGTTTTCTTCACCCTCATCTGGAGATGCTGCTATAATGGATTCCAGGCCCTGAGCTTCAATTACCACCTACAAGGGGAGAAGGAAGGCTCACATGATGACAGCTGACCAGCTTCACCCAAACACATCATAATCAGGCACAGTTCAGCCCCAGACCTGCTAAGTTGCCTGCATCGTTTGCTTGTAGACTGTGCCCTAATGTTGGCTCAGGGGTGACCCAATGAGGATCAAGGCAGGCTTCTCTAAAGAAAAGACTACCGGAGGCATTATAGTGGTCCTCAAAGATCTGAAGGACAGTCAGGCAGAAGACAGAGCAGAGCTGGTCTGCTCCAGAGGGCAGGACCAGAAGCAATGGGTAGACACTGCAGAGAAGCACACTCTGACTGAACAGTAGAAGAAACTTCCTAATGTTAGCAGCTGCTCAGCAGTGAGATAGGCTGCCTCAGGAGCTGATAGGTTCTCCACTGGAGGAGGAAATTAAACAGAGGTTTTTTTATTATTATTATTAAAACATTTTTATGCCGCCCCATTCTCCGAAGCCTCGGGGCGGCTTACATAGGTTAGATGGCCATCTATCAGGGATACTGTACTTGCATCATGTATAGCAGATCCTAGAAATGGCAGGGCAGAGGGAGTTCAACTAGATGACCTACAAGATCCCTTCCAATTCTATTATTCTATCCAAGTTTGATAGGTACATGTTGGCACTCCAAGATGAAAAAGCTGCACCTGCTCCAATTTCCACTTCTGTACATTTATTAAAGATACAGGAGGTTTTTTCTCTCTGGCCAGTCTCTCTACGGTTTAAACAAAAAAAAAAAAAAACCCTTATGAAATTAAAAGAAAAAGAAAAATGGATGGTGATACCACTGCTAAAACAAACCTTAGTTCAGGACACTCCCTTAAGGAAGGTGACAAAATTATATGAGCGAACATACCCTTTATGCTTTGGAATCTCTATTTATAAAATTCAGGTGATTAAAAAATATCCTGTGAATTGTGGTGCTGGAGGAGACTCCTGTGAGTCCCTTGGACCGCAAAGAGATCAAACCAGTCAGTCTTAGAGGAGATAAACCCTGAGTGCTCTTTAGAAGGCAAGATACTGAAGATGAAACTCAAATACTTTGGCCATTTGATATTCTTATTAGAAGGAAGGACTCACTGGAGAGGAGCCTAATGCTGGGAATAATTGACAGCAAAAGGAGAAGGGGACGGCAGAGGATGAGGTGGCTAGATGGATCACTGAAGCAGTCGGTGTGAGCTTAGGTGGACTCCAGGGGATGGTGGAGGACAGGAAGGCCTGGAGGAATGTTGTCCATGGGGTCGTGGTGGGTCAGGCACAACTTCGTAAATAACATAAGGTAACATAAATTCACACATAATGCTGAACCATAGTGTGGTTTGTTGAATCTGGTTTATTGTGGTATCTGAACTCATCCCTAGAAACCAGCCATAGTTTGTTTACCAGCTACAAACCACAAATAAAATTCATGGATTTTTTTTTTTTTTTTTTTGGCTTATGAAGTATGGCTGTTTATCCTGTGGCTTGTCCCTGTGTCTGAACCCAGATCTGTGACTTATCCCTGCTTTTTTGCACAGAGGCACTCAGCAAAACTAATCTGCCTGAAAACAAAATGCTCTCATAGGTGGGAAAATGAGTGGGAGGGAAAGAAACCAGAAATAGGAAAAACAAGCCAAGGTTTGTCTGCTAGTCTAACAGGACAGTTCATAGCTAAAGCAACCAACTGTGGTTAACATAAACTATGACTTAACGGTATGTGCAAACATAGCCATAGTCTAGCCTGGCATAAGGCAGCTTTTCCTGGTTCCCACTAGAACGTAGTAACCCTACCAGCTATTATACCACAGTGACTCTCAGAATAGTGCAATAGTGCATTCAAGTTATATTTGGTCCAAGCTACAGAGTTTGGCTCTTACTGATGAGTTATTATTCCAGCTGTGCTTGGGACTTACCTGGTTGGCATGAAGGTGAGCATGTTTATTGAAAAGGAGCACATTCAGGTTACTTCTTCTTAAGATGCCAGAGCCAGAATAGAGGATGTCAAGGCTATATGTGGATGACACATCTGGTCCACCTGGATTAAACAGAAGCACATATTGTAATTATTTTTGATGCAACTGAACATCAAGAAATATTAATAGGATTGGCTGTCTAGTTTGTTAGTTACATACGTGTTAGGTACCCAGAGAAGGCTGAAGAAGAACCCATCTTTGAGAATCGGTCATAATTATTAATAAGTGTGTCCTTCAGAACTCTGCGGATCATTTTGCTGTAACACATAAAATGTCTTTAATCCTTCTGTAAGGAATCTTAACAAGAGCCATGATGCTGGAGAAGGAAGGGCTTGTGTTACCTTAACAGAACAATCCAAACTCTACTGAAACCATAAGGTAAAAAATGCCAGTGTTGCATTGGCCTACATATTTTTAAATTCTCATATGCTAAAGCTGCTTAAACTCATGGTTAAGGGTCAGTGAACTTAGAACTGTTAAAGGGGTCCTGTCATTTGATAGGAATGTTCCCTCAAAGATACATTACAATTCACTGTTAAAATAAAACTAAATAAATGTTAGGCTTCAATCCTATGCACATTTCTCAACAGTATGCCCCACTGAATATGGTGCAGCTTTACTTTCAAGGAAACATGCATAGGAATAGACTATTCTAAACCGTGGAATATTGAATCAGGTATAACTGGTACTTTCTGATTCTATAGATCTTCACTTTGCAAAGACAAGCCTCTTGAGCATACAAGCTTTTGTTAAAACTAAGCAATTAGATAGCTATATTTTACTAACAATAATGAAAATAGAACAATTTTAGCATTCTGTACACCTGACTTGTAAAACTGCTAATTTATTGAAGGAATTATCTGGTCAGAGAAACAGAAATTGTCTAGTGGAAGAAATATTAAGAATGGCAATTATGAAGCTATGGGGAAACACTGAAGAGATTCGCTGTGCATGGATGTGAAGCTATTAAAGCACTCTACAATCATTCCAGCTGGACCACAGATACAGGATTTCTCAGGATCTGGAAAGGCAATTGGATTTGTACTTTCCCAAACTAAATAAGGAAGGACAATTGAATGATTTTAAATGTTGTATCTTCTCACAGAGTCTCTTCTTTCTTTTAGAACAAATAAACAGCTGCTCAATAGGAAATACCAATCAGAGATTTCTGCCTGAATAGTGCTATCATTTCATGCCATTCATCACATCCGATCTCAGTCGTTCTGCTTAAACAACTAGCAAAAGTAATGCTTTTGAAAGACAGGCACAGAGGGCATAATACACCGTCTCTTACAACTGCCTGCTTTTCTGCATGCATCACCTTGCCCCAGATTATTTGCTGAGCAATGAATCGTTCATTTCCTGGGTAAGATTTCCGATTTGCATGGTGGAAAAATATGGTACGAATTGGAAAAATGGACAGCATGTATTCCTCAATCCTGATGCATTATGTGACTGCCCTGCATTTTGGAGGTATTTTCAAACTGTTACATACATGCTCATCTTTTATACAGTCACCTTTTTTGGTTGTTTTATGGACATGTTTTTTAAAAAGCAATTGAAGAGCTGTTCTAAGCACAGGGAGAGAAGGTGACCTCATGGACTTGAGGCATTTATTTTGCACTCATCATCCCTCACCCATGGAACTTTGCAGCACCTTTTCCAGAGCCTGCCCTGTGTTTTTCAGCCTTTCAACACAGCTTTTTTTAATGAGAAAAGAAGGTCTGGTATTAAACTTTAAATCATAACAAACTGAAACAAAAGCTCCATGCATTGCAATAAATCTGCTAGAGAGCAGTGGTATCACTGTGTCATCTTGTGGCTGATTATCCTGCTCATACATGGGTTTTGCTGAAAATTTATTGAACCATGGTTTTTGCTCGCAGAAGTAGACTCTCTGAAAAAGAAGCATGTATACTGGATACATGGAGAGTCCTTCCAAATCCTTTCTAAATCAGCTTCACTTCTCTTTCAAACAAGGCTTCATACAGGCATGTGTAGATACATAAATAACAAATGAAACTTGATATACCTGGCAGGCATTTCAAAACGGAGAATGTCCTGGACGAGAGAAAGCATGTACTTATTCATTTCCAGTGGCAGCTCTCCAATGGAGAGCAGGAGATTTTTCACTTCCATGAAGGAAGGGTTGTGGCTGAGGATGATGGCCGCTGCTGTGGTGCGCACGGTCTTCTCATGAACTTTACGATTCTGGTGATAAATCCTGTTCATTGTTTTCTTCACCTAATTGGAATACAATCCAGTGAGGTACATCTATAGAGTTGACAGCAGAAGAGGAGCAAGGGAATATGGACTTTCAACCACAAATAAGCATGGAGAGGCTGCTGCCTTCTCAAGCTTCCCTTATATATAGGCAACAGAGAAGAAAATTCTGTTATTGGATCAGGATCAGGATCTAGCAAGGGAATGCTCTTTGCTCAGACTTGAAGGCTTTCTGAATACAGAAAGAAATAAAGTAATAAAATGGAGAATCATGAAAACAAAAATGCCACTATTTATATGAGGGGCCTGAAAGCAGCAGGCGCCAGTGAATATATGAGTGATCCCCTTGCACTTCCTTCTCCTTATGGGCGTTTTGTTGCTTGCCTCAGTGGTGATGAAAGAGCGGTCATATCTCTGCAAAGCAGTGGCAGCCACATTGCTGATTTGTCCTTCTCCTGACTCGGCATATTTCAGAAGTGTGGGAATAGCTTCAGGCAAGAGAGCGTTCTTCAGTGCCAGCAGGTAGACCTTCACCTCATCAGCTTTCTCTGCCCTGTTCAAGCTTCCGAATATCAGTTTCTTGGCTTCCACGATAGCCTGGAAAACAAATGTGGCTGCTTTTTAATGCATTGCCACTCTGCAAAAAGAATCCACACAATCAGGTAGTGATTGTGCCTTGCAGAGCAGATCGAGATCTATTGAGGGACCTACAGAGAGATCTCTAAGTGATTTTCAGGATATCTGTAAGAGTTTTCAGCTTCCCATCATGTCACAATGAACAGCAGAAAAACCCTTTCCCTCCTAAATTAGGTTGCTGAAATCAAGGGGGCTTGGGAAACAAGCAGAATTAAATTTCTATGTGAAAAGATCCATATGTGAATTCCAGTTCAATGGTGCAAACAAATTCCTGGGCTGAGCTCATGCTCATTCTTCTTCTTCCTTATATCCATCTTCCCAAAGCTACTACTTTGTAGCTGTCCCTGGTTGGAATTCAAGTGTGAAAAAGGGTGAGCTATAAGCCTGAAGTTCACCCACCCCTGATCTACAGAACCATGGGGAAGAGGGCCTAATGGGGATATTGAAGAAACTCAAGAATCAAAATGCATGTGTACATGAGCAAATAACAGGAGTTCCTCATTGGATCTAATCAATTTGGGCTTCTCTCTACAAAGCAAGAATTGTGCATTCATGATTCTGTATTCATGGTAGGTTGTGAGAACTGCACATGATGCCATCATCCTCCAAGGCCTCTCCCATGTTTAGCTGCCATTTTTCCAGCCACCTTCACAGTGGTGAGTGTATCCTGTGTACAAGTGTTAACAATGCCAATTATATCCATTTCAATTCTAGATTGTAACACAACAAAATGTGAAAAAAAGTCAATGGGGGCATGTGTGAATACATTTGCAAGGCACCTACTGGATTGCAGGTCCCATAATTCCCTACCAGCATGCCTCATGCTGGTTGGTAATTATCGGAATTGCAGGAATGAGGAAAGCACAGATACAGGAAGGTTCGAGGTACATGGAGGAACATGAAAAAGGGCACCAACAGAAGCAAAAGGGTAAGGTTCGGTGCTTCCAGATCAACTCCTAGTGCTAACAACCAAAAGATCCTGGGTGCTTCCAAAGAGGCTTCTACCATGCAATTGTTCTGCCTCATTCACAGAATTTTTATAGGAAAGCTAGGTGCTTTCCCTTTGTAACCTTCCTATGTTTTCTTACTGATGATTCTCTCTTTTTATCACAAAAAATCCAAAAAGGAGAAAAAGGTGGAATAGTGTTCTTCATTGGGAAGCACCGACCATGTACTTTTCTGTCCTTTCCTATTTAAGGGGAGGAGGCGTTCTGGAAAGAAGAAAGATGGAAGATGCAGCAGGACAACGTGGGAAGGTTACAAATGGAAGATGACATTGTTTCAATCCATTATAAAATGCTGTGAATGAGGAAGGGGGATTGCACAATAACAGGAAGCACCCCTCTGACAGATCCTGATGATTCTCCTTTGGCTTTCAGCTCCCAGGACTCTGCTGATAGGAGAAAAGAAAATACATACCGGCAGTTTGCAGTCTCCCTTGTCACACAACTTTCGGATAAGGGCTCCAGCAACGATAATAACTGTTTCTCGGATTTCACTCTTCTCAATCTTGTGATTATATGTATTCTGTTATATAAAAAAGCAGCCATTGTTAATCTCTGCCACTGAACCAGAACCCTCTGAAATAACCTCAGAAGCCTTGGATGCATTTGTACCAGCTTTTCTGCATCTTTATTAGATTTGTCCCAGGAAAAGCCAGTGTGTATCCTACTAGCTCTCAGGTGATGTCACCACCGCAGGGCTCCACTCACAGGTTTGGCTATGAGCAAGCAAATTTCATGTTAAACAGGAATTCACTTCCCAGCAATGTTCTGTGTGGTACCCAAACAGATAGTACAAGAAATACCTGCAGTGCATCCGCTGGATAAGAATGGATGAAAGACGGCAGCCCTTCCCACTGCAAATAACCAGCCTGGCTTAGAGGTTCAGATGACAGGTTCTTTGGAACACTCATAACCTAACTATTTAGGACGATCTAACCTACCCTGAGTGAACCCATTATTTAATCAGAAACTAATAAAGAGGAGATGAGAGTTCCTTATATATGAGTTATTGTGCAAGCACAAGATCAAGGAGTGTTTTGGGAGCTGTAGTTTGGAAATGAGTAATGTGGCATGATGCCATGTGTAACCACATTGACTGGCTCCTTTTTAATTGGTGGCGTTCATGTGGCTTGCCTACATGATAATGTCATGTCATGTTTACTTGCCATCGCAGATCACCAAAGGCAAGGAGGCGGACCCTCAGCAGTGGTGACCAAGAGGGAAGTAGCCAATGAGACTGCTTCATGTAAATTTTTGGAGGGTGGGAGGTAGGACAACTGACAAGACAACGGAAAATGTAGGGTGAAGTAGGGAATCTGTATATTACTTTTCTGTTTATACTTAGGAGCTCACAATCATGAACTTAATAAAGAATTTGATATATGTTTATCCAGGCTCTCTCCAAGAGTAAGCAGCACAAAAGGAGAATTTCTGACCAATAAAGCAACTAGTTGTGGAAAATGGTGGTATCACTACTAATCACACATTACGACAACATGATAAGTAATCATGGAGAGTGTATCTTTAATTACAGATCAGGGGAGGGAGTAATTATGATCAGCGCTGCTGTGTGTAGGAATGCAAAGCTTAGGTTTCAGCTTTGCAATTTCCTTCCCCAGCCACGATCTTAATAAAACTCTTGCCTCCCCATCCCCCTTTGGTACTATTGGGAAGTTTTGCAGGATTTTTACCAAAATCATGGCCAGTGGGGAAAGACTCACAATTTAAACCTTCTTCTCCCCACAGAGTGTAGTGCTGATCACAATCTCAACACATGTGTACACACTCCTACACCCACACATACCCACCATTTGATGTTTAAAGCCACACAAGCGACTAACAATTATGTCATTATCATGAAGTAAATTAACTTCATCACTCACAAGTCCTTGTTGTTGTCCTTATATGTTTCATATTTATTTAGGGTTTTTATCCCATTTTTTTCCTTTCAAGAAACTCAGAGTAACTTACATAATCCTCCTTCTCCTCATACCAACAACTTGTGAAGTAGATTGGGCTAAGAGTCTGTGATAGGCCCAAAGTCACCCAGTGAGCTCCATGGCTGAGGGGGGACTAGAACCTGGATCTCCTGAGTCCCAGTCCCACACTCTTAACCACTATACCCCACTGGCTTTACTGAAAATAAGACCCATGTGTTAGTCATTGTTTTACTGGTTTTACTGGTCCTATGCTTTTAATGCATTAAACAATGCCCAGAGAACCTGGGTTATTGGGTGGTTTAAAAGTAAAATACATACATTGTATGTACACACGTGTGCTTGCTTTGGTAGCACATATACTAAGGTTGGAACAATACAGAGAAGATTAGTGTACATATGTACATACATGTATACATACACACTAGCAGCCCAGACCAAAGCTCATTCAGAGGTAAACTGCACAAGTTTCAAAACTCTGTTGTTTTCATGAGTGTGTCTTCAGTTCTTCTGAAAGGCTGTGCAATAACTTTTCCAGATATAATCCTTGTTCTTAGAACCACAATTAACCAGAGTTTTCTTTGGGACTTACAATTAAGGATTTGAGTAGCAACTCATTGGGGTGTGAAGCAAATCCACAGGCATAGAGGAACCGCTCCTGCAACACAGAGCCACTCTTGTTCTTGAAATCCAGAAAATCCAGCAAAGCCGCCAGAGAGGCTGAGGTCTGTGCAGAGGTTACAGCATCAACTAGCTGGGGACTGTATGATGGGAAGCAGAAGAAGTAAAGTTATCAACTGTTTATTGTAAAGCATGCTGCCTTTTTGGGAAAATATGTCTTACTGCACTTTTGGATGGAAGGTTTTGTGGTAGCTTGCTTCCTACAAGCACTGCCGAGTTTGAGTGGCTTTACACTGGTGTTGGTTTTAGTAATATGCACATTCATTTCAGGCAGAAGGAGTGCCACTTTCATCATCTAGAACACAGGTGAACAACTTATGGCCCTCCAGCTATTTTAACCTACACAACTCCTATCAACCAGTACTGAGAGAAAATGAGAGTTCCAGGCTTAAGCATCCAGAAGGTCACAAACTGATCATCTCAACCTAAAATTGTGTTGAACTACAATACCCATCATTCCCAACTAGCACGGCTATGATTATGGGAATTCTAGTTCCAACCATCTGCCCCATGCCAGAATGGGGAAGGTGAATCTACAGGCATTCAGGGAGTGGTCCAAAAGGGAAGTAAGTGCTTGTCATTGTGTTGCACCAGTCTAAATCTGGCTGTGGATTTTCCATAAAGACCAGTAAATAGTCCCTAGACAAACAACGAAATGTCTCAGCTTCTCTGTTTTCATAATACAATGGAGGAACACGGAGGTATAGTAATGCAATGAGACTGACATCAGGCCTTGGCTTAGGGTCTATATGGCACACAAATTGCCTACGAGTGCCATTTCAGATGGAAGGAAGGCATACCAGAAAGTCTAAATAACACAGGACAAAGTGGAACCCCACATGTGCATCTACTGAACAGGTTCATTTAATAGTTTGTAGCTTTCTTCCCATCCTGGTGCCTTCCAGATGGGCTGAACCGCCATTTCGTTACTCCAATCAGCTGTCTCAGGGTGGTGGGAGTCATACTTGCCAAACAGGAAAAAAATGGCCACTGTAGATACAATACTCTATAGATCTGTATAATGTGGTGGTTCCCCTTTAGTGTACATGCAAATTTAAGAGGGATATTTATGTCTCTGCGACAGAGACTGCAAAAGAAGCTGCCAACAACTTACATAATCTCTGTGCTACTTTCACTTCTCAATATCTGAAGGATTTCTTCTTTTGTAGCTTTCCGCACTTTCTGAATGAAGGACAAGAATGCTTTTGCAGCATCAGCTTTTGAAAGGCTGGCTGGTTTCAACTGTTTTCGGACAGTTTCCCACTCCTGAAAAACCTGCAAAAACAGGCATAAATAGGTGATAAATCTTTCCCATTGCTTCATGAATGTATGTACTTGTTATAATTGGTCCAAAAATTGTTAACAGACTGTATTCTAACAAGAAATAAAACAATCACTTCAGTTTTAGCCTGAATTAATAAGAAAGAGATTCTATTTCCCAAAATATTGTTGGTGGAGGCACAGGATAATTCAGATTCCCAGATCTGAGATCAGAGACAGAACTTTGATGGCAGAGCCGGGAATCCATGCTCCAGTCCTCCTGCCTCCCCCCTGAGCCACCATGGAAAGAACCATCCCAGCTACCTCTCCAGAAAATCAACCTCAGAACAGGGATAGATGGGGCATTCCAGGGAGACAGAGAGAGGTAGAGATTGGGGGCTCTGCAATGCAGTGTACCTGACTGTGCTCCATCTTCCTCTCCCCCCCCCCGCCCACTCCCCAAAGTGCTCAGCTAGAAAGAACAGGAAGGTAGAGATCACCTCTGCCACTTCTCCCACTTTGCACTGGATGCTCATAAGATTATGCTTGAAATAGGTCTGTTGAGCCAAAACAGATCCCACTGTATCCTGTTGCAACCTGCTCCATTTCTTTCCTCCCCTTTGGAACTCAGTGGGAGCCAGTGAGAAAGTAAATATGTGCTCACAAAGTTTTTTCAGGGGGAGGAACTTTAGATGTTCTGTGCCTGGCCACAAGCCATGTGACTTTTTCTGCAGCAGTTACTTTTTCTGCAGCAGATTGCAGAACACCCTCTCAGGGAGTATCTGCCTGGTCATTTTTATTTATTTCTTTATTTAATAAATTTCTAACCCGCCCTGTTAGTCATAAGGCTCTCTGGGTGGGTTACAAATTGCTTACCCTTCAACGCACAAGCCAGGCTTCTTTATTTTGTAAGGCTTTTGATTTTGGACTAACAGCTAAATATACGTTATATGCTGTGAATGCTCTTCTTGATGCTGCTTTTATTTATTTTTTAAGACTGCTATTTGTTTTGACTGTTATTTAAATATAAAGAGTCCTGTAAATAATGTCATGTTTCAGATTGAGTTAGCCTGGGGTTTTAAGCCGTCTTGAATAGCCGATACGGACAAGTAGGACTATGAATATATCCAGATAAATGAATAAAACTGAGCAGAGCTGTATTTATGCATCCCTACCTCATTCCTATATCTGTCGGTCCCTCAGTCCAGATACTGCGGTTGAATAGGGGCAGGTTTCCTTCCCCACACTGTCCTCAAATGTACCCCTTTATTTTCTTACTATAGAAGTGAATGGTGTCAAGTGCTCACACAGGGGGAAAAGCACTGCATTAAAAGGCACAGTTGCAATGAGGCTACGTGCAGTTTGCCCTTCCTGACAAGCAGCCTGTTGTGGAAGTAGATGCAGTATGTCTCTGTGCACATTCCTTCCCTTGTGTATTTCTGTGGTACACAAGCTATGCCTGTACCCACCCACTCATCATAATGTCTGGCATTTGGCTAATAATATCTCGCATAACCTATATTTAAGTTGCTTATAGGCTCTGTATATGAAAATGCAGTGCTAATTTGGTACTAGGTTTGGATGGTAATATTTTTCAGCCCAGGCTAAGTTTATTTTGAATGTGTAGTTCTGTGGACAAAACGGATACTCTGCATTTGTGTAAGAAATATTTTAAGCTTGCAGTGCTAACCGTGAGTTTTATCGGTAATTTTGTTTACTCGGTAAATAGAAAATTAAAAGGTGAGCTAGAAAACACAAAAAGTGCATATTAGCAGCTGCTTTAAGAGAAGAGGAAGACCGGCCTACAAAAGTATTTATGGAATCATTTAACAGAAGTGCTACAAGGGAGAAACCCTTGTCTGCTTTGACAGAAAAAACAACTCCCACGTCACACCCAGCAGTAGGTCTTTTTTTTTAAGGCTAAGCATGCAGAGGGCTCTCCCATGTACAGACCATCCACCAACAAATTATTGATCGGTTTGTGTCCTTACATAATAACATTCTACCCATTTTATTCATTTCTTATAAATGTTAAGAAAGGTATTCCTGTCCTATGAATGAGTAGCAAGGTACAAGTGAAAACCATAGGATCAGAAGCTCCTGAAATCAATACTAGTTAATTTAACTATCCGATGATTTATATGGGGCACAGGAAAACTGTTGAATTCAAAAATTAAGAGCAACAACACCCAGCAGTTTGCTTACCCTGCTCTGCTGAATACGATCTGATACTACATTAGTAGTAGCTTCCATCATAATTTCCATCAGAAATGATGAAGGATGTGATGGGTTACATCACTATACTACAAAGCTACCTAGGAGTAAGGTGCACTGAACCCAGTGGAATTTACTTTTGAGCAGACACACCTCCAGTTGCAGACAGCGTCTAACAACAATTTGAATCCTAGGATCTTTAACTCTGAAACCTCATCTCAACTCATCTTGAGATTTCTTCCTTTGAAACATCTTGTGGACTCTTGCCTCCATCAGGAAAACTGACAGTGTATTCTTTCAAACAGCTTCCCCTAGAGAAATTGAGTGGCTATACTGACCTATGCTATTGTGTGTGCGTGTGTGCGCGTGTTACTGTTGTTTAGCATTATTGTGGCATTCCTTGGAGAAAGCGCAGCTGTTCTTTCCAGTAACATTTGTGGCAGCTCTCCTAGCCAAGAAACTACATCAACACCAGTTCAGCCTTCGCTAAAGCACTTTAGCTCTGTAGGGTCAGTGCCGTTAAGTGACAGCAGATGATGCTATCCACAAATAGCACTGCAGTTTCAGTGACAGAGAGTTCATCTTGCCTGAATTGTAACTAAACTTAATTTGGTAATGATGAGAAGTGAGGTGGAGGCTATATCCTGTGGATTAATGACAAGCAGGGATGCGTTAATGGTCTGGGACAGAGCTGGAAACTATAAACCTCAACTGGGCATGAATGCATGACACCACAGTCAGCATTGCTTTGGAGATGTTAGGTGGGTTCACACGGAAAGATAAGCCAGAGCAGAAATGGCTTGTCATTACGTCTGAATGTGAAGCATGATTTGGTTTGGTTCCCATGAAACTAGCAGAGAAACAAAGGCTTTCAGCCCTTCATCATGGCTTGTTTGGCAGTCCAAATCCAGTTACCAAGTTTCCATGTGGGTTCCATGTTTCCACCATTGAATTTAGGGTCAAGAGTGGGCCAAGGCTATAGCAGACACTACAGCCTGCATTTTTTACCATCCTGTTCTGCCTGGCAACTGTCTCAAAGACTGCCACACTGATGGACTGCCTCACACTGCTTTTTCCCTGTGTCCACGCACTGCCTTCTGGATCCCCGGCTGTCACTTCGGAATCTAGCTGGCAGCAGTGCATCATGGTACGCCTCTTCCAGCAGCAGTGGCTGTGGAGACCGCTGTGATTCGCACTCTGGTCTGATGCCCACCCTTTACTGGAGCGCTGCTTGGAAATGGTTCCTATATTTTCCATCCATTTTCATGGGGATTTTCAGAAGGGGGAAAGTCTAGTATTAAATTTTAAACTGGAACAAAAGTCCTAGGAGAAGATGCAAATCCACTATAGTGGCACAATACTACAGTGCCACCTCGTGGTTAGTTAACAGAATGTATAGATAGGCAAAGAACTACAAACTTGAGGAAAAAACTGTAAAGGATGCATTTTTCCTGCCACCATGACAGTAGCAGTGGAAGCCTCAGGAAAGCAGGCAGCTAAACCCCTCAGGCCAACCTCTCATCCAAATGCTTTCTGTAACAGCAGGAAGTCGGTGGTGGAAATATTCACTGAGAAAGTCTCTCCCACTTATTTGTGATTTCCTCAGCTTCCTATCTTCAGGCCTCAGGCACATTCCTGCTCTCCCTCTTCCACAGCTTTAAGTGTGCAGGCAAAGTAACAAGCAAGAGGGCATCTTGTTTCACAGGTCGCAGTATAACGGTATCTGTCATCAAGGTACAATCGAGCAACTTAACTCAGTCACTGGACAGAGTGCTGACTGTATCTCCAATCTTCTAAGAAGCATGTTGTCAGCCATGGGTGGGAGAGGGAGCCAAGTGCAAATCCTCAGTGATGAGGTTGGCGTGATTTTGGGACCCCAGAGCTGGGAATCTACAAAGTCCTACAGCAGTCTAGATGCTATTTGGATGCCACAGGATTGTTCTATGAGACACAGTAACCAACGAAGCAATGCAATTTGCCACTGTGCTTTGCTATGATTAATGAGCCTTGTTGAGTTGCCCTGGTACCAGTACAAAATATTTTTAAAGGTCTGAAAACGTTAAGGCTTGCTTTCATTTTAGGCCAAGGTAGGAAACATGAGTATGGCCAGCAAAGAACCATTCTAGGCACCCCACAAGCTGCTAAAATTCAACACTTTTTATTAAAACAAAACAACAGAACAGAACAGAACAGAACAGAACAGGGAGCTCTGGCTATTTTGAGGCATAGAAGGTAAATAACTAAATGTAAATACAGATATCTATTGGTGGCAATATCCTGTGTGGGACAGAAAAATAGTGAGAAGAGGCTGAGTTCACTGGCAGAGAAGTGGCAGGATTGTGCATTCTGCAACACGGGTCTTTGGCACGGTCTTTGTCCTTTCTGACTCAACATGGCTCCCGCACCAGCCTTTCCCCAGGGATGCCCAGGGTGGCTTTTCAAACTGACACATGATGCCCATGCAGCCAAAAGGGTTGCCTACCCCTGCTTTAAGTTATCCACGTTTTGACCTTTTCTTGACTTACCGAGGGACAGTCGTTGCATTCATCTGAGACAGCCTGTGCCACTAGTGAAACTGAGACATACTTTGGATCCAGAGCTTTGACAATGCTAGCAATGTGCTTCCCAGCCATCATTCCTGGGCCAGCTTCTGTGGACTTCAGTTCCAGTTTCTGCCTACAATTATTATTATTATTATTATTATTATTATTATTATTATTATTATTATTATATAACTGAAAAACACCGTGACAAAAATTAAAAGCAAATTTTAAAAGCCACAATAGCTTAAACAAATTAAAGCACAACACCTGTTAAATTAAATGCCATAAAGGGCAGTCAACTGTTATTAAAAAGATATTAGTGTTGGCATCAGGCAGGCCTCAGTGGGGAGCTTGTTCCATAGGTGGGGGAGCTGCCAATATTGTACATGTACTGAAACAAAACTTTAAATCTCAGTTGTATTTTGAATGCATATTTAACCATATTCAATGCTAATCTAATCACTAGGTTATAATTGCTATATGCATTACTTCAAAACAGCATTTCAAGGTAAGGACTGCAATGTTTCCACATCTAAGCCTCTATAGTCAAGTGAAAGTCTTAAGCAGGGATTCTGTTTATTAAACTGCCTGACACAAGTGAGGAGGTGTTAAATGCTGGTACAACAGCAAGTTGCAATATGTAACTTAGAATAAAAAACAAGTCATAAAAGCGTAGCACACACCATGACCATTATCCAACATATGGAACAAAAGCAGAACACTTGAGAAACACAGAATGAGGAGAGCAAGAGTAAAACCCACTCTCACTTTCATGCACCACTAAATGGTTTTCAAACGGTTTCATTTATTTCTAAAAACAGGGTACACAATAAAGGGCATCAGGTTGCCCGCAAAAGCATAATCGCTTGGATATAGGGTGCTTTCAGATGAGGCTTTCATCCTGCAATTGATCTCCCACAAACACAGAATTTTCCAGAAGTCTGGACAGCATCAACCTCCATTTGTTCTAAGCCACCCAGAGAGCCATATGGCTAATAGGACAGCATACAAATAGGATAGAATAAAATAAAATAAAAAACAAATATTTAACTCTTCCATGTGTTTCCCACCATTTTTTTCAACCTTTCTTCATACAAGTAAAAATCCATTATAAGATCTCTTAGGAAATACCGTTAAGGACTAAGCAATTTCTTCAAAATAATCAAACAAGTCATCTTACTTTGAAACTACTTTTGCATCAATTTCTTGCTGAATGTTCACATGCAAAGCATGATTTTCCTCTGTCCGCACAGATTTAATAAAAGTGTCCTCCAGCATATAAATTGTGGCTGAAGTGGATTTTTTGCTGACATCTAGAAGCTGAAAAAAAATAATTTTGGAAGATCAGCAAATTCAGAAATAAATGCAGGTTTTAGCTGCTCAAAAAAACACCAAACCTTTTTTTAGATATGTATATCGTATACTGGAATTTTACAGAGTATTTCACTGTATTTGCATTTGTTACAAAGCTTTAATTATGTAGGACTTTGTAAGTTAAAATCAGTACCCTGAACCCAGCTCAGAAGCATTTAGGCAGTCAGTGCAACTTGGACAGAATTGGTTTCATATGTCCAGTAATCTACTGGACTGAGTTAGTCTGCCTGCTGATGTTGCACAAGCTGCAGCTTCTAAACAGGCTTCAAGGACAGTCCCTTGAAGAATTCACTGTAATAATCTACTTTGGTAATCTTAATTGGCATCTATTGAGTTGGATAACCAACGGGAAAAAAGAAAACCCAGCATGCAGCCTCTGTATTTAGCACTTCAGTTTCTTTCTTTACCAGCAACTGAGAACAACCAGGATGCTCATTCCCACCATTCTCCACTCGTGAAATTCCTGCTGGTACCCAGCTGGTCATGGCTGAGGAGCAAGTCCTGGCACAGGTGGACCTTTAGGGAGGGCCAACCAAGCCATTCTTACATGTTGCCCTTGAGGGTGACCCAGATGCTACAGCTAAAGCAGAAAGGTGACAGCTAGACTACTAGACAGGAACAGGACAGAGAAAGCATACGACACTGCTGATGGAGAAACTGCATTCGCTGTCAATAGACTTCCAGGCTGAATTCAACGTGATGATGATGTTTAAAGCCCTAAATGGTTTGGGACCTCAACATCTGAGATAGACTATCCCCATGTATACACCTGCTTGAGTTTTATTTATTTATTAGATCTATATCCTGCCTTTTTTCCTTCCCAGGAGCTCAAGACAGGTTGCACCATTCTGCTCCTTCTCTCCATCTTACCCCCATAACTCTATGAGGTAAGCTGGGCTGAGAAACCATGACTGGAAAGTTTACCCATTTGGCTCTATGGCTGAGCAGGGGCTAGAACCCAGATCGCCTGAGTTCCATTCCTGCGCTCCTAAACACTACACCACACTGGCTCACAAGGTTGGATGAACCAGCTGACCTCTGTGTCTTACTGCTGGGATCTATACATCATGTGAAGGTGCAAGAGATAGCCCTCTGTGGTTTTGGATTTCTCTCCCAAGCAGCCCAGTTGGTCCCAAACTGGCCTTATTTTGGCACCATGTTATTTACCCAAGCATTTTGGACTCATTGACTTTAGCTCAGTTTGATTCATTTGTTTGGTTATTGCTGATTATAGCAATGTTAGTTAGAGTGGACTGTGAAACTGCTGTTGTTTATAATGAATTATTTTATCAATGGATTACATCTTGCACTGAGACCTTATGATATAGGGCAGGTTAGAAATGAATGAATGAATATCACAGGTCTCAGGAGTGAAACTTGGGAAGACAGATCCTCACTTTGACTCTGTATAGGGCAATATTTAATACCTCGCTCCAAGATCAGCTGTATAACTAGAACATCATTTTTTCTTGAATTCTCCATGTTGATGTGTCCATAATGTGCATAAATGATATTAACTGGACTGTACCTGATTGTGGCTGGTAAAACCTGTCCGTTCTAATCTGCAACTGCTCAAGGCTTTAATTTTAGTGACTTGATTTTCTCGAACCTGGTAAGTAACATTGCATTGACCACAGACATCCACCTAGAGAACAGATGACAAAAACAGATTTTATTTAGCTATTATTACACTTACATCCCACCTTCTTCTTCATGCAATGAGCCCAGCGTAGTTCACATGGTCCTCCCCCTCTCCATTTTATCCTTATAACAACCCTGTGGGGTAGGTTAAGCTGAGAGACTTGACTGGCCCCTGTGTGGGTCCTTTAACCGGTGGCCTCCCAAGTCCAGCATTCACATACATTGCTGTCCCATCACATATCCTCCTGTACTATTGAAAATCACAGAACCAACTAGTTGTATTTGCTGGGGAAAGAGGCATTGCTACCCAAAGAGAATTTTCTCTCCATGAAAAGAGCAACCAGGGGGGTGGGGGGATTTGCAGAAGGCTGCAGCAAGAGAAGAAAGGGTTAAACTTCCCCTCCATACTTGGCCCTTGGTAATACACCAATAAACATTGTAACAGGCATTGCCTTATCTAAGCTTAGGCAGCTTAGAATCTTGGTTCTCAATATCAACCTTTACAGAGCCACCTTTTAAGTCATTTTTTTCTACCATGAGTGCCTGCCCTCCTCCTTCTGCCTGTACTTTTCCATCCCTTCCTCTTTTCCTCCAATTCATTTCTGACCATCAGGATGTGATGCCATTCTAGTAAGAATGCCTCTCTAGTAAAAAGGGCACACAGACATAGTTTATGTCAGCACTGAACATCTGAGTTTGCCTGGCTTGCAGTTGCACAATACCTCAGTGACAGTCCCAGAGTGCATCTGGATCTGGAACAAGCTGGCGAGACCTCTCTTGAGATTCTGAATCAGAGCAGGTTCACTTTCATAGGAATAGAAGTTTTTAATCTGGGCAGGGAAAGAGAGAGAAACTGACATGACAATATGCATAAACCTTCACCTGAAAACTGACTTCCAGAATGCACCATCTGATCAAGAACATTTTTTCAGATTATTATTATTATTGATAGTTCTTATGTAGTTGTGCCCACATCAGTGCAAAAGAAGAGCAACAAGCACGTCAGAGCAATCTCCATAAACCAATTCATTTTAAAATACAAATACAGAATCCAAATAAGCAAATGTTCATTTCAATAATGCTAACATTTAAGGCTGATCTCAAAAGCATTCTTTAAAATACAACAGCAATTGCTCTGAAAATTCTGGGAGGGATCCAAAGGTGTACTCCTTCTGGGCATGGATAGGAAGAAGAGAGATCCCTGGGTGACCTCCATGTGAAGGTTTTATTGCATTTGATTCTGGCTTTTGTAGGAAGAAGCCATGAGTGTGCTCTGAGTAGCGCTACTGATGTTGCACTAGCAGAAACCAACAGGAAAACTGCTGTACTACCAAGTGCTACTGATGTTGCACAAGAGGTATTCTCTGCTGGTGCAACATCAATAGCTCTAGTAAGAATGCACCCATGGATTCTTCCCACAGAAACTAGAGCTAGATGTGATAAAAGTTTCCCGTGCAGTTAGACATAAATAAGAGCATGATCACCAGCATTTTTCCAAAGTGCTAAGTGCAGGCAATAGCAGCCAGATTTCATACAGATGTCAAGATACCTAAGGAGGAGATCTTGGACTTTCCTGGGCTGGATGCATAGTCCATTGTTATAACAGACTTTTGCATGCAAATTGCTCTAGGTTCAATTTCTCCTCCTATCAGAGTAGATGTAGTGGGTTAGATGGAGAAATTGTCGGACCTTGACCTGATATGGTGCGGCTTTTGACCCTATTAATGACTTTGTGGTAATCCCTCTATCCCCACCCCAGCAGAAATTTGGAGATATCATCTGTCTTGCACTTTAACCTAAACCATAAGCAGGCAAAAAGTATGGCAACTAGAACAGTGGCATATAGACGTGTCATACACACCATGATCTTTGACCTGCCAGACTATACCACTGCGGCTGAACTTCAGAGAAGACTTTGACCCTTCCACCAGCACTCAAGGAGTTGCAATTTGTATGAATCCCCAGCCCACACACTCTGCCACCACTTTATCAATCATGGCTGCAATAAATACATGAGATAGTTAACATGCTGTATCTATCCCATCAAAGAATTGAGATCTGAGCTCTGCACCAGATGTGGGGGGAAAGGATTTTCCCCCAAATCCTGGTAAAAACAGAGCTTTTCTACATAAGGCTGCTAATCAGCTGTTAATCTTCTGTATCTACTCTCAGTTTTGTTGAGGAACTAAGATCCAAACACTGCACAAGGTGGTTTCCTTTCTTACTTTTCAGCTACATAACTTCTAGGTGGCAAATGAAGTTGTGCTTTCTTTTACTTCACAATTAAAGGGTGCATTTTTCCTGCTCTGAAAAAGCTTGCCAAAGTGCTCATTAGACAGAGAAGCAAAACTAGAGGTCACAATGTCATCTAAGGAACTTGAAAACAACCCTAAGTAAGGAAGGATAAGCACATGATAAATGTCTCATATGGAAGGCCCAATATATATATTGGAAGGCCCAATATATAAGTTTAAATAACTTATATGCCGCTCCATCGCATGAGCCTCGGGGCGGCTTACAATCATTAAAATCCCATATAAAATACAAAAAGTATATCAGGACATTAGAGCTTGCTTACACCTTAGAATAAATAGCAGATATTTGTCTGATGGGGACAAAGGTGCCAGTAACAAATAAGAGCAGCAGGGGATTTTATTTTGCTTGAATGGGCACAGATTACTGGAGGATGTGATAGAGATATGTCTCCTAAGTAGAAGGGAGGTTCACAAGTAATCAGATCCTTTTAAAGTAGGACTGTATCGGGGGGAGGGATCATGTGACAACCCATGGAATAGGTGTAGAGAGAAGGAAACAAGCTTATTGTTTGTGACCTGTCTTCTCTGAAAGATGTTCAATGCCATAGCAATTGTATGAAGAACTCAGGACTAGTTCGACATGTCTTGCAGGCACCAAGCTCGTTAAGTTTCTTTCTTTCTCACCTCCATCGTTCAGCCTTTCCCCTCCCATCGGCCTTGAAAAGTTCAGCCTGGAACACTTGGATTCCAAGCACTGCCTACTTGATTGCCACATGCGGATCCAACCCTTTTGCTCTCCATACATTAAACAGAGGGCATCTCTTTTATGGTTATTGATCTGTGAGCAAACGTTCGAACATACAGAGACCCGTGCTAGATGAGAACACCGGCCTATCAGGGCCAGCATTCTGCTCCCGCAGTGGCCAACCAGATGCTGCAATGGGAAGGCTACAATCAAGTCATGAGTGCAACAGCACCCTCTCATTCATGTGCCAACTGTACAAAAGAGACAGGGGAAATCCATGTATCCACTGTGCATACACGTCAATATCTCCAGGGCCAAGCCATGATCATTTTTTCTCCCAGTGGTGGCAGAAAAGCAAATATGATACCTATCTGATCCATAAAATGGATGCTGCACCAAGCAAAGGGCAGCCCACTACATTGCCCATGTCTGGTCATCTATTAGGGGGTTCCGTAAGACTCCTACTTTGGCTGCCTGCCTGGAACTGCCAGTCCTGGCAGGTTTACAAGCACCTGCCAGGTCTCCGTACATGACAAGCAGGCCGTGTGTGCTTTGGTATGTTACAAATTGTCCAGGGCTTAAATCAAAGCACTCCTGAAAGGGATTATTCACAAATTTGCTCAAGGAAAGGGACAGATGGTTCACAATCAGTGCTGGCTTTAGGTTTTCGAAGGCCCTAAGGCAAGACTCAAGCTTTCAGTAAGTGCCCTCTCTCTGTGAGTCTTTCTTCTCATTGTCACTAGCCACTGTTCCTCCTCAGCTTCTCTCTTCTCATGGCTGCTATTGAGGAAACAGAAACTAAGTAGGCAATAGGGATGTGTGAGGACTCAGCCTCGCTGGATTCCCTTGTTTTAGCTTCGCAGACTCCGACCGCTGTGCAACGGCCCACCGTCTAAGCTCCTTGCAAACGCACGCAGGGTTCGCTGGGCACTTGCTGGGAAGTGAGAGTGAGAAGGTGAGCTGCTGGGAACGGACGCCCAGGCACCTGCCCACTGCCCCCCTTGCTGCCTGCACAGCACCTGCTTGCCTGCCAGAGCAGCTGCTCAGACTCAGCCTTCTCCTTCCACCCAAGAAGGCCGGTCACGGGGCGCTTTGCCACAAGGCACCCACCAGGAAAGTAGCCCCCACAACTGCTGCTTGAGCAGCTACTCTGGAATGCGAGCAGCTGCTGCAACTGGTCAGGGCGACTTGCTTTCTGGGTGGGTGCCCCATGACCAAACACCCGCCAGGAAAGCAGTCCCCCCCACCCCACACACACACTGCTGGTCAAGCAGCATCTCTTCTGTGCTGGCAAGAGGCAGCCTTTTGGTCTGCTGCTGCTGCTGATGATGATGATGCAGAAGAAGGTTGCCACAACTGTCTGCGGACTTCCTCCCGACTCAGCTCTCTTTGGAAGACTGGGCTGAGCACAAGAGGAAGCCTGTGGATTCTTGGAGGGATGGATCTTGACAAGGTCCCTCCCATCCCTAGCAGGCAGTGCCATCTACTGTTCCTCCTTCTTGCAACTCCTCTTGCCTAGGCCAGACCAAGAGGCAGGGAATTGGTTACAGTCACAGGTTGCCATGGCGACGCTGAGGAACTACTCCAGGAGGCCCTTGTCAGTGGGCATTTGCTGGGGGATGTGGGCCCTTGGCCACTGGCCACCCAGGCCTCCCTTCGATGTCAATCCTGTTTAAACTAGAGGCTTCCTCAGCCCCCTCCTCACCTTTCCAAGGGTCCATTGCAGAACTATCGGCCTTTTTAGGGCAGCAAGTTGCTCTTTTTCAATGAATCCGTCCATCTTTTTCCCTTTAAAAATGTTTTTCTTTGGAGGGCGATCAGCAACATTCTCCACACTTATATCTGTAAACTGGAAAAGCAAACAAAGGAGAACAAAATGAAGATCTCTGTTGTGCATTGGCAGGGGAAAGATTACCTAATATCACCCTCCCCACTCTTTGCACTCCCAGTAGGCATCTTCTGCTACCCTCTGCAAAGACTGCGGATTTCAAAACAGATTTTCAAAAAAGATTTGTAGCCTGGAACTTTCACAGTTGGCATCACAAGCTTCAGATACAGATCCTTTCAGACAGGGCTACCTCAAGACATGGACAAGACAGCCCTCCATCCATTCCATGTCCAAAAGATAACCAGACTGACACTTACAGAAAACTGAATATTACTTAGATCCCCTTTAATCTTCCCTTCTTTTCACTGTCAGGCCAATAGCCTCCAAATGCACCCAGGCTAGCTTAGGGCACAGGTGAGAAGAAAGATCTGTGGGTGATTTGCAATGGACTGGAGAACAATGAAGACTGGATAAGGACCCTTCAGTTCAGTGCTCCTGCCCTGGAGTCAAATAGCATCCTATAGAGGACCTGTGGTTTGCATGACCCAGGTGGCATGCTGGTCTCTCCCATTCCACCCTGCAGCCCAACCAAAAGTAATCGCAGTCAGTCATGGCTTGGCAGGGCAGGGCAGGGCAGGAGCTGGATATCTGAGGCTGCCCTGCCCCCTTTATACCTGCACAAAGAATCGAGCCAGCTGGCCAAGAGTTTTTCTGTGGTGAAGAGGGCAGCCAAGTCAATGAAGGCAAAGGGATGGACTGAGGAGACACACTTGTGTCTGGTTGGTTTCACTGGCTGCTGTCCCAGCAATGCACTGCTCTCCAGGAAGGGAACAGACACCAGACACCAAGACTGCAGGCGCCGAGAGGCGAGACAGAACCAGGAGCTTACAGACAGACAGAAGCACTGTACTGGGGTCTCTGAAGAGCAGAAGGGGATTTCCATGAAGTGTTGTGGGGAAAGGGTGCATGAGGAAAACTTAATAAAACCTGCCAGAAAGCAGAACTGCAGCACATCAGTTCCCAGTGATGAGGTAGGCCATTGGACCCTGTCTGAAGGATGCTTAGCATCCTAAATGCTTAGAACTGCATCTTAAATTTAAACAAAACACAGATTTTCTGTATTTACTGTTTACCTATAAAGAAAGAAAATTAAAAAGTCTTTTTCTCACCAGGTGTACTTTTCTTTGGCTTTCCCAGCCTGGTGCCCCTCAAATGTTTTGTACTACAACTCCAGCTTTCCTGATCAAAGCATCTAGAAATAAGTACCAGGTTGGGGAAGGTTTTCTTGCAAACAGTAAAGGTACTTATAATGCCATTTCCTGTTAAAATGTCAGCTTCTGTTAAATTACCTACCGCAATTTTGATCAGCTGATCATCATCATTATCCGGATTCCTCCATACTAAGTTGACATCCACTCCAGCCACAATTCGGTAGCCTGAGCTCTCCTGGGGTGTACCTTTCAGCCTGTTGATAAGCACTTCTGTGGAGTAGGCAAACTTATATATCTTGTCATTGTTAATTCGTGGACCAGTATTGTGGCCTATGCAACAAAAGGAAATGTGGAAAGCATGGCGTCAGTGATTATTATAAATCCAAACAGCCCATTATATCCTCCTCCTATTCCTCTTCTTCTTCTATTTCTCAAGGAGTGCTTAAAAATTAGATATAACACAGCTACAGTCTGTCTCCTGGACACACAGAAACCTGACACTGGGCTGGAATCACAAGGTGGCAGCCAAATCCCACCTTCTGGAGGTCCATGATCCCTTTCCACAGCCACATTCCTCTCCCCTTGACCACCAATCATTCTTTGGCTTTCCAAGGGTGTTTTTTCATATTTAAAAGGTCTGATTGACTCTCCTAACGTGTTTGTGGTGTTGGTATTTTGGCCCTGCTTCTTCTGCTTTTCCTCCCGAGCACTGGAATATACCCCCACCCCCACCCCCACCCCAGCCCCAGTCCTTCTCTTAAATGAATGTGTCCTTTTGGCTGGAAGAGTTTTCTCACCATGGCAAAGTGCTGCATGAGATTGGTCAGTAGCGAGGACACAACACACTCCACATGCTCAAAGGCACTCCCTTTTCTAAAGGAATATGTCAGGTGGCCAGGCTGGCAACTCAGAGAATTTAAATTCCCCACTGCAGCAGGTGGCCCAGATACTGGAATAAGGTGGGTGGTAGGCTGGCCACAGCCACTGAGCCACAATGAAAGGTGAGTGGAGCCCCCATGCTTTGAGTAGCTGCAGACATTAAAAATGGCAGGGGAAGCTGAGTGGCAATGCACAGACTCAAAATGGTTGCACCACCAGGGTGAGTCTCATGGATCGGCTCCTGATGCATCCCACTTCCCTGGCTGGTGCTGCTTCTGCAACAGTAAAACAGATTTCTTTCTCAGCTGCCAGCCTGGCAATTGTACTACTACTTCCTCTTGCAAAGAACCCAAAGCAGCTTACACAATCCTTGTCAACTCCATTTTGTTTCTTATAATAACCCTGTGAGATAGGTTAGCCTGAGTGACTGGCCCAAAGTTACCCAGTGGAGCTTCATGGCTGTGTGAGGAACAGAAGTCTCAGTACAGGTCTAACCATTATGCCACACTGGTTCTCCAAGAAAAGAAGTTCAACAGTACTTCACCTTTTCTAAATCCTCCCTTCAACGGCTTTTCTACATGTGGCTTTCTCATGTGTTTGTCATTTACTACTCGTGGTTGTTCACAGTCTCTTTAGAAGACAATGGGACCTTCCAGTTTCACTTCTCTGTCTAAAAAGCTGTTTCATTGCATTTTTTTTAAGAGCAGGGGAAATGTATTTAATTAAAAAGCGAAGGAAACAGCTTTTTCATCTGTGTATTTGCTATCCCACAGTGCCACCTGGAGGTTATATAGCAAAAAAGCAGAAAAGGAAAAGCTCTTCAAATAGTGCTCAGATTTCAATTTTTCAATGAAATGAGCAGTAGATAGAGTGCATATTAATATTATTATTCCATTTAGTATACATGTGGAAAAGCACTAGATCTCTTCTCAAAACCCTGCCTCTCTTTGGCTTAACCTTTTAGCCTACCTCCTCCCTGTACTGTAATGGATTTGAATTGGCTTGTGTTCACCTTTTGTTGCCCTTGACTTTCCAACCCTCTCTTTATAGGCACCTCCATCATCAGAATTTAGATTGTACGTTCCCAGGAGTGGGGAGTTTATCTATACTGCTTCTGTTATATAAAAAACGAAGCATGCTGATGATGCTATCCCATACACAGCAGCAAATTTGTTCCCCAAATGTGGATCCTCATGTAACTGAAATGGAACCATCCCCGCACAAGAAGAGTTAATCATGCTACAACATTCCAGAACTGAAAACAGGGAAATTCTTGTGAAACTCTTTCCATAGCAGGGATCCCCGCTGAGCCCTCCTCAGTTAACACTCATTGCTCAACATTTCTTCTTCACCTGCTGCATTCTGGAATCATTTACTGTCCCACAACACCCTGTCCCCACTTGGCTTCTGAAACATGCTGTGTCAGTAAACTGACTTCACAGTTTCCTCCTATTAAAACTTAAGAATGTTGAATCAAATGTCTAACCTTATCTGATCATACTTTTTAGAAGAGCTGCAATCAAGCACATTCAGCAATTTAAGTTATTAAAAGATAGCAATGGTTACTACTCACGATGTCTATAAATTAATAGCCATTATGACATTCTTAATATTAACTCCAGTTTCAGAGGAAGTATACCCCTCAATACCAGTTGGAGGGCGTTGCTGCATTCACGTACTGTTGTGATCTCCCCATGAGCACCTGGCTGGCTACTTTGGGAACACAATGCCCGACTAGACAGCCTTGGTCTGACTCAGCAAGTCTCTTCTAATGTCTTTGCTCTTCCACTGCTTAGGAGCATTGAAACTCAGCTGGATGCATGGAAATTCTCCCAGTTTCTTTTGAATCCTGAGCACCTGCATTCAAATGCTTGTGACATCCTAGTACTATTGATTTATTTAAGTTAAATGAGACCTGTAATTCCACTAAACCTCAGGAGTGGGGGAAGGGAGGTCTTTACAAATTCCTGCAAAGGCAGAGTTTTTCTACAAAAAGCTGTTAATTACCCATTAAGCTGCTAGATCCACTTTCAGTTTTGTCACAGAATTGAGAACTAAGCACTAGACAAGATTTCCGGCTTTTCTGTCACATAACCTCTATCTATAGCATGGCAGAATAATGGAATAATGCAAATATACAAAACAAAATTAAACTTTCACTTCCATAATTAAATGTTGATTTTTCCCTGCTTAAAAAAAACCCTCACTGCAAGTGCTAGTTAGACAAAGAAAGAAATGTAGAAGATCATGGCATTATCTAGAGAACACATAAACACCTGTAAGGAATGACAAGCACACAAGACGCGTTTCATGTAGAGAAGCCTGCAACCTTCGGTGTTTGTTTATGGCAAAGGCTAATTGCCTCAGGAAAGGAGAAAGGAACCCTAAATCACAGGTTGTATGAGGTAGGGACCTGTGTTTGACCCATATGGGCTATGATTAAAGGACAGAGTTGATGCATAGGGGCAGTTAATACTTCAGGTGAAACAGACTGGGCAGAAAATTGCTTCAAGCAATGGGGTAGAATGAGGTGGGGCAGAAAGGTTTGATGGTTCCCAATTTCATGTGTAAAAATGATCTTCCACACACTTTTCATATATATACAGGGAAAGGAAATGGATACATTCAAGTGGCTGCTGCATCATGTCTAGGTTGGGCCATTCTTCTTGCTCCATCTGAGGGCAAGTTTGGCCCTACAGTGGGCAGGTTTGCACAACACAAGAAGCCATGGTAAAATCTTACCATTGTGGGTCTGTTGTATCATCTAGACCCAGTTTGGAGTTCCTGTGTAATAGGATTACATTTCTGAAATCATGGAGAGAATCATTGGTCTGCCCTAAAGTTTCCATGTTCCACTATGACTTGTCTGGTTGTCCAGATACAAGTTTGTGATTTTACCATTGTTAGTATGGCAATGTCATAGAGTTCTCTGCAAGAGTAGCCACAGAAGTGGCTGCTTCTAGCCTTCAATCTCTACTGCCCTCAATCCCCTAGCAACAGATGTGTCATTGCTTTCTTTATTCCCACTGATGGAGTGATGTGTCCACCTCCCCATTTTGGAGAGATAAAGATAATGTGAAAGCACATGGAGGGAGAAGGGGTAACCATGATGAAGCTGTTTATTTTCATTTAATAAAATTCTCTGTGGGGGCTGACAAGTATTGTGGATATGCAGGAACCCTTAGAAGGAGGAACCTACCTCAGGACTGCAACAGACCCTTCAGGAGGAGGTTGCAGAGGTTCATAGACAAGAATAGGAAAAGGAGGGCAATTTTGTGCATAGGGACTGCCAGGATGCACAGAATGCCGGGAGGACTGAGCAGGGACCAAGCATCCTGCTGCGTAACCATGTGATCACCCGACTGGTAAATCTGGGCAAAAAAACATTTGCTGTGGAAACAACACAGCGTTATTTGCCATGCCATGTGAACCCAGCCAGTAAGTCTTCTGGCTTGGCTCCATTTCCATCTTCTTCTCCTCCACCTGCTCCTCAAACTTTCTCCTGAACTGAAGTGACCACTCCACATACTCATGTGAATTCATTATATAACACTATGAAAGAGCTTCATCTAAATTTGTTTATTTGCCTTTTCTCTCTCCATGCCCTCTCTCTTTTTCATCACTTCTCCTGGATTTATTTATTTCATCTTTAACCACCATGAGTGCTTTGGCTGGCAGCATACAGATGCAATAGATAAGGCCAACAGAACAGAACATAAAAACAAAAACCTTCATAGATCCACCATAAAATATCCTTCTAGTAGCAGTACCAAGAAAAGCAATGGAGTTTGCATATTTGATTCCCAATTCAACAATCCTAGTGCTAGCAGCCAGACAGCATTGGGCAGCTGTCCTGTCCTGTCCTTTCTTTAAAAAAAAATCTTAATGGCTTTTCTATAGTATGGAAAAAGATGGACAAACCTGTGGGGAAACATGGGAAGATTATGAACTGAAGATAGTGTCATCTGAACTCCTTAGAAATATCAGTAATGTTTCATAAAGGTCCCATCTGGAGGCACCCTAATAGAACAGTCTAGAAGGATTTTTAATCTCTTATCTTGGTCTCATCTGTTTTTATGCTTCATATGTTCTTATTACCTGTTTTGTTGTTTTAATCGTGTAAAACATATTGAATATCTCTTAGGAGAGAAAAGTAGAATAGAAATAGTAACACTAACTCAAATTTTAATGCATGACCAAAAGCAAGCAGTAATGTATTAATATCCACTTTGTTAGACCAGATATTATATTTCTTTAACTTAAGTTGCAACCCCCTTCAATTAGTTTAGCCCTTGTAATATAGTTGTGGACTGCAAATATACACCCTTGGGTTTCCCATTTCCTTAAATAGCGCAAGACCTGGACTTTAATGCAGTATTTTGATATATTGAGTTAGGGTCAAGAGTGCCTCACTGGTCAAAGTATTTCGCAGGGAGCAGTAGGCAGCTACAGCCTGGCTTGCAGTCCTGGTGTCTGTCATTATGGCTATCTATAATTAAATCATGATACCGCATAATGCAGAAAGTTATGCTGCTTGAGCTGAGACAGCTGTCAGGGCCTGTACCTTTTATTAATACTCTTGGCATGCGCAGCATGTGCAGCTCTAACCACTAGCTGCTCTAATACTTTCTAAAAGCAAGTCTGCACTCGATTTTTCTCATAAATTCTTAGCTTTTTGAAGCAAAAAACAGACAGCAAGCTAGTTATTAGAAAAAAATATTAAAATATGGTGTTAGACAAAATGCAGTTTGCTAAAATGCCATCGGATCACTCTCCCAGAGACATATATTATTAAAATATATAGCTAGATAAAAAAGTACTATGGTAGCTCAGTCCAGCATTCTGTTCCCCAACAAAGCAGAGACGGCCACAGAGGAACTTGTTCCCACTGGCACCTGCCTGCTTGTGTTGCCTACTGGTATTCATAATGCAATATGTAATTTGCCAGAATCTGATTGAATCAACATAAAATATTTGTAAGCAGTCAGAAGCAGGCTTCCCAAATTTTGGCCCAGTTCTGCCACTGACTATCTCATAATTCAGAGGGCTAATAAGCATATTTTTGTACAGAGCGTGTGTGTACACATGAGCGTTCGCAGGGGGAGCATGTGTACATGCACACATACCCCTCCCATGCAATTTGCAGATGGGACAAGGCAGCCTAGAGAACCTTACTTCCATGTAAACTAAGTTACGATCGTATTGTTTCTTACTGCTAGGATGTTCCACATGCACCACAATATAGATGTGATAACTGATATGAGTATATGTCAGGTTAGAAATAATTTAAATTAGCAATGCAATAATACATTTCATGATGGTGGAAAAGACTGTGAGCAGGAGTCTGCTCTATCTTTTGTCTGGGTGTTAACTGCTAATGAGCAATGTTAAGGTCCCAGGTCCTCTTCCTCCTTCTAGTTCTTTGTCTATGAACTGGATTTGGATTGGGCCACCCTTCAAACAAAGGAAACATCCAAATAGAAGAGCATCCTTTCATCAGATAGCCACCATAGGACAGGATCTGATCACTGACTTCCCCCACAACCTGCCCTCCTCCAACGCACTCAGATGACCATAGAAACAAAGCTTCAGCAATTTCAGGGGCTGAGATAGAAATCAGAAGGATGCAAAAATGAAACTCTCATGAAATTGCACAAAAGTATCCCAGCCCTCCATTTTGGAGATGGCTGACAAGGCATGAGTAGAAGCACTGATGAGTATTACTATGCACTACATACCCTGATTGGACAGCCTCGCAATAAGGAAGCCATGCGTCTGGGAGCTACTGAGAGATTTGGGAGAATCAATAGAGTGATCAGTAGAGTACTGCCATTTTTTTCTTGGAAAAGATCATCCCAAGGGTGACAAAGGCAATTTCAGTGCCAAAACCAGGTCTAAACTGCAACTGAAATGGATCTTGAAAATCTGCATTCAGAAATGCTAGCAATTTGCCAGCAACTAACTTGCCAAGGAGGGAGACATTACCAACTGGTCTGAAGTTATTTAAATCTTCTGGATCTAAAGATTTTTTTATTAATATTTGCACTAGTGCTTTTTTATGGAGACTTGGACAGCTCCCTCTATCAGCAAAGAATTTACCACCACCTGAGTCAGCTGGTCATCCCTGCTGGATGTAATAAACTGAGAGCTGCAAGGATTTAACATACAAGTGGTTGGTCAGACTTGGACAAGCACCTTGTCCGTATCCTTGTTGAATGACTGAAAGTCAGTCAACAACATAGGGCCTGCTGATGCCCTGTATTCCTCCACAGATTGACTTGCTCTAATTGAACCATGTAGATCATGGCACATATGGGCAGCTGTCTGAATACTGTTTCACACATGTATCACAACATGCTATCCAGATTCAATGGTTCCCTCATACCTCCTGCTGGGACAGTTTGCAAAAAGACCCTAAACCATGTGAAAAAGCTCTATCAAATGACAGCCTGTCCTGCTGCCTGTCTTCCTCATCTTCATTTCCAACCTGCATGTCCATTACCAAGTACCATGCACAGAAAATCAGTCCTGTAAACTACTCTAAGTAACATATCTTCCTAAACTTCCTTTAAGTTTATCTAGGATGATTATGTGTCCTACTATAGAGAGTTCAGTCCTCTGTTTGAAGGCTGTCCAAACTGAGCAACACCTGTTCTGTATTCCAGTCTCAATATATAGTGAAAATAGTCCTGGCTTTAGACACACACACCTTCAGCCCTAGAAGTTCATGTTTGGTCTTTTGCAGCGTGGTTATTCATATCATGTTAGTATGGACTGATGGGCTTGGTTTCCCACAAGCTCAATATCCAACCCTGCTACATTCCCATTTAACTGACAAGCCAGGAATCTACCAAGATGTTGAAAAAGTGGAATTTCATCCACATTCCAGAAGGATTACCCTGACATGCCATCAGCCTGGTGTGATATATGCAAAGGCTAGCAAGTTGTCTACATAGGATTATTGTGAAAGATATTTCAGAATGTTTAGCAGCATGGATGAAGAAGAATGAAGCACTTGGAAGACAGACTGAACAATTATACATGTCACCTAGTTAGTTATATTTTCCTTTCCATGGTGAGAAGTATTATATTTGATTTCTAAATTTGCACCTACCTATATAAACTAGGACTTGCATTCCTTCTGGTGGTATGTGGCCACCCTATATATTCCACATTAGATATAGATTTTAACTATTCCATTATTAAAACTCCTTCAGATTCACATCTCAGAAGAACTGGAGTGTCTCTCTCTTTAATTTATTCCCTTGCCAACTTGGTCATACTCTTGGCATGGATTCCACAAAGTAATTGAAAAGAATGCTTACTCAGCTGTATGATAATTGTATCTTTGAAGTCATGGAAAGTGACATCTAAGGCTAGTGTCAGATCCTGACTTCATCTCCCAAAGTTTGCAAGAAGAGAATTGATATTAACAAGATGAGTTGCATTACAAAATCAGCTATGTGTTCATTACAATTTTATGTGTGTGTTACTTACATGCATTCTGTGTGTATGTGCATGAAGTGGTTTGGTCAAGGTTGTACAGAACACCCATGGCTGATTGTGTGATCCTTTAGAAGGCTTCTTTGAAGTAAATCCCCTTGGTTTCAGTGGGACTTACTGCTCTATAAATGGGTGTATGACTGCAGTCCTTATTAGGAAAAACATTTTTTCTAAAGCCACTTTAAAGTAGATCTCTCTTGATGACATCAGCATTGAAGCTCAAATATAGTCCCTCAGGGAGAGCAAATACCAATTCTACTCAGAATATAAATACCTTTTATGTCTCTCCCCGACCTTTTCTACAATTTTCTCAAAGTGCAGAAAGGCTGTATTTGACCTGCCCAAAACCACACCTAGCTGATGAACCAATTTGTCCATCCATGTATAATATTGTGAAACAGTGCAAGTTCAAAATGATCTAGTTATGACAGACCCGCATAAGCAAGATTTCTATCATACTTCTCCTTTGCTTATCCAAAAGCTCAACATTGAAATAAAAAACTTACCTTTCACTGATGCCGAGTATGTGGAAATGATGCATGGAAAAAGTACAGTAAGAAGAATCATGCCTGGCTTTTCCAAGCTGTAAACTGTAACACTATGCAGTATTGGAAGGCTGTTGAGAACAGACTGCTCAGACTGGAGTGAAGTCTGAAAAGAAAGCTTCTCAATATGCCACAATAATGTTTATCTAGATGTAGTAAGGGTCAGATTCCAAACTCCACACTTGAGTACTAAGTTCATTGAAGGTCTTTCCAGTTAATTATTAAGGACTGGCATTACTGGTACCTTTTAGGCAGGTATTATTCTCCCCCATTTTCATTAATATAGACTCAAACTCATGCTAATTCATATGTGACTTTGTCCAAATTCCAGTAAATTTAGCAAATACACTATGGGGGGTGGGAGGGCAGTGACAGACAATTACTACTCCGTGAACATTTACCTATTCTGCTTTTGTCTCTGTGCTGTGTAGCACCATGGCCTGAGCACACATGACAGAACCCATTTGTTCCTATTTGACTATCTTCCACAAAATAGTGCTATCACTTGTTAAAAGTATGAGCATCCCATTTATTTTCCTCATTTTTCAGTTTTTTTAAAACAGTGCTTTTCCAAAATATTGTTTTTAATTAATAGCTTTATTCTTGAAACACACATTGTCAAGTAAGGCTGCATTTTCTGTGCAATACTAATCACATTTAGGCTGTGATCCAAAGAGCTACATCTACAAGCCTGGTGGGAAGCTTGACTTTGAAAATGCTTTATCTGTCCACCCTTCCTCCTTTCCTTCAGACAGTGGCTCATTTGTCTCTTGCTGCTTGTCTGTCTGCAATGATACTTTAGACCTGACAGAAACCCCGTCTGGGCATCAATGGAAGCCTAATGTGGAATCCCAGTGGAATCCTAGTCCTGCATGTGTGAATGGTAAGCATTTGTGCACTGAGGGCAGTGTGACTCATTTACTTCACTCAGATCATCATTTAAATTCATGAATCATCATAGCCAAAGCAAAGGACCAGTGAAGAATGATAAATCCTAGCCACATAAACCTTTAGACATTTGCCATCCATTGTGCTCTTTTAAAGATACGAGCCTTTGGCTTCTCCACTCTTCCACACACACCTAAACGAAGAACCACAACTGGGTCAGCTTCAGCCAGACTTTCTGGGCCCTGTAGCAGCTGAGAAGGAAGGGATGTGAAAAGTCATTTTATATCTGATTCATCTATCCAGAATAAAATGTGTTGCCTTGTCTTTCCGCCCTTAACAACATGTGATGGCATAAAAATATCTAGGAACAGCTTTTACGCTGTGCATGCTATAGTAGAGCTTCTTTTTTTTAATCCAAAAGGCCACGCTGGCATGTGAATCTGCAGTTTTATTGTCTGATTAGATACTAAGTATGTGATGTAAGTCTTGCTTTCCCAATCAAATACTCTCTGCAAAGAATAGTAAAGTTACTGTGGTGTGGCAGAGAAAGAAAATGTAACATGAAACTGTATATAATGAATGTGGGCATCTTCGCTATATTCTTGTAATGAAGATGAACACAGCAAACGTATTTCCTACTATATGGAAGCCATAATGTCTGTTTCTTATATATGAGCATATGCATGGATATTTCATGCTACATTAGTTCCAGACATGTCCTCTTTCATTCTTGGAATACCAATGCTTTTAGATTTATTACCATTTGAGTTGTTTAGCATTTGAGTTTTTACAATAATTAATGTGAATTAGATGATCACGTTATACTTAAGGCATATTCTCAGGATCACTTAATGTTACTTTACACTCTTTAAACATGGATTTTGGGTGGATGCAACACTGAAAAAGTTCAGTCTTGCGTTATTAATTAATGCAAGTCCTCCGTCAGCTTCACTGGCTTCCCACTGAAGTCCGGGCCCAGTTCAAGGTGTTGGTGATGACCTATAAAGCCCTAAACGGCTTGGGTCCTGGTTACCTGAAGGAGCGCTTACATCCATATACGCCCGCCTGCCCGCCCCTTGAGATCAGCGGGAGAGGCCCTTCTCTGGGAACCCTCCATGAAGGAAATTAGGAGTGTAGGTACCCGGAGGAGGGCTTTCTCTGCGGTGGCGCCCAATCTATGGAATGCGCTCCCCAGAGAGGTCCGCCTGGCGCCGTCGTTATTTGTTTTTCGGCGCCAGGTGAAGACCTTTTTATTTAAACGTCATTTTAATTGTTAATATTATTTGCTTATTTTATCTGGCCAGGGTGACTTATTTTATATTGTTAGTTTTATATTTTGAATGTATTATATTTTATGTTGTGAGCCGCCCCAAGGCTTCGGCGAATGGGGCGGCATAGAAATGTTTTAAATAAATGAATGAATGAATGAATGAATGAATGAATGAATGAATGAAGTCCCCTACCTCATTTCAGACAGGCTGGATTTTGCCACAAGGCTTTGGCTGCCCTGTGTAATGTTCTGTGCTGGGAGATATGACAGGGGAGGCAGGGTGACCCTGTTGATACTCCTGAATCTTTCAGCAGCTCTCGATTATCACCAACTAGGACATCCTTTTGGGGTGACTGAGATAAGCATAGTGCAATGCTGTAATTCACTTCCTGCTTTGCTCTAGAAGGTAGTGTTTGTGGGATTTTGCTCAACCTTATGGATTCTCTAGTATGGAGTTCCTCATGGGTTGGTTTTCTCCCCCATGCCATTCAACATCTAAATGAAACCACTGAGTGGAGCCATCCGCGGTTTTGGAGTGCCTTGCCATCACTATACTGATGGCATGCAGCTCTATTTCTCCTTTTCTTCTTTGGTGGATGAGGCCTTGGGATATGCTAAACTGGTGGCTAGACTGAACAAGGGCTAAAAGAATGAAGCTCAATTCAGTCAAGACTGAAATTTTGTTGAAGGGTGGTTCCTCTGGCAGATGAAAGGTGCTCAACCCATTCTGGATAGGGTTGCACTCTCCTTGAAGGGGCAGGTTCATAGTTTGGGGGTGCTCCTTGATCCATCTTTGTCACCTGAGGCCCAGGTGGCTTCAGTGGTTTGGAATGTCTTCTACCAGCTTTGGCTGGTGGCTCAGCTACACCCATATCTGGTCAGGGATAACCTGATTTCAGAAAACTACTTTCTGGATATCTCTAAACTGGATTACTACAATGCACTCTATGTGGGGCAGCCCTTGAAGACAGTTCAGAGGCTCCAGCTTGTACAAAATGCAGCACCCAGACTAAGTAAGTGGAACCAAACAGTCAGATGGTCCAAACATATAGCTCCTCTTTTGGTCCATGTGCAATGGCTGCCTATAATCTTCCAAATACAATTCAATGTCCTATAAAACTCTACATGGCTTGGAATCACAATACCTGGCAGAACACCTCCTCCAACCACACAATGCTTAATATCTGAAGCCTTCTTCAGAATTTCACTTCCAAGGGAGACTCAGCTAGTGGCAACAAGGAGGAAGACCTGCTCTGGGCTTGCCTCCAAAGTGTGGCTTGCTCTCCCACTGATACTCACCTGGTACTAACTTTAATATCTTTTTGGCTCTGGGCTCAGATCACCTTCTTGGCATTTACCAATTCCATGTAGCACATGGAAGAGGGAGATATTGCCAGCTGTTTTTGAGCAGGCCTAGCAGCATGGACAGCTTAGTTATACAACTGTGGTTTTAATTTTTAATGTAACATTATGATGTGTTACTGTTATTTTATTCTATATTGTCTTTCATCGTGTTTATTACTGTTGTTCACCAGAGCGCTTCAGCTATTGGGCAGTATAGAAATTAATTCAATAACTAAAACAATAGGAATGCTCCTTTCACAATTATGTATATGAATTAGAATTGCCCATTGTAACTTATTGTTTGTACACTCCTGTCACTGCAAACAAAGGGACAGACAAATACATAGTACTTTTGGTTACATACAAGACTTAATTCCCGCATGGCTGGAAAACAGCTACAGCCCATATGGATCATCAGGATAAACTATTTCCAGTGATCTTTTTTGAATGGCAGTATCAAAGGAATGGCACATTTTTAAGTGACATTTCCCCCACTAAACATTTACTCTGCTTTGTGCAAATACAGGAACATGAATGTTTTATTGAACTCCATGTGGTCAAAGGAAGCACATAATTAGTTTCATTAGGTGATAATGGTAGGATGTTTATGGCTTGGACTATGGAAGTTTATGACAGTAGCAGTACTTTAACCCTGGAACACTGGCCAGCAAGGCTTAGCTGAAGTGTACAGGAAGAGAAGAACCCTTGTTCAAATCAAAGATAATAACTGCAATTACTTCACTGAATAGCAAATGCATCTGGAAATATGAATTTGAGCTTTCTCTTAAAGGTTTTTTAGGCTTCCACAGCATAATGTAGCCACTTCTGATTTGCATTTATATTTGCATTACAATTATTTTGAACTGCCTTATACTTAATACTCAGCTGTGACGTGGGAGACAGTGTGATTGGCTATATGCTACATCTACAGTGCTGGAAACCACAAGAGGAGAAGACACTGCCTTCAACTCTTGTTTATTTATTTATTATTTATTTAAAACATTTCTATGCTGCCCCATCGCAATAAGCCTCGGGGCAGCTCACAACATCAAAAAAGTCAACCATACATTAAAACCCCCAATACAATAAACCCCCAGTACCATAAAACCTCAATAAAACCTCAATAAAACCCCAGTGCATTCTCGTCTTAAAAAAAAAAAAAAACCCTAGTTAAATAAATAAATTAACAATTAAAATAAGTTTTAAATAAAAAGGTCTTAGCCTGGTGCTGAAAAGCAAATAACGAGGGTGCCAGGCGGACCTCCCTGGGGAGCGCATTCCATAAATGGGGCACCACCGCAGAGAAAGCCCTCCTCCGGGTACTCACCCTCCTGATGTCATTCACAGATGGTTCCCGGAGAAGGGCATCTGCTGCTAACCTCAAGGGGCAGGAGGGCATATATGGGAGTAAGCGTTCCTTTAAGTATCCAGGTCCCAAGCCATTTAGGGCTTTATAGGTCATAACCAACACCTTGAATTGGGCCCGGACTTCAATCGGGAGCCAGTGGAGCTGACGGAGAACTGGGGTTATATGAGAACAACGCCCAGTCCCCGTCAGCAACCTGGCAGCTCTATTCTGCACCAATTGAAGTATCCGGACCGTCTTCAAGGGTAGCCCCACGTAGAGTGCGTTACAGAAATCTAATCGGGAAGATACCAGCGCATGTGTCACTGTCGCCAGGCAGACATTCTCTAGGAAGGGACACAGCTGATGGATCAGCCGAAGCTGAAGGAAGGCGCTCCTCACCACCGCTGTCACCTGGGCTTCCAGAGACAGCTCTGGGTCGAGGAGCACTCAAGCTGCGAACCCTGTCCCTCAGAGGGAATGCAACCCCATTTAGGACAAGGCCCAAGTCCCCCATCCCAAGGTCCGAGCCGCCCACCAACAGGACCTCCGTCTTGTCTGGACTGAGCTTCAGTTTATTGGCCCTCATCCAGTCCATTACCTCGACCAGGCACCGGTTCAGCACAGCCACTGCCTCACCTGGATTGGTAGAAAACGAGAGGTAGAGCTGGGTATCATCAGCGTACTGATGATTCCACAGCCCACACCTCCTGGTGACCTCTCCGAGCGGTTTCATGTAGATGTTAAAGAGCAAAGGGGACAAAATGGACTCCTGCGGAACTCCATGGCATAGCTGCCATGGCGCAGAGCCATAGTCCCCCAGCACCACCTTCTGAAATCGGCCATTGAGGTAGGAGCAGAACCACCGCCGCACGGTGCCTCCAACTCCCAATCCCGCAGCCTATTCAGAAGGATACCATGGTCGATGGTATCGAAAGCCGCTGAGAGGTCCAGGAGAACTAACAAGGACGCACTCCCCCTTGTTTCTCTCCCTGCACAGGTCATCGTACAGGGCGACCAAGGCAGATTCAGTGCCATACCCGGGTCTGAAGCCGGACTGAAATGGGTCCAGATAATCAGTTTCATTCAAGAGTGCTTGGAGTTGTCCCACCACCACCCGCTCTAGTACCTTGCCCAGGAACGGGATGTTGGCCACCGGTCTATAATTGTTGGCCACCTCTGGATCCAGGGATGCCTTCTTTTACACAAGTATAAATGTATCAATCTGTGAAATAATAAAAAGGGCTGCTTGTGTTGACGCAGTAGGAATTTTCTGCGAAGATCTTCTTTGTTCTCCCGAACAACCAACCAAGCATGCTTTGAAACTTTATCTCTTTGTCTGCAGCGCTTTATTTCTCTCTCTGAACTCTCTCACACCAATTGTCGAGATCCGGCTCGACAATTGGTGTGAGAGAGTTCAGAGAGAG
>NW_025335568.1:19024597-19137439 GCF_004798865.1 Varanus komodoensis | reverse complement strand
GAACAACCAACCAAGCATGCTTTGAAACTTTATCTCTTTGTCTGCAGCGCTTTATTTCTCTCTCTGAACTCTCTCACACCAATTGTCGAGCCGGATCTCGACATTCTTTAGGACTGGCCGGACTACCACCTCCTTTAAAGGGGCAGGTACCCGGCCGTCTCTTAAAGAGGCGTTGACCACCTCCAGGATCCAGGTCCTAATCCCGTCCTTGGCTTTCTTAAGTAGCCAAGATGGGCATGGGTCTAGTAAGCAAGTGGTAGGACGTATTTGTCCAAGCACCTTGTCCACATCATCAGGCCGCAACAACTGAAATTCATCCATTAATTGTGGACTCGACGGCGTCGATGGCAACTCCCCAGTGAAATCTGATTCAATAGCAGAGTCAAGCTCGTGGCGAATCTGAGTGATTTTCTCCCTAAAATGCTTGGCAAAGTCGTCACAGCGGGCCTTCGAGGGTGGCACCAGATCTTTCTTCGGGCCCAGATATAACAGCCCCTGCACCACCCAAAAGAGCTCCGCCGGACGACATTGTGAGGAGGCAATGGAAACGGAGAAGAATTTCTTCTTCGCCATCCTCACCGCCACAGCATAGGCCCGATAATGGGCTCTCAAGTGTGTTCAATCAGAATCACCCCGTAATCTCCTCCACCTACGCTCTAGACGTCTCCCAACCTGCTTCATCGCCCGTAATTCAGGAGTATACCAAAGAGATGAACGGGCTATGCCAGGTGGGAAAGGACACTTGGGAGCGATCGTGTCTATAGCCCTGGTCATCTCCTCATTCCACAGTTCAACCAGGGCATCAACAGGATCACCATCCTTGTCAACTGGAAAATCCCCCAGAGCTTCCAGGAATCCATCAGGATCCATCTGGCTCCGGGGGCGGACCGATACAATCGGGTCCGCACCCTTGCAGAGGGAAAGGCCGCTCTCGAGCTCAAATGTTATGAGGAAGTGATCTGACCATGACAAGGGCGTCATGTTTGGTACTTCCCATATGGTTTGCCACTGTAAGAAACTGGTTGCTCAACAAAAAAGACTCTGATCTGATCCCACAGGATTCTTGTATCTCTGTGTGTGTGTGTGTGTGTGTGTGTGTTTAAAATTTAAACATTCTGTATATCAGGGCCATAAGACTTTGAGAGATAGGCTTAATCATTCCTTTAGGGCACTTTTCTGATTTAATTCACTTTCTGAAGCTGTTATTTTCTTTATGGGAGGAAAAAAGACAAGCATGATACAGTAGCCAACTCCACTTCAATACTGTCAAAACTTAGCTGGAAATCACTTTTCAGGGTCTCAAATGGAAATCTTTTCTCTGACTTGGAATCTCAGACCCTTTGATTGAAGTCGTTAAAGCTGGAATTCAGAAAGTCATATATACTATCTGCAAATTGTTTTTCTGTTCTTTACATGTGCACACAGACAATATGATTGCCAGGAAACTATGGAAGGCCTTTTACAAGGTGCCATCACAAGCATCTCTGCTTGACAATAGCAAAATACAGTAATTTGTTACTCTTTCATGATGCCTAACATTAGCTGCTAGAAGCAACTGTTTCACAGCCTAATAGGGGCTGCCTGTGAATACATTCCGTTATCATGGAAGATATTTTTCCTCCATTAATTTATGTTAATATTTTGTTAAAGTAATGTAAGCCTTTGTATGACCACAATCAAACTGTTGGGAACAAATGATGCCCCTCTTATTTGTTGTTTGACTGTGAAAAAGACAGGCAGCACCAGCAAAAAATTTAATATAAAAAAGACTTTTTATTGCAGGTGCACACTAGCAAGAGAAAGCGAGACCATCTCCAGCCAAGACCAATTCCCACAGTCATCATAAATAGTGAATTTCTACATTAGCATTTTGCAATGATTAGTAACTGAAAATGTCATAGCATAAAACCTTTTTGTGTCTCTCTGGTAGAGCACTAAGTATCTGACCCCTGTTGTTTGGTCATCAGGAAATTTTTGGTTTTTTTAACATCTCACAGCATCATGCCCGTCCTATTTAACTGAACTGGAATCCCATTTAAGCTAATCAGAGGAATTTTAAACTGTTTTAGGGTGCAATTCTATGCATGTTTAGACAGAAAAATACATCAGCACAGAGTTCTGCCATGATAGGCTATTGCAATCCCTCATTTTCCCCTGGCAATGTGGTTAATTAATTTAGGATGGACTTCTATGCATATTTAAAACGATGAAAAAGCACTCCAACTCCCAGCATACCCAAGGCAGCATGGTTAAATAGGGCATGCTGGGAGTTGTACAACTTTTTTTCTGTCTAAACAAAGGATTACACCTATATTTTTGGCATTTTTCAGCCACCTCTCAAAATACAATTATTTCGCACAAGTAGAAGACACAAAACCAAATTTAAAACAAACACCGCATTACTTTTTATAGAATAATGTAGCAGAAAGAGCAACGTATACCATCCGCTCATTTTATCCATAGGTTGCATTGATTTCAACGACTCCAGCCATGTCCACTGCATTCCATTCATTCCATTGTTGGCCGAGGAATGCTAGTCAGTGTGAGGCCGTTTTCTGTTTACACAGGATGTTCCTTGGTGGCAATCAACGCGAAGCAGGGCCAGGGTGGTTTGAAAAAGTCAGCCTTGTCTTATCCGTATTAATGCAATACGTTTCTTGTGCCAACCGAAAAGACGTGCGGGGTATGCCTGCATGCATTTTTTTTAAACAAAAGAACCTGGTTTCCGCAAAAGCCGGGCTACACAGCCCCGTGATCGAAGTAAACAGTAATCTCCAAAGCAATAACCACAAGGGCACGAAGCGCCAGGTTCAGCTTAGCCACGAGGAGAGGAGAGGAGAGGAGAGAAGAAGAGAGGAAAGGAAAGGGTGTGGGGCTGCGTCAGTCACGCGCGCCGGTCGCTGCCAGTGACGTATGCAAAAAAGGACTCCCGCGACAGAAGGAAGTTCGTCGGCGGCAGTTGGAGCTCGTGCGCGCGCAGAGGCGTAGGTAAGTGAGGGCGTGGCGGGGGGGGGGGGTCGGGTCTCGAGCCTTGCCTTGCAAAGGGCAGCAAGCTGTTTTTCCGCACCCTCCTCTCCCCGCTTTCTGTCAGAACACAGTGAGACGGTCTTTCCTTGCAGCGTTGGCGGCAATGGATCAAGCTTCCAGAGGGCGGAATCCTGTGCATGTCTAGACCGGGGGGGGGGGGCCTACAGTTCCCAGCATGCCCCTGCAACGCGGCTGGGGCATGATGGGCGTGTTCCTCTTCTGGCTAGACATGCATAGCAGTGCGTCCTGAAGCTTTTAGGAGATGCGCCTCTCGCCGCCTTTCTGTGGCGGTAGGGATAGCGTAGCCAAATGTGAGTTTGAAAAGTTTGGAGCGTTCACAAATCAGTCGTTCATTCTATAAATAAATAAATCCTTTGCTGGTAAGTTGCTGCGTAGGCAGCCGAGGGCGTTCTTTGTCACTTCAGAGGCTTGATGAACGTGTGGCATTGTTTTCCAAGCTAGGGCCGAATTTGGCAGATGCAAGACAAATGGGGATATGGCAGGATGTACTGAGAAAAGCAAAAAGGAATCGTAAGCGGGCCAACTGGAAAATAATAGGAACTACAAAGCCAACGGACGTGACAGGGCCGCATTGAAATCAATGCAAGCTGCCATGAGAGGGATGGTGTTTATTCCACTTTCTGTTAGGTTGATTGAAATGAAATAATTTTATCTTCTTAAATCTGATTTTATATGTGCTGTACCAGAAAAAAATGTGTTTTGAAAGGTAGCGTCAAAGTCTCAAAAATAAAAGTATACTTCTATGTAGACAAAAAAAAAAAAAAAGACTTCCAATGTCCAGCATGTTTTAGTTCTGGACTATGCTGGGAATTGTAGGACCCGCTTTGGCTTAAGCACACAGAGAATTGCATCATAAATGAATTCATGGCATGGACAAGGAGAAATGATAAAGAATAGCAGTGGCTGATTACAGCACAACTGGATGGCCCCAGGGCTGGACTGCACAACCTGTCTTGGATGACAGATTTGTAGTTACAGATTCTTCCAGGATATGCCATTCCATTCTTTGAGCCATCAGTTTCTTTGTAGGTGCTGTCATTTTAGCATCTCAAGTCTGTAACTGTACCTTCTTATCATTTGGCCATGTCAATGTGTACGGTATGATTTATTCACAATACTTGTAATATGCATTTCAAATAGAAATATTTTTCAAAGTGGAATGCAAAATGTAATATTAACATCAAACATCAAGTATGGAAATAATACAACAGAAAGAGCAAATAAAATTTAACCATCTCATTTCTTTCTATCCCTGTAGCCTATTACATTTCCTCTCAGGAGTTATTTTTTATTTACTTATAGTGTACACTGAATTCGGTGGAGCCCAGTCATGTTAGGTGGTATTCAGTGCTTCCTAAATGCATGCAGATAGTGTTCAGTTATTCTTCATTAACTTGTTTGCCTTGTTGGCTGTTTATTTTAGTATATCCCAGTTCTGACCAACAAAGACTTAGATCAAGATGAATTTTGTTAATCTTTTATAAGGACAGTCCTGCAAGATTAGATTTGAAAACAAAACAAAGCTATGTTTTTAAAACATTTCATTCTTCAGCTGTTACCACTTAAGTCCTAAACATGTTAATTCAGAGAAATACACTGTACGTAAACACCCTTGAAATCAGTAGAACATCCTGTGACTAATTTATGCCCTGTTGATATCAACTAGACTTCAATATGACCAGTTTTGGAGGATTTGGGCCATTGAACAGGGAGTAAGAAAATCTCATGGAATTTCCCATGGAATTTCAAGGCTATACTATGTAGTCACATTTTACTTTTACTACTTTGATTTTCATTCTGCTTTTTGAGCTAAAGTTCTTATAGTTCACATTTTCTGAAATTCATAAAAATTGAAGAGGTGAACCTTTATGGAGATGTCAGGTATCTTACAGGTACATTTAGCTCTGCTAAAGCATTGGAAAATAAAAATCCTCTTTTGTTCTTTGTGTTGGTCAGATCTGGTGTGGATGCTAATGCTGCACACTTACTCATTTATTCTACAGTTTTTGTATACCAGTAGGTTGTTGTTGTTGTTAGTCGTGAAGTCGTGTCCTACCCATCACAACTCCATGGACAACATTCCCCCAGGCCTTCCTGTCCTCCACCATCCCCTGGAGTCCATCTAAGCTCACACTGACTGCTTCAGTGACTCCATCTAGCCACCCCATTCTCTGCTGTCCTCTTCTTCAGTAGGTACTTTAACCCTAAACCTGAAAGCTATTTTCACACTCCCCTTTTAAATAGGAGTAACTGTAAATATTTATGCGCATCTTCAAAAAGAAAATGGTCTTTAGCAAGCCAATCACCACAGATCTGTGTGAGTGTAGTCTATGTTTATAGAGAGGATTAATATAACAGCAGTTAGTGAGCTTATAGCTTATCCTATTGTAATGTCTCAGATCTTTTTGTTAGCTTATTATATAACATGTTCCAGTTTTATTTTCTTGTAAAAGTTATTAAGAGCACAGCCCTGTGCATTTTAGACAGAAAAAAAACCCTACTACTCTTGGTATGCCCCAGGCAGGAAAAAATCCTAGAATTCCCAATATGCCCCAGACAGAAAAGGTTGTTTTTTTCTGTCTAGACATGCATGGCATTGTGTCCTTACTTTCTGCTTTCCTCCTAAATGTTCTGCTTCCTCTGACAGTCATTCAAATACTCTTCTTCTCTAAAGGGATGGAGTCAAATGGGTCACTTCTAAACTGGTTATTTCTTTTGTTTAAAGCATGGAGGAAATTATTGTTTATTTATAAATTTTATTTTCCATCTTTTTTTCTTTTTTAAAGAATTTGAAGTGGCTTACATCGTTCTCTTTCTGATGGCAATCTTATCTCCACAACACCACCCTGTGAGGTAGATTGGGCTGAGGATCTGAGACTGGCCCAAAGTCACCAACTTGGCTCCATGACTGAACAGGGACTAGAACCCAGATAACCTGAGTCCCAGTACTGCGTTCTTAACCCGTATCCCACACTGGCTCACAAGCTTGGATAAACTAGCTCTCCTCTTTGTCTTACTGCTGGGATCAGTACATTAATGTAAAGTTGCAAGAGTCAGGCTTCGCTGGTTAAGGAATTTCTCTCCCAGGTGACCCAGCTGGTCCCAAGCCAGCCTTATTTTACCCAACCGTTTGGGACTCGTTGACTAATTTGTTTGATTTATTTGCTTGGTTATTGCTTAACCACTTCATCTCTCCCTCCCTCTTTAGAAAAGCATCTGCCATATTCAAACTGAAGTTTGTATGACATAAAATACAAAAGAATGTGCAATGTACCTATGCATATGACCTCAAATGCTTCCCTAAGAAGTCTTCTAGCTCAGGATATCTCATAATTTGGTTTGTTTAAAGTGTCAAATCAGTTGCCTCTTGCCTTGAACTTGTACAAACTATTGTTCTTGCTAATTTGCCATTATACCCTATTAATTCTAGCAATACCCTAATGTCTGGTATTATTTTGTCTTTCTTGACCTTTTTCACGCTACGGGTCATGTGATAATGTGATTAGGCATATGCGCAAATATTTGCACAGATACCATTGATTTTGATTCAGATAGCAGTTTCCTCACTCCTGCTACAAATATTGCTGGGAAAGGGAATTCACTGGGGTACCTGCAGAGCAGTACAGTTTAGACCTTTGGGACTGTATGTTGTATACCCTGCTTTAAGGCTTAATATAAAAATTAATTTTGGAGTAGGAGCATCAGTGTTTTGTATTTCCTGTTGAGCAGTTGAGTGAGATTATAGCTTTAACTGATAACAATTTTTTGGTATACTTACCTTAACAACATTAAATATTCTGTTTTGTATCCAGCATTAGAGCTAGAAGTTGTACGAAGTATCAATACCATCATTTGTTGCACCTTGAGAAAAGAACCTAGTAAGATTCATGTCATCAGAAATGCCATCAGAAAATCTTATGGCAACCAAGGTTACTGATGTAGGCGGAACTGTGAAATGCAACATTGATCCAATAGAAAACCAAATGTCAGCATTGGAGAAGATGGAAAATATTGAAACTATGTCAAAGAGGCAAAGAAAGAAGCTAATGAAACAGAAACAATGGGAAGAACAAAGAGATTTGCGCAAGTATGGCATGCTTCTTGCAATAAGGGTGGGTTTTATGTGTTGTTGATTCAATTTATAACCCCCCCCCCAGGTTAGAGTGTGTATGAATGGGGACAAGATTGTGCATGGGAGATGAAGCATTGCCCAACCTGCCTCCTGCAACGTCTTTCTAAAGCCCCAGCCCACTGCCACATGCTGCTTCTAAGAGGTAAAAAGGCTGTACACCCTGGACATGTTGTTATGATCTTCCAAGAAAACCAGCTGCCAAAAAAAGTGATACAAGCGTACCTATTAATCCTCCCATGATCTTGGTTAGGCTAAAAGGGTGCACTTACTTCTTGACAGCTGACTGGCAAAAAGTTTACAAAGTAACGCTATATGTAAGAGATTGATGAAGTGTTTGAAGAGTGGGTGACTTAAAACTCAAGAATGCAACTGAAATTGTGTTAATCATGTGGAATAGAAATCCAAGCTTAGGGAAAATACATGCATGATTTTCTTCTTCCATGTTTGAATGTTGAGAGATAAGAAAGGCTAAAGCATGATAAACAAGTTACTAAGTATAATAAGTATATAAGAAATCTGCTGGATTTTTGAGTTTAATCTTTTACTAGGAACCATCAGGTGGGAAAACCACTTACGCACTCACTTGTTTTATTACTTGTTTTATTTTTTACTGTTCAGTGCTCTAAAATCTCCATATCAAAAAATGGAGAAATATATAAATTGTGTAAATAAAGAAAGACATCTTCCCTTTGAACAACCATTATAACTTTCCAAAGTTTAGGGTGTTGGGCAAGGTGAAACATAATCTCAAACATCCACAAAATTTCACATCTCCACATCTTTAAAATCATGTAAACTAGTTACTGTATTTCTATTTACTGCAATCTCTTTTAATATATACTATCTCATTATATAATAACATTAAAAATTGCAATCCTTCAGGCAGAAACGAAAAGAAAAGCGCTTGAAGAGAAAACTGGAACGCCAGTCTCAGGTGGAATTGAGCAATGAAGGAAGTGTAAGGAAGCGTATACGCAGAAGTATTGTTCCTAGTACTCTTCGCCTTATTATAGACTGCAGTTTTGACAATTTAATGGAATTAAAGGTAAATGGAAGTAGTCTTTTTGGAAGCATTTTATTTGGATTGCTTTATTTTTATTTTTTTACTAGCAAGTTAAAAATACTCAAAGTAATACTGAATCAATTTAATTGATATAAAAAGTATTCAGGAAGTGGTTGTTCAGCTTTTGCTAATGCCTATACTAATATATAGTGTTTAGCTATGTAGACTGTACTAATGCTATATAATATGACAACAAAAGTTAAAAATAATATAGAATCTGTCTATTTTCAGTAATGCGAGCAACACAGAACACTAATACTTGGCAATCATGACTAATATTCAGTAGGCATGGGGATCTCCCCCCATTAGGATTGTACATGTAACTTATTCTAGGAATAGAATTTTTCATTCCTGGATAACGTTCTGGGTTTAAAAATAGATAGGATATGAAAATAGGGGGTAAAGATATTTATTTTAATGATAAAAAGACTTGCATTACTGTTATAGAAACATAGGGAGCTACCTTTTACAAGTCATACCATTTATCCTTCTAGCTCAATATTGTCTACTCTGAACTGCAGCAGTACCCCAGGGTTTCATGTTAAGAGTTGTTCCAAGCCCTCCCTGGCAATGGGAGGGGTCAAATGGGACCTTCTTTACATGAAGTTTTTGCTCTGCCATTGGGCTGCAGCTCCTCCAGCTTCCAGTTGAAACTGGGTCAGGGTTGTAATGCTGTACACTCTCAAAGTTTCATTAATTTCAGTGAGACTTTCATGTAAGCATGCATTGGATTGCAGTGAAGATAGTTCTTTCAAACTGGCTTATAGATTTGGTTTTAATTATGATTTTCCACATGACAGGTTCATGGATATGTGATAAGTAAGGGCTCGATAAGTGAAATCTTTATGCTGGGCAGGGTAGCCATTACAATTGTAGTGTTTATATAGTTTCTATATTGTGACTTAACGTATCTCCCAAAAGTAAATATACTGTTCAAAAATAATCTTTACTGGTTAAAAGCTTCCTTTCTCTCTCTTTAGCATCTCTCTGAATCTCTTGCTTAAAGCATTTTGTGGTGCTTTCTCTGAAGGACAATATAAAAACAAATTGTGTTGTATACAGGATGTCAAGAAACTTCATAAGCAGATTCAGAGATGCTACGCCGAAAATCGCAAAGCACTTCATCCTGTACAGGTATGCTGGAGCAATACAACCTTAATAGACAACAGTGACAAAGTTTGACAGTATTTTTGTCATTTGCATTATTAACATTTTGTATCTGGAAAATAGCATAACAGTGTTTATATGCCTAAAAATAAGGTGCCAAGGTGTTAGTAGCAGTGTTTATGCCTGCAGATTATCTTGGGGAAAAATATTTTTAATATATAAAATCCTTTGAACTGATTCTAAGCAAACACCTGGTTAATATTAACTAGAATAATGAAAGCACATTTGAATATCTTTAAAAGAGCAGGTGCTTGCGTATGTTTTATGTCAGCAATTGTGCACATTTTCCTTTTTGTCTGTCATAGTTTTACTTGACCAGCCATGGAGGACAGCTGATGGACAATATGAATGAATCTGACAAAGGATGGATAAACTGGAAGGTAAAAGTAATTTTTAAAAATGACAAACAATTGTCACAATTGATCTGAAATCTGACAAATGATCTGAAATTCATTTGTATTATGTTTTATATTATTTTATTTATGTAAGCCGTCCTGAGGCCTTCATGACAGAACGGCATATAAATATTCTAAATAAATAAATAAAAATTGCCATGGAAACATTTCCTGCATTGTTTTGGGTTCTTGTTTATTGTAATAAAAATGAACAGCAGAGGCTTTCTGTTGTTGTTCACAACTCTGGAAATGCTGCATAATATTGCCAAGCCACCTTACAGTTGCCTCATCAGATTGTTTTGCTAAATTTTTAACCTGCTTCTCTGTGTGACTACTTCATCTTCAGTCAGCTAAGCACTGATAAGACAATTACTGGGTGAAAAAATAACTTCATGTATGGTGGGTTTTCTAAATGATAAACAAAAGTTTGATGTACTTGAAGAAGAAAATTGTATTAAGATTCCAAGGTGGATTAGATCGTTTACAAAAGGAGCTCAGTACAGCTTTTCATACTACAGAATCAAAAAGTTTTGTTGCTTTGGAGGCTGCTGTTCAACCACATTCAATGTTTGAATTCCAGGTTGGTTTGGATAGGCTTTTTGACCAGGATGTGACTAGGTTCAAAGGAACAGTGAAGAAGTTGTGGTCTACAGATGATTTTTGAAATAGATTGCCTTTTCCCTCAGAGTCAGAGATAGAAATTCCACCTTGTCTTCTGATTAGAGCCAATATGATATAGTGAATACATAGCTGAACCTGAAAAGATGTATTCAGATCCCAGTTTATTCATGAAGCTGTTGCTGGATTGTATAATTAATTGATTCTCGGCATCACCTAAGCTACAGGTGGTTGGAAGGATTAAACAGGATAAAGTCATGTATTAACCATATCTATAGTTTAATTCTGGTCCTCTGAGTAAAAAAAAAAAAAAGTGTAGCTAAGGACTTAGTTAAGAATTAAGCAGTTAATTAAGCATGCATGAAATATGTGCTTAAGTCAGTTCAAACTTTTTGCATTCTTAATTATTAATATTTTTCCTGTACTTAATGTCTTGAAGGATATCAACATTAAATCAGAGCATTTTACTGAATTGATGAAGAAAGAAGACCTTGTGTACCTTACATCAGACTCTCCTGAAGTCCTGAATGAACTCGATGAGTCCAAAGCCTATATCATTGGGGGCCTGGTGGATCACAATCATCACAAGGTAGATAAGTAATCTTATCTTCAATCATTTGTCTTCTAATTGGGAAAGAAATCTCACTAAATTAAGTGAGACTTACATTTAAAGCATACACAGAATTGGGCAACATGATAATTTTAAGCTGTTGTTCTGCACTATAAATTCTATAAGCAGGATGCTGTTGTCCTGAACATCTCTAGTAAAATCTACTGAAGTGCTGGATCTCCAGCCTCCATGTTACTTGCTTTGAAATGAAATAGCCAGCATTCTGTCAGTTCTCCTTTGGATTTCTGCAGAGACAAGCTTCTCCCCATTTTTGTCTGTTTTGTTCATTAGCCAGTCACTTCAGTCTGCTCACTTAGAATGAAATGGTTTGCAACAATGATTGTATTTGGAGAGGCAGAGACAGCATACCAAAAGTAGATGAGCTAAGAAAGATAGATCTGTGTCTCCATTCCTTGTGGTATGAGAGGAGGGAAAAAGATAAGTTTCCAACAAATTTCATTTTCCAGATAAATCTTTTTCTGCACATGAGGACAGAAAAAGAAAAAGTGAAATATTGGGAAAGCAGAGAGAGGTGTTAAAAACACAGGCTGGTATGTAATGAAGTTCTTAAAATGTGTTTAAATACCTTTGCAGTAGGGCTTATGAAGAAGCTCGGGTGAAGTATGTATGTTTTCAGTGATAGCTTGTTTTTCCCACCATAACACCATTCCATATAAGAATTTGATAATACAGTATTCACTGCTCAAGCTGCAGTATGGTCCCAGTGTCAGAAATATATCTGTGGCTGCCAGAACTATTAAAAGACCATCCTCTGTGATTGTTATTTTTAATCATGTTATTTGTAATATTGATAGTAACTAACCCGGGGTAGACTCCCAAATAATGTAGGCCCTGATCAAAGTGCTTACAGCATAAATAGACAAGCTGAACACAGGCTTAAGAGAAAATGTCAAGAATGTGCAAATAGGGCAAGCTGCTGAATGGTTGGTATATTTATTCTTGCCATCCATCCATCTCCTCCTCTTTTCCTTTAGAAAGCAGAGTGGCTTGCCCGGAGCTCCCAGTGGCCTGCTACCCAAGCAACATCTTGTTAGCCTCACCAGGGCCAGTTTTTAAAACCTTTGTTGTGCAATTGTTTAATAACTATACCTTTGTGTATCTTCGTTTTAAAACTTTTCTGTACAAGTAGCTGATTCTATGCATTTATTATTATAGATGAATTTGGGAACATTGAGGGGAAGAGTACGCTTAATAGAGGCAGCAGTTAGAAGCCAACATAAAATGGATTTGGTTCAAGTAATTTATTAGTGTGCACACAAAATATTTTCAGGGAAACACATATTTAACATGGAATGAGAAATTGCTTATACTCTATCCAGTCTCACTTGTTTGGGGTAATGACTAGTTTGGTTTATATTATAAAAGAATTAGAGGACTATTTCGAGTTACTGGGTCAATTACACATATTTGGCACTTAGATTCGGCTTGTTCTTAGCCTTTTAGGTTATAGTTCTGAAACATTTTACTTAATTGAAATCAGCTATAAACATGTGGTCCAAAAGCAGTATGAAATGTCTTTAGGTTCTGTGATAGGATATTTTATATGCGTACAAATGCTGTAAAGTTTAGGGAGAAGTAAAAACTTCCTGGCAACATGTAAGCACCGGTGAATTGGTTACTTTTTCCCTATGTGTCTTGCTTACAGGGAATAACATATCAAAGAGCACAGGAGCAGGGTATAAGTCATGCACAGCTTCCACTAGGAATCTTTGTGAAAATGAACAGCAGGAAGGTTCTCGCAGTCAATCACGGTAAGGAAGAAGTTGGAAAAAAAAAGCCTGGCACCATTGTTCTATTCTTTTCGGTGCCAGGCAAACCTCATTGGGGAGCGAATTCCATAGTCAGGGTGCCACTGCTGAAAAGGCCCCTGCAGAATTCTGCACTCCTAAATATTAGGGAGCAGGAAAGCCAAGTCTCATGCTGCTTTCTTATCTTGACAGTGGGTGCATTCACACATCATACTAGCACACCCTGACAATAACCCAAGGTAGGGTGGTTGTTCTGCCATCGCCCACAGTGTGCCCAGAAAACAATCTTGTTCACCACAGGTATTGTGGTCCCTCCTTCCTTCTTAATTCTCCTGTGGCTATTCCAGGGTGGACTGAATTGTCTCCCCACCCCCTGCTGCACACAAATTGTTTTGACCTCATTGTGGCTTTTCCCCCCTTTTTCCTCCTCCCCACCCCAATTGTGAAAACTGGTTATCAAGCCAGCTTTTATGATCTAAGTTTTGACAGCTACAGACATCCCTTTCTGTAGCACCAGCAGCACCTTGGAAGGGCCGCCCATGGTTGTCTGGCATTTGTTTAAATGCTTCATCCTTTTTTGCATATATTTACAGTTTGTTTTTAATTTTAGTTTTAATTGTGGAGCACATCCACAATGGCACAGGTATAGGAGTAATGGGGAGCCTTGGGAGGGCAGAGTGCAGGGGTGTGCTTGCCAGCAAAGTCCAATAGGTAGAATCTGGGGTATTCCCCCATGGGGGCAGCAGACAATTTTCATTAAATCTAACAGTTGTGGATATGTTAATGGTATTATGTTTTATGTTGTTTTAAATGATTGTACACCATTCTGAGAACTTTGCTAAATAACGGTCTGTAAAAGCTTTAAATAGATAGATAGCAAGCTGTCAAATTAACAAAAGGTGCTAGTGATCTAAGCTTATGAAAAGGGGTTGCACATTGTTCACTCCTTTCACAGCAAGATCTTTGAAGGGCAGGTTGGAACTAATATGTCCCAAGGATACCTTCAGTTTCCTAGAATCTACCGCTTCAGGAGCATGTAATAATACAAACTAGCCTATTTAAGCTTTGGCAACTATAAAGCTCCATATTTTTCAAGTGGATTTAGAGTTTTTACAAATTGCTAGGGAATTATACAGGAATATACAGTGCAGTGTGTGTGTTTATAGCTTTGGTTATGTTTGATAACTGGCTTTTCCAATCTGAAGAAAAAATATTTAAAGGGAAAAGGAACCGCGGCACACCTAAAATAGGGAGAGGAGGAAGTCAGTGCCAAGTGCCACCTGGGCCCTTGGGAAGAGCTGGCACTGGCACTTGCCTGAATGTGACATGATAAGAGCAGTAGGGATTTTGTGTCATAGCATAGTAGTTGATTCCTTGTATCCACCATGTGATTGGTTGCCCAGGTTTGGATAGGATGACAACCCAGGTTGTCAATGGGTTCTTTGCTGGGGTGGTTTGTTGTGCAAACCCAGTCAGTGATTAGATATGCTATACATCACGTATTGGTTTAAATATTTAACTTTATTATGTATGGTTAATTATCTTTGTTAGATAGTTGTGAGATATACTAAAATCTCATAAGTTAAGTTAGTTTCTGTTAAACATTTTCAATTTTTTAAAGAACTTGTGATCTTCTTTTGGTTGCAGTATTTGAAATCATTCTTGCATACTTGGAAAAGAAGGACTGGGAAGAAGCGTTTTTCACTGTCTTGCCACAACGGAAAGGAGCCAAACCACTAAATGAGACAACTGATACCTCCACATGCAAGCCACAGGAGTTGGAAACTGGTTCAAGATGACATCTCAGATAGTGTCTAAGCTCCAGCAGATGGGAATTTTTGTAAAAAGTTCATGGTTGGCATTGGGTGAAAGCTGGATCAGTACACAAGAATGCTATACAGTTCTTGTGGTGTGAAGAAAGGGTTGGTGCATAGCTTACTTGCTGGTTTACATTGCCAGATCTGCACTATATATTCTAAAATACTTGACTTACAGTGAACAAAAGTGCAGTTGAACAGGTCTTTATGTTTCCCAAGGAAGCTGATATTTATTTGCCATTGTTAATGTTCAGTATTTGCAAGAAGGCAAGTTTATAGCCTGAAGGTGTTGATGACTTATTTTTCATTTTCATTTTCTTTCCTTTCCTCTCTGCTACTGTCAAATCTCTGCTGCTCTGTATTTTATGTATTTTTTGTACTGTTTGGAAGCTTTCTTCACCGAATGCCTGATAAATACAAACTGGAATTATAACATTGATTTTAAGAGAGGAGAGAGGAAACATTTCTGTTTTGAGTGCTCTCTAGTTTTTATCTTAATTCTTGTGGGTCAACACTGAAATTAATTCTAAGGATTTCTTTAGAAGGATGTGCAAAGTTTGTTTCTGTAGTTTAGCTTCCTGATCTAAGAAAATAACTGTGAGAACAGGAGCCCACACTGCAGCTTCTTAACATACCAGTGTTGCCCAGATGCTGTAGCATATGCTTCTCCAATATGACTTTTCAGGTTACCTTTACAGTGAGGGAAGGAACTGTGGTATAGCAATTCTTACGTTGCAAACATCATGCGAGAAAATGCCCTAAATTCCAGGGCAGCGTGGATAAAAATATTATAGAAGAAAGTTTTTGTTATACCTTTTAGAAGGTAAGGGCTGTGCTTTCATTTTCTCTTGTGCGTTGAACTTGGGTCAAACTTCAGTAAGTTTAGAAGGATGTTTCCAGTCAGGAATATAGTGCTGCAGGGCCAGATTCAAACATAGAACTGCATCTTCAGAGAGCTTCAGTTGTCAGGGGTTCACAATTATTGTACATTTCTCTGTATTACAAGTTCTTGACACTCTGCTGAATTTCAAAGGGCTTAACTTTGGCTACATTGTAACTGCAGGGCAAAAAGCTGGCCAAATGAAATATTATGGACCATATACTGTTATAATAGAGTTGAATAGTAGTGTTTTGTTTCACTTAAATTATTTAAGCATGTGTTAATTTTAGAAGCGCAAAGAAATGTACTGTACTAACTCCTCTGTTGGCAAATAAAATAAAACAGTTATCTTGAGCAGCAAACCTAGTTGTTAGAACCATAATATCAAACGTGATAAATTTTCAAATTTAGTAAACTTTTGCATCATCTTCATATTTCGTTTCCTCCCTGAAATAAAAATCCACTGTGGTGAGTATCATTAACTTTTCAAAGTATTCCCTTTTCTGGAACTTTATAAAGAAGCATCATCAGGAAATGACACTGATTTTTTTTTCAATTCAAATTGTTCATGAATGACAAGATAGTGGGGTATGCATAAATAATAAGGCAGAGGAATGAAACAAAACACATTGGATTCATCCCTGAAATAACTAGAAATATAGTGCTAGAACTGGAAGGAGACTTTTAGGCCATCTTGTCCATCCCCTGCTCAAAGCAAGAGCTCGAGAGCATCCCCAACAGGTGGTTGTCCAGCTTCTCTTTGAAGATCACCAGCAAACTAGCAGCAGCATCTCTCTGAGTAATTGGTTCTGTTCTCAACTACTCTTACCAGTAAAAGGTTGTTCCTGATGCTCTGTTGAAATCTTAACCTCTTCTAAATTAGGGCTGTTTGATCTCATCCTTCCTTCAGACTTTTTTCCCAGGTTGAAATATACTCAGTTCCTTCAATGTTACTTTACAGGACTTGTTCCTGTATTGAAGACCATCTTCTGAACCCATTCCTATTTGACTATATCATTTTTAAAGTTCAATGACAAGAACTATACTTCTTCCCTTTCTAGTAGTTTAATAATTCTACAGTAAGATAGCCCTTAAAGAAAGTTGTTCATCATAGTTTTCATATAGTTATTTCCATTACTCTATATGGTCTGTTAATTTAGAAGGTTTCTATAGTAAGCTGCAGGCACAGCATGAAATCCAGGCACTTGCAGTTTGCTCCAGTGACATGCATTTGCCTTTGGGATGGTGTTTTGGTATTCCAGTCATAACTAAATGTTGGTGTGCTCAAGTTTAGATGCACTGTCACATAAAATACTTTGACAGCACTATTTTTAAAGGCCATTTAAAAAACAGCAGAACATGATTTATATGATTGTATTAGCAACATTTACTCCTCATTTTTACGGATGGAATCTAGACAGTTATGCATAAAGTAGAATTATTGAAACTAATGAGACTTAAGTTAATCAGTTAGTTTGCCACACTTCATCAGTCCTTCTCTAAGCATGGCTAAATCTGGATCTGTGTGAAAATACTTTTCCTCTTGGTATTGCTGTAAGAAGAGACTGAGTTAGTAGAGTTGCTGAAAAGGAAACATCCAATGTCATCTTCTTAATCCTTTCAGTTTTCTAACTAAGCCTTTTAAAAATGATATGTCATCTTTATTTAGGCTAAGGGAATAACTAGTCTATGTAGACACCTTTAGAGCTCCATGACTGAACAGAAATTTGAACTTAGGCTTTCCCATTCAGCACTCTGCTGGCTTTCCTATATCAGAAGTCCTGAAAGATTTATTCATATAGATATGGAGGGGTGTAAATAATGGTTGCCAACTGTATGCAGCTTGCATATTTTCAATAAGAATACTGTCAGTGTTGCTAAGAGACCCCAAACTTGCCTGCTTAGTTGATGGCAGCTACACTCGGCACAATAGATCAATTCCTCTTCTGGCATATGAGCACTGGCAATCATTAAAATATGGGCTGTGATTTCTTAAACGTAATTGTGAAGTACTCATGGATATTATTTTCATTCTCTATACAATAGCATTAGCTGCCTTTTTAGTGAATAGTTAATTCTGTGAAACTACCTTAATGCTGTGAAAGTTTATTGTGCATTGCACAGGTTTCTCATTTTAATGACTTGAGCCAAATCTTTAATGACATGTTTAACAGCTCCCTAGAGTAAGTTATATAAATATGTGCCCAGGAATATTAGGTTGCAGTCTGAGCACTTTTATGAAATGTTTGACGTAGATGTATGACTGTTTAAATTAGCGTATCTGAGTCTTTTCCGTAGCCCCAGACAGACAGGATCCTGAAGACTGCAGACTCAGCTGTTAGCATGTGGGGAAAAGAGTTTGAAGATGGGCCATATCACTTTATTATAGTACAATGAAATGTGACCACCTCACCAGAATAGTCTTGGGTATCTCTGTTTCTGTGCTCTGACTTGTTTTGGTTCTGCTTCTTTTGGTGTAAAATTGAAGTCAGTAAAAGAGCAGGTGCAGGCGAGTTTTGGGAGGAAGGGGAATTGGAGCACATAGGCATCATTTCTATTTGAATAGCTTTATGGTAGGATAAATAAACAAATTGCTATGCATTAGTTTGAGCTACACAATACTGGGGCCATGATTCAAAGGGCACTGTGGCTTTGGACCCCATCCCACTAAAGCCTCTTGTGCATGTACTCAATGTTGCACCTAAAGTTTGCAGGACCATCTACAGGGTCTTATGTGGTACAAGGAGCTGTAGCCTGAAAATCAGATCACTAATTACCCTCCCCATTCTATGTACTTCCATAACACCTATTTGTGCATAGTATTCTGGGTTCCAATACAGATTTCTTGAGAACTACACAGGAAAGTGTGCAGGACTTCCTTTTAAAATGGCTGCACTGTGTGTTTACACTAACTTGTAATGTTTCTCTGTATTTTTTGACTGGGGGAACTGGGGTATATGCATTTCCATGAACAAATAGGTTCAATGTTGCACCTGTCTATTCTAGGCTGCTATTTGTTTTGTGAAGTAGATGCTGGATAAATTTTCAAAAAGTACTGATATTTTCAATTGAGTAGCTGTAAGACACCTTGAGTGCTGTTTTTCTTGGTGGAAAGGCAGGGTACAAATCAACCAAATAGTGGAAGATGCTGTGACTGCAATGGTACCTTTCTGCTCTGTGAAAATAGTAAATAGGTGGGATGCCATTGTTGTTTTGGTGGATTTTTAGGAGTTTTTCTTTTTTACTTAGTGTTCAGCTCATAGGAATGTCTGAACATTGGCAAACCATTCCCCACAATTTATTTGTATTGTTCTGTGGGAGGGAACATAGATATCTCTCTTGAACTTATCTAAAATCTGTTCAGTACCAAAGGAAGACTTTCATTTTTTTATTCATGTGAATCTATTTGTCAGACACTTTGTTTTCTGACTTAGAAATTTATAAAATATATTTTTTAAAATGCCATATTACGTGGTTTGCACATTCCAGACAGAATATAACTTTTCGATGTTACTTCATTCCAGAATTTGAAAACCTTTTGCCGAGTCAAAAAAGTTTTGACTCTTGGATTATTCTTCACTCAAATGTGAAAAATGTGAGCCTGGGCTTCCATGATAACACAAATATTTCAGTCCTTCAACATTCCAGTACTTTGTTTCAAAATAGTAGTTAAATATTTAATAAAGTTTCATTAAAGCACCTTACCTCACCTGTTACTTTTTTTCTGTCTTTTGCCTGAAGAGCACCACTTCCATTCTTTCTCAAAAACAGACTTTATTTGCAGGATTGTTCAAAATGTTACATAACAAATGAATGTTTTTCATTTGCGATCTTGAAAATAATGTATTCATACAAGCCTGATTTTCAGCTGGTGGTCATACACTTATTGAGCTGCAGCTATTCAAAGAATTTTACTTCAGCTGCCATGAATGCAATTTTTGGATAGTCAGGGTACACATCAAATTAATGTGCATGAAATAAAGCAACCTTCATTTGAAGTATGTTCATATTTTTCTTTATTTCAGGGAGAAGAAAGGAGTGCAAAGTAGTAATGGTACATTGTAATCCCTTACATTCTCAGCATTCATTGCTGAATTTCTCAGAGTTGACCTGTGGTATATTAATTTTAAAAAAATATTTGAAAGTCTAAAAGATGTGTGGAATAATAAATTGCGTTTAGTATTTGTATTCTGAAATAATGAAAAAGGCTGTGAATTCTTTTCATACCAGATACCAGACACATGCCATGGCCTCTTACAAACATATACAAAATATATTTATTTGTTTTACCATTTTGGTTTAACTAACATTCAAAAGCAAGATGAGATTTTCTATGTATGTGTTATAACTTCTTAACAGGCAACACTCTAGGCCTGAATGATGTGGCCACAGATGTATTTATTTATTTTTAACTGAAGTTCGGACCTAATTCTGCCAAACTTACAATACGTGCTGTCTTCCAAGAGGCTGTCACCCTGGCTTTCACAGGTTTTGAAGACTGTTTCGAAGATGAGCCACTTCTAACTAGGATGGGATCGCCTAGAGCGAGACCGGCTGTACAGCAACTGGCTGCTGGTTTGTGCTATTGCAGGCGAGTGGGCACTACTTTCCTGATTCACAGACTTACTGGGGGAATGCTTTACATACACACTGTCAGAAGTTGGAATTCTGATTTTTTCTTGACTTGTGAGCAAGTGATCTCTTTCTGAAAAAAAAATTGAAAGTAAAGCTATATTACACAAAGATTTTGTGTTTGATTTCTCCCCCAACCCAGACAGCTGTACTGATTTATATCCAGGGCTTTTTTTTGTCATAGAATGCACCGGAATGGTGTTCCGGCACCATTTTTTGACAGATTTTTCCAAGTGATTGTGAATCGCCCTGTTGGGCATAGCAGGTCAGCAGCAAAATTCATTAACATAGTGCCTGTGGGCTGCTTGTGTGTCGGCGCTGATTGTGAGGGCTCTGCTCAGCTTGGGACGCTGCTCGGCTTGGGATCGGTTGTGTGGTTGTGCGCTGACTGCTTACTGCCGGCGGCGACCATTGTGTAAAAGTGTGACCCCAAGATGTGAGTTCCGGCACTTTTTTTTTTTTTTTTTTACAAAAAAAGCACTGTTTATATCACTATGAAAACAATTATGTGGACTGTCAAGTGGTAATTAATGGGGCTTTCACTCAGGTATATTACATTAAAATACTTATGAGTGCCCTTTCAAGCAACTGCCACCTCCCAGAGGACATGATTACAGATCCCATCTTGTTGAGCATTTATTATGCTAGTTGAGCCTGCTTGGAGTTGTAGTCCAAAACATCTGGAAGACAGCAGGTCGTGGAAAGCCGCCTTAAAACATTGTTTCATTTTCTTGCGAAAATATATGCGACATACCTGTCCTTGATCTTCTAACTAGTGACCCTTTGCTTGGAGTCCTAAAAAGAAGAATGATCGTTTAATGTAAAAATGCAAAGTAACCCGATTAAAACAAAGGGACAAAAGGAAATGCAACTATGCAGGACACATTAACACAACGATCCTGCTATCACACTTTTTTCTTTTCATTTTAGTGAAAATGCAAAGGGATTTGTTGGGGAAGGGCTGTGGTTCCAGTGGCAGAGCACATACTTTGCATGGATCCAAGTTCAATGTATGGCATCTGAGTAGAACTGGGAAAACGCCTTCTTGAAATGCTGGAGAACTACTGCCAGCCAGTGTCAACAATACTTGCCTAGATGGAACAGTGACCTGACCAAGCCTAAGGCAGGAGCTTCCTACATTGCTGTGACATTACTAATTCCTGATAGTAGCAGCCACAGTAAAGACTGAGGACCAACAAAATTCTAGTATAAGGTAGTAATTCATTATTTCTGGAATATTTCCTTAACTTCTAAAATGTGACCTGAGTGTTAGATATGTTTTCCTTATTACAACTTTTTTCTAGTTGAAACCAACACTTTGTAAAATAGACTGATTTTGCCAGGATTTATGTCTCCCTTTTACATTATTGATCTTTGGGAGTGTCTTTAACTTTTTTTCCCTTTTTTTTCTTTTTTGGTTGTGTTTGTCTATTCTTCTAGCAAAATACATAATGTGTGTTACTGCTGGTGAATGTAAGATACAAACATTACTCTTAGTGGTAACCAGAAACAATGGTTACACAAAACAGGTGTTGCCTCTCAGGGTGAGTAGCAGGAGAAAGCCTCAAAAGCACAGGCAATGCTGATGACCGGTATGCAGTAGCTTTCCATTTAGCCCCATTCTTAACAATTCTGTGAATATACCTGAACTGATGGTTGTCTTCTGGTGATCCTTTTTGAATTACTTTTTGGATCTTCAACATATCCTGCAAATTCACCTTCTCTGCTTCATTTTTGTCGGATGTCCTTTGCTGATAATGCAGCAGATCTTGGCTGGTCATATCTGAGTGTATGAAGTTTGACACAAACTCCTTCTCTGAAACATCAAGAATAAGAAGTTTATGTTTAAAAGGGATGCCTTGCAACTCTAAAGAGGTACACAAAGACTTATAATAAGAAAGGCTCTTCTGTGTACTTCAGCTTAGACACCCTCTGTAGCGCCGATTGCTTCATTGGGATGGTTGGAGAATGCACAGATCTTTGTACACACACATATGCAATATAGTTTAGCATTTGCATATATTTAATATTTACATTAAGATCAGACATGTAGGCCATGAACCATGCTGGATAAGCTTGAGTTCAGGAGCAGTGATCTACTGTTCTGGGCAGCCAGTGTGAATGTGATAAGGATGAATCCATTTTATTTCTTCATTTATTTATTTATTTATTTAGAATATTTATATGCCATCCTGTCGCAAAGGCCTCAGGACAGCTTACATAAATAAATAAGAATAATATAAAACATAATACATCATTAGATTTATATCCTGTTTTTTGTTTTTTAACTCAAAGTAGTTTACATCATTCTCCTCTTCCTGCTACTCTCAATCTTATTCCCACAACAACCCTGTGAAATATGTTGGGTTGAACGTCAGTGACTGGCCCAAAGTTGGCTCAGTTGGCTCCATGACTGAGTGGGGACGAGAACCCAGATTGCCAGAGTCCCAGGCCTGCAATTTTAACCACTACACAACTCTGGCTCTCTGAATGGTGAATACTGAATACCAGAATTCTTGCAGAGAAAAGGTCAAGGCATCAGACATTTCCTCTTGAAGAGATGGCAATATGACCAGCAGATAAACTGAGTGTTTGCAACAATTAGGTTTATATTCTTACCTTTTGGACTTGCCTTTGCCAACCACTCTTGGATCTCTGCAAGGGAGTCTGTCTGTAAAATATCACGAAGCTTTTCGAGAATCTAGAAAGAATGCATCAGTCAAATGACACATTGCAGTAGGATAAGCACAGTTATCGTATAGAGCTATTTAATTTTTATGTTTCTGTTCAACTTAGGTCCATCCCTGATAGTATAGTGAAAGTAAAATCATACAGTGATGCATTTTTGCAAAATTAAATAGCATCATAGAGTAAAATAATAGTATGTCCTCATCTGTAGAGTTGTCACATGTTTAAGTAAGGCAAAATGAAGCTTAAAATGAAGCAGAAGAACATAAGAACACCAGCACTAGATCAGATCAAAGGCTGACATCGTTCAGCATTCCTATAGCAGCCAAACAGGTACACATAGGAACATCATGAAAAGGACATGAAAGCAATCATGTCTTTCACTGTCGTTTGTTTACTTATTTTATATTCCACCCATCCCTGAAAGGAATGCAGGGCAGTTTACATATGCTGGCTGCTCCTCTCCATTGTGTGTACCCTTTTGTGTACCCTTATAAGAGCATTAATTTATCCCTTGTAACTAAACAGCATCCTACTTGAAGTTTAGAAATACCAGACTTTACTTTTTGGATATTTTGTGGACCTTTTGGTTCTGGAATTCAAAAGAAGAGTTACAGCCATTTGAAGGAAATGCTGTACCAATTGAATTACTGTGAATGGGATTTTCTCAAATTCACCAATGCAGATGGAAAGTGTTGTAATTCTTTTTCTTAATTAGATTGTGGGGTTGATTCCATGTCTAAAATCATTTTGGGTACCACAAATGTCACTTGATATTACTAGCTTTAATTTATAATTCCAATTGGACATTGAAAAATACAAAATGATTCAGGGGTTACAGAAAATCTATTCCTGACAACTTCAGAAGAAAATTAATGCACATTTCCTTTCCTTTCAGTAGTCTTCTATTCTGTAATCTAACAAGCACTTATTTTTAGCCAACAAAAATCAAAGCAAAAGCCACGTATAACTTTTTGTCTGCAAAAGACGCTTGAAAGGGGCATATAATAACTCATTCTACTTTTTTTGTACTCTGCATGTTCTTCTGGCTTTTTAAAATGTTGTGTGCTTACAACAACATCATCAAAAAATTTCTCTCCCCCCTTTTTCATTGCACCATCCTTGCCACCAACAGTTTTATCGTATAAACAGACTGGTTGGTTTCAAACTGCTGGTATAACCTTAAACATGTTTACTCAGAAGAAAATCCTATTCATTTCAGTGCAACTTGCTCACTGGTAAGAGTAGAATGACAGTTACTGATAGTACTCATCCTGTTCTATCTTACAAGCTGGAAGCATGTATTTGTGTTTAGCACTGTATCTTACCTTTATTTCCTGCTCCAGGTGACTTGGACTATAATTCATGTTCTCCAGGTTTTCTGGTCTGTGAGGCATTGCTTGGGCAGATACAAGATGGCGCTCCTGGACACTCCTGCTTTGTGGCTGGTCTCCAATATAATTCCTCAAAGGGTCATCCTGAGGATGAGGCAGAATATAAAAATATTCAACAAATACAGAAAGGCACAAAATAAAACTTCCAGTGTTTACTTTGTTTCTGTTGAGTTGTTGCAGTGTTTATGTACTAGGGTTCTTCAAAAAGTTTCTGCACTTTTTAAAACTCTATTAAGAATTTCAAAAACAAATTACATCACTTTTAGTCCACAGTCATGTTCCTTTGCGATGCATTTTTTCCATCATACCAACTTTTTAATATCATTAAAAGATACCTAAAATATATTTATAAAATATAAAAGTGTGGAAAATTTTTAAAGACCCCTCGTACATTGCCAAAAACTGGGCCTGAGTCCGATATTAAATAGTTGCCCTCAGTGTGCCCTTTAGCATTGTTAACTATGTTAGTATTAATTAGAATACTACATGTAACAAATAAGCCAGCACTACAAATGGAGTTAATTATTCATTAGCATTTGCAAGTTCTTAAACTGCAAATTTATTGGATTCATTATGAGCTGGACACCACAAGTAATGTATTTCTATCAACAGAGGCATCCAGAGCACCATCTGGTTCAATTTTCTGGGAATTATTCAGTTATTGAGGCCTGAGGATATGGGCAAGGTACTTGGTCAAGTTTGGCCTACCACCTGTATGCTTGACCCTTGCCCATCCTGGATCATTGGTAGAACTAAGGAAGGGATTCACACCTGGATCCAGGATCCAGTAAATGCCTCTTTGAAAGAGGGAGTGGTACCAGCCTCCTTTAAAGAGGCTGTGATTGAGCCACTCTTTAAAAAGTCTAACTTGGACTCAGGGGATGTGAATAACTGTAGGTCTGTTGCCAACATCTCCTTCTGGGGCAAGGTGTTTGAGTGGGTGGTGGCCGAGCAGCTCCAAGCACTTTAGGATGAAACTGACTAGGCAGATCCGTTTCAATCTGGCTTCAGTCTTGGTTTGGAATGGAAAATGCCTTGGTCACCCTGTGGGATGCCAGGAGAGAGACAGGGGGAGTGTGACCCTGTTGATTCCCCTGAACCTCTCAGAGGCTTTTGATACCATTGACCACGGTATCCTTCTACATAGGCCAGTTGGATTAGGAGTAAGAGGTACTGAATTCTAGTGATTCCACCACTCCCTGATCAACTGATTCCAGAATGTGGTGCAGGGGGATTGTTGCTCTGTGCCATGGCAGCTTTGCCATGGAGTGCCACAAGGCTGTTTTATCCCCAGTGCTATTTAGCATCTGCAGGAAGATCTGGGAAAGATCTAGAGATATGGGCTGAGGGGCCATCGATATGCAGATGACATGCCGCTCTAGTTCTCTTTTTCATCAAACCCAGGTGGAGCAGTGGCAGTCCTGAATCAGTGCCTAAGCTCAGTGGAAGCTTAAGGAATTGAGCAAATTGCTCAAAATACCTGTGAGCCTCACACTGCACATATGAATACAAATTTGTATCTGTGCTGCAGTCAATCAGGGATTCTAGCAAAACATTCAAATTAGCCAATAGAGCTGCACAAAGACTTGGTCAAAGCAACCAATTCATAGTCCTTTTTTAACAGATAATGAATACAGAGGGTGTTTTTTTGTTCTGTTTTTTAACATGCCATCTTGCTATCAATAAGTGATTAGGCATAGGTTGTGGATCACTTGATGATCAATCTTTTTGATATATTAAAGCAGGGGTAGGCAACAGAATGTATGGCTGCCTGCAAGTGTTTTTCAAGATTTTTTCTAGAATGATGGGGAAGTAACTGAGTGTGAGATACACAAGCAGAAAGTTCCATATATATTTGCAATACAGGTGGTTAAAGGAATAAGTTTCAAGACAAAGAGTCTAACTTGTTTAATAATAAATGGATATAGAGATCTTTTGATTTACCCTTCTCTTTAACAGTGGGGTGTTTTCTGCTCTTTTTGTGAACTCTGTAATTCCATCTCTCATAAGATCTGGAATATAATAGGTTTTTAATTAGTATTAAAGACTGAAGAGATAGTTTGAAAAAAATATAATTTGATGCAGTATTTAGATGTAGAAGAATGTCTCCAGGTGAGATGTGGGATATTGTGGTAATCATGTATTCTCATGGATCCATTTTTTTGCGAACAACGTATGATGTTATAGCTTCATTCACTTAAACACTGCAGAATCCCCATCAGCAACTAACTTTAGAGAAGAACTCAATTTAAAGGGGAGGTGAGAAAGAGAGACTAGTGCCTCCCTAGTGTTTAAAATGAGCTGCCAACCTAGTTCTACTCTCACCACACACTGCTCTTGGTTCTCCAGTTTTGAATCACCCACCGACAGCAGATACTTCACCGAGGACTTGATATGGCCCTGAGATCTCTAGCTGTTATCCTTTCTGTAAAGCATGGAGAAATAAGACTTTCGAAAAACAGACATGAAGATCTGAGAAGTCTGAAACAACAATGGGTTGTTGTGTGGTGTGAAGCCAGTCACTAAGCGAACTTAATCATGGTCCCAGTTTGATATCTCAAAGGAAAAACTCAAATAGTGATTTCAGCACAGAAATTGTATGTCTTAGAATTCCGGCAGCCATGGGTACTTACCTGCAACTTTTGGTCTGGGTACGATTGGTACCAGACTTGGCAGAGGGTTGTTGGGAAAAGTATCGGCATTCATTCCAGCTTGCCTACGAAACTGACTGTATTCTGGCCCTGAGAAACTGTAGGACGCATCGCTGTATCCTCGATCTTTCACAACACAGACAGGTACATCATTTAATCCTGGGTAAGAAAGAATTCCTTAAATATCTTCCCAGTAGTGTCCAATACTTTAGTAGCATTAGATGGATACAAAGACAAAAGCATCCTGACACGGTCAATCTTGATTTCCTATGGCTGGTCTCTCTTACACACAAGCACACACAAATTTTATTATTTAACACTTGGAGCTATTATTCCACACGTGTCCTTCACATGATTCTAAAATCAAGTGATAACTCTAAATGGGTGTGTAAGCCATAACAGCAGCTTTGGTTCACTTGTTGATTATTTAAACAGTCAACAAATTAAATTTTGTTTAATTTGTTTCACTGAATTTGTTGACTATTTACACAGGGCAGAGTCATCCAATGACAAAAGAGCAACTGATGCATTGCATGTGTGAACCAACATTTGGTTTACTCTTTTATGGCGCCCCCTCTCTGCCTCTTTCAAAGAGTTTCATGGGTGGGGGGAGGTGATGCTTTCCATGTGCTACCCTCCTCCATTTTGTACTGCTTCTTTCATCTTTTTTCTTATAACCAGTAAGGAAAAAAGGATGGGATGGCTACACTATGACTTCTAATCAATGGCATCTAACAATTCTAGGGGGTCTTCATCTATTGACAGGTACTGCACTGAGTTGTCTTGGTCAATATGAAAGCCCTGGAGGTTTATCAAGTCAGAGACAGAGCCTCAACACCACCTGATGCGAACTAAGTAGTCTAATCAGAGAAGAAGAAAGTTACAACTGGTTGCTTTTGTGAAGTCTGCTTTGTTAAATAACTAGTTTAGTAATTATTAATATTACATTATATCTGCACACTGCCTTTGTTCTCTTGCTTACATAGTCTTCCTCCCCATTTTATGCTCCCAACAACCCTGTGAAGTAGAGCAGGTTGAGAGCCATAACTGGCCCAAAGTTACCCAGTAAGCTTCATGGATAAGTGGGGACTAGAACCCAAATCTCTTGAGTCCCAGTGCAACACTTTGCCCTTACACCTGGTGACTTTCTGTGGCCTATTAAGTTGCTAGATCTTCTAGCCTAAAGTTCATTACATATTGTTGATTGCTTTCCCAGCACTTGTAATGACACATGCCAGATATTTCTAAGCCAAAAGATCAAGCCACTGAGGCTTACAGATGTTAACTGTTCAAAGCCCACAGCTGTACTCACTAGCCGGCTACATACATTAGAAACTATCCATTTGCCAGGTGAGATCTTGGTTCCAATTTTTCCTTCTCTGTGTAATTTCTTTACCTATTCCTAGGAAGCTTGTATGTTGATGTGAAGAATTTAGGGGTGCAGCTGCCCAGCTTGAGTGTATGAATATGCAGCATTTCCTGGTGCTACCAAATAGGCTGTTAGGATAGTTTCAAGTGCTGTTTGCAGCCACTTAATTATCAGTAAAATGAGCATGTGTCTAACTCCTCATTTCCTGACTGAGTTCACACAACACAATAAACAGCATTCATGCCTTGAGAACTGGACTGACAGGTGCCTGCTGCTCTACTAAGTTACTGTCTGCTTCTCCACACCTCTACTGTGGTGGAACGCCCAGATTCAGATGATAAAACGGCCCATCGTGGGCACAGCAACCTCCACAACAAGCCATGGGTTTTCAGTGTGGCTCATTCCCCTCAGACAAGTCATCCTGCAGGGAACTGGTCTGTGTTTGCATGACTTGGGAATCTACCATGCCTTGTCACTCCCAGTGGACTGTCATGTGGTGTGAACTCGGTCACTAAGTTATTCTTCCTGTCCATAGCCCCAAGGCTCCTATCAATATAGCCTGCTGACATGATATTTTGAAGCAACATTCATTGTGTAACGGGAGACAAATGGTGGCAACTTCACTTCCTACAGTGCTACATCCATTTCTAGCAAATGCTGCATGAGACTTATTTCTCATCTGGAGATGACAAGGGAAGGCAGAGATTGGCTGTATTAGTCTTTTAAAGGGAATGAACCTTTACCTTTCATATGGCACACAGTCTTGGGGTGTGGGGAGTGTCTACAAACAAAGTAAGTTCCTTTCCCGTATAAGGCCTCCTTTGGCCCTGGCCTTGTGCTTTCTCTGTGCATCAGCTGAAGCTCAGGTTGTGCTCTGAAATTGATGTTCATCTTAAAGCTTTTCTCTCTTTCTTGCAGTTATTCTTGGCGCAACAAGCAGCGGGAGCACTTCATCTGTGCTGCTGGCACAAAGGAAAGAACAGCCATAGGCATGAATGCAGCGTGTGCTTCAAGGGCTTTCGCACACATTTTCTTTCTGTTCTTTCTACTCACTTAACAGGGCAAGTCCTCACAAATAAAAGCCACAGAACACATGAATAAAGAATATGGAATAAAAGCAGCATCCAATAAAATGATGTACAGAGGCTAACACTAAGATCAATAAAAACCTCAGTAGAGGTTTAAAAAAACAACTTTGAACTTTCTGTTTGGTCACTGATTTGTAGCCTGTAAGCATACCATGTATTATTTTGCAACTGAATTAGGAAGCCAATTTCAGCTGAATTATACACTGAGTTGATAATGCTTTGCTTCCCTTTTCTTTCCGCTGTAAAACACTATCCATAAATGGCAGGCAACCTTGAAAAGATAACTATCATGAAAAGGAAGGTAGTGAACTTTTGTTAGTCAGAGGGCTGAATTCCATTTTGCAGATGCTTGCAAAGACCACATTCCAGTGGTGCACAGGGCCAAGAGCAAACAAAGAAGCCCAAAATACCAAACATGCCAGACTATTGCAGCTTAAAGCTCTTAAGAGAGACATTTCAACCTTTTAGAATGGGAAAGCCAAGAAACCACCAAACAATCAAAGGTGAGGCAAGGGAAAGAGGTATGGCTACCTGGGGAACCTTGTAGGGCCAGATTTTGCCTATGGGCGAGGGATCCAACAAACCTATTTTAGGCAGTAGACTATAACCTTCACATGGAGTTAGTTATTGGGGGATGTCCTTTTAGATTCAGGTCTAGGAAAAAGGATTTGGAATAAGGATTAAACTCTGTTTAGAGGTTCTCTCCAAAGGCAATCACGGCTTTAGGCAAGGTCAGCATGATATAGTCAGCCAGGCCTCCTCTTGGAGTTCCCCAGCTAAGCATGCCACTTCTGTCCCCAACTGAGTTCAGAGAACACAATAATCCATGGCTTAACAGTAACCCACAGGCAATCCATACATGAATCTTCAGTGAGTTCACATAAGAAAATAAGGCATGGTGCTCTATATACAAGTGGCTTGCATTATCTGAACCCAATCAGAATGGTTAAGAAATGATGCTTCTGGGTTTGGACAACATGATATGTCACCCTTGGTTTCTAATCTACCATGATTTAATGTGTTGGGCAAACCCAGTGTTGTCTGAAGTTAGCTGAAGAGTTTATTGTTGAGTTATGAACTGAGAAGTAAGTGCTCACCATGGATTGTTAGCTGGGTTCAGACCTTTGTCTGAGTCAGACCTTTGGTCTCTCTAGCCCAGTAGCATCCTCCCTGACTGACAGTTTGCTGCCTGATTCTTTTAGGTGAAGATGCCAGGACTTGAACAGCCATGCTGGTTTAGACCAAGGATCCTCCTAGTCCAGCATTCTGTACACGCAGGGACAAAGCAGCCACCCAGAGGATTGCTCAAGCAGAATGGGTGCAAGTCCTTTGCCTACCCAAGTTCCTTATCCATTGGTGTATGCAAGCATGCCACCTCTGGCAAAGGAGGTAGCAGATTATTTCTTGTTTAAATGTAAATAATTTAAATTTAAATTCTAGTAGCCACAATCCCTGCTTCCATGAACCTGTCCAATCCCTGTCCAATTGGTGGCCATCACTACTTCCCATGACAGTGAATTCCATAACTAAACTATATGTTGCATGAAGAAGTACTTTCTCTTGTCTGGCCTAACTTTTCCCCCAGTCAGTTTCATGGGGTGACACCAGGTTTGCATGTTATGGGACAGAGAGATAAGCGTTTCCCTCTCCATTCTTCCACACTGTGCAATGACACCTCTATCATGTCTCCCATTACTTGCCTTTTTTCTAAGCTGAACATTCCCACTTTTTGCAGCCACTCCTCATACAGGAGATACTCAAGTCCCTCGATCATTTTCATTGTCCTAACCTTCTGCATGCAAAGCATGTGATCCACCACTTATTTAGGGTCCCCAGTGGATGTAGATGCCCTGTTTCTCCACCTATCACACCCAGAGTACACCAGAGCAATTTCCAAAGCAGTTTAGGAAGCAGAAGGGAGAAGAATGAGAGGGACAGAGTCAGAGATGCCCTGCTGCCAGTCTGTAAGCTCTTCCACCCCTCTTGAAAGTATGGCTGAACCACAGCTGTACTGGGCATTTGGCAACTAGATCCTAGAACCACTTATGGGGAAGTCTCCATTGATTTCAGAGGAACTTTCATTCCTAATTAGGCGTGCTTCGGAGTGCAGACTATGATCTTATATATACCCAGAGAAAAGTATGTTCCATTGAAATGAATGGGATATATGCCAGGGTATAGCAATTCTGGGTCATAGTGCCAGACTCCTTAACAGGAGAAAGAGGGGCAAGGAACTAGTCTCTCAATTGGACTTAGGAATGCTTAACTGGCTGGGTTATGCCCATTAACTTATCACTGAAACCAAACCATATAGAGGCTCATAGAAATATGTGGTACCTTCTAAGCAGCTATGAGAGGAGATACTTTCCTCAGTGCAAGACTTGTGAGTCTTTCTTACTCTATATTGGGTTGCAGTACCTTCTGTGGGATCAGTGTTTTCGCTTTTCTGAGTTAAACATATTTTTACCTGAAAAGACAAAACAGTTTATGCAATAATATACTGAGCCCTTGTCTCAGCCAGTTTGAGAATGCCAGACTTTACTTTCTGTTTCTTCATGGGCTCCTCTCCTTGCTGAGCATCTCAGGAAAAAGGAAGAAAAGAGGGAACAGTGACCCCAGTTTGGAACACAAGAATCTTTTCTCTCTAGCATTCTGTAGACATCATTTCTTTTGTGACATCTTCCAACCTCATATGTTTGTAAAGCAAGTGCATGATTTCTTGCATACGATATACTATACTATACTATATACTATACTATAAAGAAAGCAAAAGCAAACGTTGTGTTCCTTACCCCTGGAAAAAGATAATTTTTATGTAGCTGGTTTGCATACAGGAAAATCAAAAGGATATCAACTAGAAGGCAGGGTAGACCCATTCTGAAATATAGAGTACAGTTGAACAGCAGATTGCCACAAGCAGAACCTGGGGGATTTAGCAGACCTGTGAATGTCTGATTCATACACTGTGGGCACAATCCAGCATCACCCAAGGCAGATGCCTGGAGCGAGGTGTGGGAGAAGGGATCTCCACCATGCTTGCTTCCAATGAATTTATTCTAGATGGCAGGGTCTGGATCTCTAGATTTAATGCTGAAGAGGGAGAAGGAAGGAGCCTGGGGTACCAAAAGGAATTGCGTAAGGTAATTGCCCCAACTTCTCTCCTCCCTGCCCCCACTGTTCTCTCTGAGGCCCAGTTGTATCCTCAGAGAAATAGCAAGCAAGGTTCTGGCTATGGCTGGGCAAGGAGAGCAAGGCAGGGGCTCAGCTTTTGGAATCCCAATCCTGAGGTCACAGGACTCTGAAAAATTCTACAGCCCCCAGACAATGGTGGACAGCCATAGAATCTATTGTCACATTGCATGATCCAGCATTAGGCAGTTACTTTTCTTGGTACATTAGCACTGGAGCAGTCCAAGAGAGAGGGGGCAGTGTGTTTCCAGGATGGATCATCACTCCTTGACCTCCAAGCCTGATATGGGCATTCCCCAAAATCTCATAACATACTCACAGAACTCTACTTGTTTGACTGAATTTGAAAAAGCATTCATTTTACGGCTTTATAAATAATACTTGGAAAATTTAACTCGGCGTGTCACAGTGTAGTCCAGTGTGCCACTAGATGGTGGTGTTGCATACTCTGCAACATTTCACACAGGAAATGTTTTGCTGCTCTTATGCCGCCACTATTCTCCCAGGGGATGCAAGCTGGTATGTGCTCGCTCTGTCCATTTACCCTGCAGTGGCCCATTTTTCTGGACAGATCCTGAGAATACCAATCAAAAGATCCAGATCGGGTTTGCGTCACAAGCTAAGCCACTGGGGCTACACACAGCTTGTAGCCTTAACCTGGTGCAGTGCCCAGATGGCTTATAAGCTGCCCCAACAAGCCATGATTTGTTACAGGGCTTGCTTGGCCATGCGTGGCTTGATGTGTAATCTCTTTCATCACCATCATCATCGTGTATTACAAAAACAAAGGATTGAACAAAAGGATTGAGGAAGAAAAGGGATAGAGTAAACTAAACATTACAATTTTTGGATAAGATTTTAAAAGATCTGTAACACTAATTTCATATTTATTATATATCCTTATGTGTTAGTATATAACAGAACATACTACCATTATGCAAAAAGAGTTACACATAAACTTCAAGAAAAGCCACCTAAATGTCCATGTATGTCCATTGTTGTGAAAGAAATCTTATCCAATCCATATTTAATATGTGCCTCATAGTAAACTTTTGGTTTTTGACAGGTGGCAAACTGACTTATAAGAGTGTTAAATTGTCTTTCCTTTAAAAAATTTCTTTTATGAGAAGCATAAGCAATAATTTGGCCCTGGATGAAAATTTTACTAGCCTCCCACTTAATGGAACATGAGTTGATTGTATCACTGATTTCAAAATATTATTCTAGCTTCAGAGAAAAACTGATTTTCAAAGATTCCACAAGGAAACATTAACGTGCCAAGGACTGGGAGGTCTTGAGTTATTTGTAAATTACAGGTCCAAACAATCTGGGACCTGGTTACCAAGGTTTCAATCTTCAATCTTCAAATCAGTCTGATTTGACATACCAAGGATGTAGAAACCAAAAAATAATCCATCTGGAAACAGTTATGGTGGACAGAAGAGATAAATGTTTAAGACATTTCTCTGAATGCGATATTCTCCACTCTGGCCAAATTCTGCCATGTAGGCCTGAATTGTGAATCTCACCAGCATTTGGCTCTTAGGGTCAGTGTATCTCTGACCAGGAGGAGACTGAAGATCTCACTAAACACAAACGGCCACACACCACATAAATATATGGAATATCAAACAATTTTTCTAAAACATTCATGAAACATCACTGAAGAGTTGGTATAGAGCACAGGTCTCAAACTCAACTGATCTGGGGGCCGCTGAATGTAGAGTCTGGGTGAGGCTGAGCCGCATCAAGTATTCCACCACCGCGGTGGTGGTGGGCCGCTCATCCCACAGCCGGCCCAGGCGCCGCCAGCGCTTTGAAGGCCGCAGGGCCCCTCCGCCGTGCCCCGCCCATCCCGGCACACAGCTTAGAGGGAACATTGCGCCCAGGGTAAGGACTCACGCAGGTGCGTGTGAGAAAAACGCGCGGGCCGCACTATCACTAAGCTTTGATATCAAGTGGGGGCCACAAAATATCGTCCCACGGGCCGCGAGTTTGAGACCCCTGGTATAGAGCTATACACATTAAGGCTATTACTTCCTGATTGCATTTTCCAGCCAGAATTTTAAAAATGAACCTTTAGGAGCAATAACAATCTGATAAATTGAAAACAAAAGTTGCTAATGAATTAAGATCCCTACCCTTTTAAACCTGATTGACCTATTTGTTGAACAGGTCTCTCCCATGCAGTCTCTTGGCAGCTGTTATTTATCTGCAATAAATATCAGCTGCCTTTAGATGTGCTTTCTATAAAAAGCCACTAAATTCCTTTAGAAAGTACATTATGTTGTTTAACTGGATTCTGCAATTTCTTGACATTGTAAGAAGTCACTTGAAACCTGGAATTATAATGAATATATTGCTTACATTTCTACACATGCAGATCTTGTTTTTCCTACAAAAATACCATAACTGCACTCTGCACACTTAACAAAAAGTGCACAGTATGAAAGAAAAAAATAGAGGAATGTAGAAAAAATAGGAAATTATATAGAATATGTAAAATATAGAATATAGAAAAAATAAAACTATGAAAGTAAAACAAAACAGAAAACATTCTGGAGTCCAGCAAGATGACAGTGGAATCAAGACACTGATTCAGTCATCAGTTATGTTACTAAACATGCTCGGGGAATTTGGAGATTTAGTGCTTCTGGGTTTTTTTGTTGCCCCAATTATACTCACCTGTTGGCAATATATTGGTCTCGCCCTGCCCCTGAAAAGCATCGCATAATCTATCTACCTGGCTGGAAGTATGTGTGTGCATGAGCATCATATGATCTATTGAGCAAGCATTGTGCACATAACCAAAAGGCTGTGCAAAGACTGCAGGCTGGTGCAGGTGATGAACTTGCTTACACAAGGAAAAAACAAACAAATCATGGCGAAAGGCTATTAACCAGTCAGGGAAAGCAGCTGGAGACCCCACAGCTCCACTGTGGGCATCTCCATGGAAATGAGTGCATAAAAATACTTTAATAATGTGGTACATAATGAAACTGCTGAAGTAGTGACTGCTGCTTCCCAGACTCATTACCATTTCAGGGAAAGGTTAAAGCAGGAGCTGAGGACCTCAGGCCTGGAGGCCAAGTCCAGCCCATCTAAAACCCTATCCTGGGCGTAGGGCTTCCCAGGTGGCCACCCACCATCCTTGGTCCTCCATCGGTTTCCCCCAACCACCGATCACTTGGTAGTTTTCAGGCTTTGTGCAGTTTTATTCCAGTTCCAAAAGACTGAAATGCCTCTTCTAAGACTCTGTTTATGGGTAGTAAGGAATCTGAGATCAAATATACTAGTATTTTTGGCCTTACCACTGGAATGGTGTGGCCCCCAACAGCATGACTAAAATGGAATTTGGCCCTTGGGCTTGAAAGATGTTCAATACCCCAATACACTGTGGTTTACTTTGTTAAAATAAGGGAGGAAAAATAAGTAGCTGTTCTCTTTGCTTTTTTGTCAGGTAGCCTGAAAGCAGAAACCCTCCAAGGGGGATCTTGGTCAACTGGTTTATAGCAATCGCATACAGAAGGTTGGTTTCTCACCCTTCTTCTCTACTATTTATCCATTGACTTGGTAATCCACAAAGTAGCCATATTTATGACCTAGCTGCTTTGTACACTATTCTTTTGCTCAGATACCAGGCCCTAGAAGATTCTGGTCAGATATATCTTCCTAACTGAAGAGGAAAGCAGAGGGGAAAGGGGGCATGATTTCAGCAGGGTCAGGAAGCAGGCTTTTTCTCTTCCTAACCTACAAGGTCAAAATGCCTTTTCTAAGGTTGAGTTACTGGTGGTGAGACTAAATAGGCAGGCAATAGGATTCTGCCACTTCTGCTTGTTCACCGCTGGACAGCCCCTCCTCCAAAGGGTTTCCCTCTAATGCAACTCAGTCCTTGGGCTGAATGCATTTCAACACATCTGGGTTAAAGGGGTTATAGAATAGCGTGGCTGATGAAAGGCATTTGTGCTGTCTGAGGTGGATCAGCAAAAGGCAAACCTACCCAGTTGAGGGTCATTGTACTCAAGGCCAGCCAAATTATACATGCCTTGCCTGTGTGTAATAAGCATTTTTTTAATCTAAATATTTAAGATCTTTTCTTCAAGGGCACTCACATTGTGTACATACCTGAACATGTTCCATCACTGGGGAGCAATATCAAAGACTGGGTAATTGATTTTGTCATATATTAATGAAGTTCATGTTACACTTTGATACTATTTATTCAAACTTACATGGGTAATGAAAGCCAGACATCCAGCAGCTAACTAACCAAGCCGTATTCCATCCCATGAACAGTGAAGTTACTGGGTGTCCTCACTGCAGGAGTCCTTTTGATTCAAGGCTGCCCGCACATTGCCCTTATTACAATTATGCCATAAAAATAGTATCCCTGTGGTTGGTTGGTTTTCCAGACAGACTGCCATACTTAGAGGCTCTTAGTGCATGACTGCCATAGTCACAAAGCGAGTAGCCAAGCTCTGCTTTGCCCCCAGTCATCACATCATAGGATGACCATGTATTCTACTTTGTAGTGAACAGTCCTCTGTTGGAAGGACTCTCAGATGGTAGTCCTCTCTATTGTTCTCTTTTGTGTTTTGCATTTCTTTTTCTTTTTCTTTGGCAATGCATAAGTGACCACCTCACATCAAGAAAGGGCAGATAATGATGAAATCAGAAGGTAAGCACTCCTTAGCTGTCTGATTGTGGGTGCTTCATCTGCAGGTCACAAGTACTATAGTTACTAGATGTAAGCATGCATCTACTTGTGCATTCCGAAGCAGCTGGGGTGCTGGATTAGCTAATGATCCCAAGATTTAATTTGCCACCATGAAGGCATCACCAAGACTGATGTTCAGGGCCCCAGCCTGAGACCTTGCAACAGCTTGCAGGGCTGAATGTTTCCCTCATTCAGGACACAATCCATTGCTTATTTATTATATCTATATTTATGTCCCAGCTTTTTTTTTTTAGAAAATTTCTATGCCACCCCATTCAACGAAGCCTCGGGGCAGCTCACAAAACATTTTTGCCCAGCTGTCCCTGTATAATCCTCTTTCTCTTCTACATTTTGATCCGCACATCATCTTGTGAAGTAGGTTAGGCTAAGACCGAGTGGCCAGCCAAAAGTTCATGCATGTCCTAATCTCCATCCAGCACTCTAACCACTGCACCACACTGTCTCTCTATTTAGACAGAGACACCTCCTATAACTGGCTGGGGAATACTGGGAGTTGTTGGACATTTTGCTGTCTAAACATTCAGAGGACTGCCCCCTGAGTGTCTGTCCAAACATTTCCTTCATGTTCTCACCGTCTTATCATCTTACTAACCATACCATGAAATAGCATTCTCCATAAATGATGAATTCACAAATGGAAGGATTACCTACAGTGAGGTCAAATATGTTTCTGTTTTACATCACTGGCTTTTGCCAAGACTTGGGAAACAGACCTCTCCTTTCTGTAGGGGATTTATTATGCATTCAGTTCATATTTGTTAAAATATGATAAGCTGGGTGATAGAAAATAGAATCCTAGAGGCTTGCATTGCCAGAGTAATTAATCAGGTAGGATGTGGCTCCAAAACAGCATGCTTCTTGGGGGAAACACTTCTAAACTGAGTAATATGTCTATATTGTGCATGCAGTTTGATTCTCCATGCCTGAAACTTTTCTCTCCACCTCAGAGGAGGAGATTTGATGAACCCCATGGCCTCTGGGACACTCTGCAAGGGACCAAAAGATAGCTACCAATGAGATAGTTCCAGTTTGACCTTTTGCTTATCAGTCCATTAACTGGACTGATGGTATTACAACCATTTGCCCTTCACATTTTTTCTCCTTCTACAAACTAATTTTAACTATTTAGTAATAAAGCAAAACTTCATAAGCAAAATTTGGCATGAACTAAAACTTCTGTTTCCAAATAATGCCCAGGGGTACAGAGGGCAACTTTAAAAACCAAAGCACTAAAAAAGTAGTGAAAAGACCAGAATAAAAGAAAGTTAAAATACAGATAATATGTATGAGCAGCAATCACATAATCAACATTCATTGATAAAAGTTCAAATAAAACTTTTCAGTCAGCATATTGCATGAACTAGGCTCACTTCCCCTAAAGTACACTCTTGCAAGGTTATCACGTCAGAATTTGGATCAGAACTGGAAGTAAAGAAGGGGTCAGAATCCTTTGCTGAAATGCCAAGGTCAGCAGGCCCAGCAATAAGCCAAAAGTTTGGTGAGAACCAGACTTCATCTAATTCTGTGGATAACAATGTTGAATGAGTGGTGTTAGATGGTTTAACATGCTTCATCAGTCAAAACGTGGTCCAACTGAGTAGCATCAGATGTTCTGGCTAATTGGCTAATGAGTAGCAAGAATTTCCCTGAAAGTGCCAGCTCCACTTGGTAGTCAAGAGAGGAGAGATATACTGTTTGGAATCAGCTTCTTATAATGAAGCCACATTTCCCCTAATGGGCAGTAATTGAACTTCACTTGTACCTTTCATTAATGATGACTGAAATACTCTTATTTTGTATCACCAAGTCAGCCTAGTTGACCAATTTTAATATGAAGACTAGTTTAAATCTTTTGGGCTTGATATGTTGTTCATTTATTAGGTTTCTGTCCTGCCTTTTCCTTTTCTTTTTTTCTTTTTAAGATCTCAAAGCAGCTTACATCCTACTCCTCCTGCTGCTCTCAGTCTTACCCCCACAACAGCAACCTTGTGGCTGAGAGCCTGTGACAGGCCCAGAGTCACCCAGTAGGCTCCCCATGGCTGAGTGGGGACTAGAACCCAGATCACCTGAGTCCCAGTCCCATGCTCTTAACCACTACACCTCACTGGTTCTCTCACTGTTTGGACAGAAGGGGCCAAAACCCAGCTCCTGACACACACGAATTCAGCAGCTTGGATGGCTCCTGAATGCCCACTGGAGAGTGCTCCACAAGCCAGTTACCACGTCACCATCAAGTGCACTTTCATTAGATTCATCAGAAGAGGAAAAATGGAAGCCTGCCATCCACTGGTTCCACAGAGACCACCCGAATGATCATCTCTCCCTATTCTGCCTCCATGGCCATGGGTAGAGAAGATCAGCCTTGGAAAGAAAGACACAACCTTCCTTTCCTCCCTTCTGTTTCAGAAAGCACTAGTTCCTTTGAGTCACTGGAATTCTGGTACTGGGAAGTAGTAAAAGGAGGGGTGTGGGTATTGTCCATGGGGATGCCAGGAGAAGCTGTATATCTGTAGGGTTCACAGCTCTCCTGGCCCTAGAACCAACTCCCTGCCAAATCTGCTGATGACCTGTGGCTTCACTGGGTGAGAATTGGCTGAAAATGAGGGTGGAAACCATTCAAGACCATCAGAGGCTGTGTACTTGGGACTGTCCAATCCATCTCATCTTCTTCCCTGAACTGAGGCACATGAATTATGTTTTTTGATTGCATTCACCTATGACTGAAGCCAGATCTTGTACTAATTGGCACACCTTTGCATGCAAATTTCTAAATGTATCTAGTACACTATCTAATAATATCAGCTTTGTTTGCAGCAAAGCTTGCCTGTTTGCCACAGGTAATCAGAAATTCCATTTAGGTGAGTTCATAAAATTCCATGCGAGTGAGCAGGACTGGTGGCAGAAGGGCTGATTTTTCCAGTTTCCCCCAACTATCCTGCTTGGTTTCTCTGCTAACCATAGAAGAAGTGTCTTCCTTCACTGCTATCAATCTCTCCTATGCCAGCCCATTTGACAGAACTCTTAGAAAAAGTAAGAAATAGGCTGCACTTTCACGCTGATACCAGAAGTTTCTCTTGCAACACAGTCATGCAGTGTAGCAGCCTCTTAGCAAGGTACTAGCAAACTCCTCGCAAAATGGTGATCTTTATGGGACTGTTTGTAAAGTGGCAATAAATGTAACCCACTACGAACATTTTAATGCTATAGTGCTATTAGTGTGGAATGGAGACCCAGTAGAGGGGGAGCTACTATATTTCCTCTCTGGGCTAATGGGTGGGACTTGAGAATAAAGTGGGCTTGGTTTAAAAGCACTTAGCTCTATTTGGGCAGTTCTACAGGAGAACTGAAAAGCAATCTGTCCAGTTTACACTGAATAGCAGGGAGTTTGTTCATGCTGTTGGTTTTCTGAAGCAAGAAAGCAAAGAGTGGGAGATTCAGCAAACCTGACAAAGGAGCAGTATGAGCACCGCAGGCAAAGTAAGTGCACAAGTTCATGTGGAGCCTTCACTGGCATTCATAATCCAAAATGAAAATTAAATTATTGTCTATTGTGGGAGCAAGTATTCTTAAAGTAATTTTATTGCACCTATTTCTCTGTTAATTTTTATCACTTTACATTGTAATTCTGAATTTGCTTTATCAATACAGATTGATATTCAGTATACACAAACCACTTTTTCTACTAGTGGTAGGAATAATAAACTCTAACTATGCAATCCTACAGATGTGTACTTAGAAGCAAGTCCCACAGGGTACATTGACACTTCTCCAAGGTGGGTGGACAAAGGATCGTGGCCTTACTCAGCCAGATCTCAGCACAAATGCTTATTAATGCCAGAACCGGAAGGTGGAGAAAAAATATTAATGGAGTGTGTTACATGAACCAAGAAGAGACCAGCAATTTTGGAGGGATTTTTAATTACAGTATCATCAAGACTTGTGTGAGGTAGAAGACATTTAATCTAGTCAGCAGCTTTCCCCCACCTGCTGCCTTCAGAATACAGTTCCTGTTATCCCCCTGCAGCAAGATGAAGGCTGATCTAGCAGTGTCCTCACAGCTATGGATGTATTTTTTATTATTTCAACATTATTTAAAATATTTATTGGTCACTCCAGGGCATAAGACCTCCCACAGGAGCATGCAGCAGTAAAAACCCATAAAACTGTGATACAATGTAAAAGAAGTAATAACAGAAAAAAATTATCAAGGTTTTGCAAGTTAAAATGCATGGGAAAACCAGGTTGCCTCACTGGTTTCAAATGCTTTAACTTGTTCCTTACGCAATGCTTTACTTTTCCCAGGTTGCTTTCATACTTCAACCCAGCAGCATGGTTTGAGCAAATCTGTGTAAATTCAAACATGATAAGCCATCCTGATTTATAACTCAGCATGGCTGATCGTGTTGTATGAACCTGGCTTCATTTTTATCATGAAAGCAATAGGTTACATCCAACTCTTTTTACTTCTTTTTCCACACGATCACACAGATCCATAGGCAAACTCGCTCTGTCTTTTATTTTTCATCTCAAGGCAAGCACACACCAAGAAAGGTATTACATTCTTTTTAAAACATTATGTCAAGGAAATCCAAGGTTGTGCGATCAGATAAAATTCAGAGATACTTCAGTTTGGCCAAAGGGAATTCAGTTACAAAGCTAACAGTTGACACTGTACTTTGTATCTTCTGAGCTGCTCATGAAAATAGAACTGCCAATAGAAAACACCTTATGCAAATCTACAGTGTTATCACACCTGGCATGCTGTGTACAGTTCTCGTCACTGGATCTAACAGAAGCTATTGTAGAGCGGGCAAAAGTGCAAAAAAGGCAGCTAAGGTGGTGGTCCCATCACCCTCCCATAGCAGGATCTTGTCAGCCTCTCCATGCAAGGGTTTATGAGAATCCAATGAAGGGATAAGGCATGAGGTAAGTAGTGGTCCTCAGTATTGGAGAACCCTGCACTTTGCCTGTTCTCTGGGTAGCTATTTTTGGCCATCTAGTTTTAGTACCAGGGGGGACAAGGTAAGGAGGCCGGAGCACGGGTTGGAATCAGTGGGCAGTTCCACCACCTGAAGCTCCTCCCCTACCGGCCCATCCAGCACCCCTCCTTTCTGCCTCCAAAGCCGAGTTGCAGCCATGCCATGTAGGTGGGGAGAGGGGGGAAGCTGGTACAGTTATTTCCACATCAGCTGTGAGGGGTTGGGGGCTATGTTGGGGGGGCATAGGATTGTATCTGTCAAGCCGTCAGGCACGTCTACTCATGAGGAAGAGGCAGGAGCTAACAGTGAGAGTCAGGCATTGGAACAAGGGGACTTACATTTGAGGCCCAATGCCCAGATGGCCCCTCTGCAGCCTGACTCTGAGACTGCTGAGCAAGTAACCTCTCTACAGCCTGACCCCTTAGCCAGCCTCTGAGCGAATAGCCTCCCCGCAGACTGATGGGGAGGCATCTGAAAGAGTAGCTTCCTCTCATTCTAACTATGAGCTGCCTGAACAAGTGCCCCCCCCCCCCCGGTGCCTGACTCTGAAACTGCTGAGCAGAGTTCAGGAGAACAAGAAGAATTAACAGGGAATTTGGCAAACGCCCAATTTAGGAGAATTTTAAGGTGGAAAGTCCAATTATGACGACAGGACAGAGGTCTGTCCCACCCACGAATGGAAAGATGAGATAGGAAGGTCTGATGCCACGTGATCTCCTGAGGTAGCTCAGAAAGGAAGCAGCAACTGAACTGTAAGGGGCTTGTTATTAGAGTTTATCAGTCACATCATAAATCTTGTAGTTCTGTCCCACCTTCCTCTTTTCTTGCTCACTACAACCTTGTGTCAGGATCTGGGCTGTTCTGATGGCTAGAACCAGAACAAGCACCCCCACTGTATTTGCAGGATCAGTCCCAAGGCCTGCTGGACCTCTCATTCCATTGATGAATGCCAGCCAACTGGAAGCCCTGGGGGAACAGCTATATAAGAGCAAGCTCTTCCCTCAAGAACTGGTCTTAGCAACACAGTTTCTCCTGCAGCTGCAGTGCCTGCTCCTTGCTTGTTCCTGCATCTTCCCTGTCTCCTGCCTTGCTGTGTTGCCTCCACAGCACAGGGCCTCGTGTTTGCTGCTGCGCTTGCATCTTGCCTGACCTCTTCTCCTCCCGTTCCTGCTGTGTATCTTGCCAAGTCCCCTTGCTATGTTGCTTTAGCTACACCCTGTTCACTGTTGTGCCCGCCTCTTGACTGACCCATATCCTGCTTTGTCAGTGTATCCTGCATTGCCCTCAGTGGCACAGGGCTTTCTGCAAGCTATGGTTCAGTTCCTGCATCTTGTCTGAGCCTTGCTGCATCTGGTTCCTGTTGTCTCGTGTGTCCTGTCCTGCCCTGTCATGTCTCCTGCCTTGTTTATCCTCTTTAAGGTACCTGCACCTCTGTTTGTCCTCCTGCTTCTTGACCCCTTGGCTTGTTCCCAGTCACGTCCTCATTCTGCCCTGATGCATACTTCTGGCTCTTGACTTCAGGCTGGACCTTGGCTATGATTTGGACTTGCCATTAAGTCCTGCATTTGGACTCTGCCTTGCCTGAAGTTCTGTTGCCCTGGCTGGGGCCTCTGTGGCTCTCGTCTTGCCTCTGGCTACCCACATTCCAGCTGTGGAGCCTGAGACCTTGCAGGTAGCTTTACATGAAGCATTCTATTATGCTAACTTAATACACAGCTGATAATATTCTGTTATATTGATCTTAAGCCAGTTGGGTCAAGTCCAACATTTAGATAAAAACATATGATTCCCCCTGCCCTTTGTGAGGTAAAAATGTTCCTGAGGTTTGAGTGGGGAGTGGTACTAAACAGAACGTGCAAAGTTACCAGGAGGAAGAGCCTGAAGAACTGGGCTGGGGGGTGCAAAGCTGACCAGGGAGCATGACAACAGAGTCCTGTGTGTGTGCAAGCTGGACTCAAGGGCATGTGAACAGAGGTGTCTGTATATGCAAACCTAGACAGGGGACGTGAAGAGGTGTGTGTCTACCTGAAGCTGACCTGGAATCTGAACAAGATGCAGGTGATCAGTAGAGCCTGGAAGGGAGAAATCAATGAACTAAGAAACTCAAGATAAGTGTGGTGCTCCAGGCAAAGGCTGATTGAGGCCTATAAATGGGCAGGAGAGAAGATGCCCCTTATCATCAAGAATACAGATTTCCAAAAGCAAAATTAATTAGTAGGCAACCAGGATGCAAAATCAACTGGAGTGTTCTTCCAGAACATGCAAAGACTTGGTGGGGAAAAGCATATTTCACCTGTGTCTAAATGTGGTGATGGTGGGGAATCCAAACTCCAAAAAAAGCAGCAGCTCTTTATCTCTGAAGGAGAAAGAAGATACATATTTCTACCAAACTTGGACCTGTTTTTATTACTGGCTAGAGAAACAGGACTTTGTGTGGATGTAAATATGACTATGGAATGTTGAAAAAAAATGAGCAGGGGGCTGACCCAATATGTCTGATGTATTTGATGATTGATGTTTTTAGTGTTAAAAATTTTAATAAAATCTTTAAAAAAAAAAGCAGCAGCTCAGAGCACCCTTCCTGCTTTTGGGAATGCAAGCCGGCTGCCTGAGCGGCTGAATTGCCCCAGCGGAGGCACAGCTAAGTGAATGTGGAAAGTGAGAATAGACTGGACTGAGCTGCATTTGCTCCAAAGAAGGGTGTCCTAGAAATTGCATTCAGGTTTTGTGTCTGTCTATATCCTATAATTCAGTAGACTAAATATGTAGCATGCAGGTGATCCTACCTTTTTAAAACCTCCATGTAAGTATCTAGGGCCTCAGCTATAGCTCCATTTATAGCTGCAGAGGTTATAACTGGGCCCCATTGACCTCCTGTGCATCTGTAGTGCCCTAAACTGTCATGCTGAAGGATTTGTATTTAATCAAACAAGATGTTTGGTCAATTCACTCGTTGACTGTGTCCGTTTTGGGTGGGACAGCTTAGAACACAACCTGTGATCCTCTGAGACCTTCTCGAGACCCAACCCTAAAGAGGATGCCCTCAAATTCAGCAAGGTCAGTTCATGGTGCAAACCCAAGACCCAACCTCATTTACTTCATTCTCTTGTTCAGATGTGGAATAAGCTATGCTGTGGACCATGTTCAGATTGTCTGAAGGTGTATGAACTTGCTCATCTTCACAGCAGTTGCTTATAACTTCCTCACTAGTAACAAACATTAGCCAAGCTGATTTTTTCCTTTGCATTGTTTTACAGGTCATCAAATGCAAAGCAGCCGTTGCTTGGGAGCCTAAGAAACCCTTTAGCATTGAGCAAATTGAGGTAGACCCTCCAAAGGCTCATGAAGTTCGTATTAAGGTAAACAAAAACAAGATAATATTAATGGCTTCTAAACCAAATAAGGAACAATTGAGGGCCCCTGCACAGCTTCTGAGGGGCCATGGGATGCTTCAGATTCCTAAATCAGGTGATGGAGTCTGCATTCTGACCTTGGAGCTGGAAATTGGAGCTCAGAGCCACCCACTCACAGCTGGCAAGAAAGATTCATACTGGCTGCTCTCTGAGGTCAGAAAAGTGGCCTTAAACAGGGAAAGGTGAGGATATTTTGATGGATGAAGAGAGGAAGAGACCAGAGAGTCTGAAATAAGAGTTGTCTTGATGCCTCTACAGCTTCCTTTCCTATCCTTTTGAAATGCTGTTGCTACATGGGCATATCCATACAGAGTAGGTGGGATGGGGTGCTGAAGATCACCTCTCCTCTTCCTCCTGCCCTGCAGAGGATGTGTGTAAACCCCTGAATTTAGGGGCTTAGAATCCTTTTAACAGGAATGCACACCTTTGGGTTCATCCTTGCAGTGTTTTCAGATGTTTACTGAAAATTAGAGGGGGAAATATAAAGTTGTTATATCGATTAATATAGCCACCTTTTATAGCAGAGATGCAGAACACCATTAATAAATAGTGTACAACAGAACTCCACACATTCCTTCTGTTTGATGTTCTGATGGTACTCTTTGACAGATTAGTACCTTAACCAAAAGTAAACGCATTTATTACCCAGAACCATTGCAAATTTCTTTTGCTTTCCAGTGTTTTGAAAAACCTAGTATTTCAGCTTCTAAAGAGCCTTACATTCATACAGGATAATAATTTTAGCAGAACCCTTTAACCCAGGGGTCCTCAAACTTTTTTACCAGGGGGCCAGTTGAAAGGTGCCGGTGCTGGGCGCAGGCCGGAAAAGTGGTGCCGGCGGTGCGCATGGGCCGGCGAGGAGGTGGGGCGCGAGGCGAGGGCAGGCATGCCAGGCAAGGGGAGGCGAGGCGAGGGCGCGCGCGTGGCGAGGGGAGGCAAGGCGGGGTGGGCACACGCCGCAAGGCGGGCACATGAGGCAGCGGCTTGCTCACTCGGAGATCGTTTTCTCCAAGCAAGCAAACCGCTGCCTCCCCATGCGCGGGGCAAGGTGAGCGGCAGTGAGCGTGCGTGTGGGCGTGTGCACAATGGGTTCAAATGGGCATGGCGAGCCAGATCCAGCCCCCAGGCCACAGTTTGAGGACCCGTGCTCTAACCCTACAATAGTAGGCCTTCCATTTTCCTCAGCAGTAATGTATCTGTTGGAGTCCTTGCAATCCCTGTTTAGACATTTTTCTTCAAAAGGCTCCTGTCTCAGTCCACACGTGTTCAGTCGATGTAAAGAATGTACCAGCTCAACTGATGGCAGAGGCAGTCACTTTCTGCATGGGACCCCTTTGCTGAGGGAAATGCAGTGGCTGCCTATTTCCTACCAGGGTTCTGTTTTGAAATTCCATTTTTGGTGCAAAAAAGCCCAAAATAACTCAGGAACAGAATGCCTGCGAGAGTGAGGTCTCCCCCATCAGCCTGCCGACTTACTTAGTTCCCTGACTGAGGCATTCTGCAAATTCTGTATGGACCTAAGATCTGCTCAGTCACTTTGGAGCAGTGCATTTAATGTGCTGCCTCTCTCTTTGTGGAATTCCCCAGCAGTTGATACCAGGCAGGCTCCATCGTTGTTTTGTTTTGGTACCAAGGAAAGCCATCTTTATTTAAACAAGCTTTCCCAGAATGTTCAGCCACTGTTATACTGTATAACTTGGATGTTAAATGTTTTCAATCTCATGTGCTTTGACTTTTATTTTACTGTTCAACACTTGGGAATTTTTTTAAAGATATGAGGCAATGTTATAAACTCTGAAAGAAAGAATAAAGGCAGACAAGCATGTAAGAAGCATCTAACTCAGTGGCCAAAAATTCCTTGAACACGCACTGTTTAGTCACACGCATTTCTCACCAAGCTTTCTCATCATAGGAAGGTGGAGTGCGACCCTATGGCCTCCTGACATCATCTGAGAAGCCATTCCTTGCGGGGAGGCTGCCCTGCCTCTGCCGCCACAGCCAGTTGCTCCATCCCCAAGATCACCACTGAGTCTTAGAGGGGGAAAGCGGGGTGAGCGTGGGGACAAGGAGCAGAGGGGGCTGCAGCCATGGAATTCCACCAGTGCCAATGGGTGCCCCACCCTCCTCCCTGGTGCTAGACCAGATGGCTGCCTAGAGAAAATGCAGGCTCTGAGGCATGGTGGCTGCACTGACTGCAGCCTTGCCGATCGCCTTGGGTACGCCTCTGCCTTTGGAGCCTTGTGAGCATCTTCCTCAGGGACGATAGCATGGTACGTGATGGCATCATCCTTTGCAAGCTTAGACAGCAAATGTCCTACAACTAGGGCTAAACATGGATGGGATTTCCTCCTCCTGCTGAGTTTGACATTTGGTTACATTTAACTCACAATTGCCTGCACCAAAGGTTTTTGTATCCTTGGACCATCAGTGGTCCATCTGAGAAGCTCACACGCATAGTTTTTGGAAATCATCATTTTAGATTTATTCTGTCTTCAACCTCTGTTTTAAGAAAAGGCCCTAAACACAAGGCCTTTTCCTGCCCTCCTGAAGCACAGTTTCTTGTCTGTGCAGATCCTGGCCACAGGTATCTGTCGCTCGGATGACCATGTGATCACTGGTGCCTTTGCTATGCCTTTCCCAATCGTCCTGGGCCATGAAGCTGCTGGAGTGGTGGAGAGTGTTGGAGAGGGAGTGACTTGTGTGAAAACAGGTATGGGAAAGGACGGGAGGAGCACTTTCATGGGTGCTGAGAGCTACTTTGCACATGCCGTGGCTTCCAGGGCAGGCCCAGAACAGTTGCTGCTCGAAGGAAAGGACACTTGCTGTCCTCGGAGAAAGAGGGCCCCTCCCTCCCCCATTCCATCTATAGAAGATGGCTGGATTTACAGCAAGACTGGTGAAGGGACAGCATCTCCCACCTCACCTGAAGGTGGATGCAGACACTGCCCCTGAGCAGAGAGAACCCCAAGGAACTGGCACTCTTGCTCCGTCCTTGCCACCCAGCATCTGCCTGCATTGTCTGTCTCTATGTCTTGCAGGGTACCTAAAGAATGGCATTTAATGTTATGGCTGGGCCCATATCATGCTCACTGCTTTCCAGTTAAATCCCACTGGACTCAGTAGGATTTATTTTGAGAAGAATGCTTATAGCTGGAGTTCATGATTTCCATACCAAGGTTAATTAACCATAGAAGGATACGGTCCACCGCAAATATTTCTAGTGGTCTTGTCTGGAAATATTTATACTTGACTGTTATGTTCCAGAGCCCAGTGGAAAGTAGATTTGTTTGGGTGTGTTTTGCTTTGTCCATATATGTTTGTATATTCAAATCCCTGATTGTAAAAGTTGTAACTGTTTATTTTTTGATTGCAGGAGACAAAGTAATTCCACTCTTCGTTCCACAATGTGGAAAATGCTACTCCTGCCGAAGTACCAAAGGCAACCTATGCAATGAAACTGAGTAAGCTTTGTTATGGTTTTGTTTCCAAACACAGTACTTCAATGTACCCTTTAATAGCTACTATTTAAAAAAATGAAAAGGAGCACGGAAGGCAGGGATAAAATTAAATGTAGCCCCTCTTTCTCTCTGTCTCTCTCTCTTCATGTGCCTCCAATTAGCAGAAGCCTCTAGTGCCTTCACAGTGGCTTGGGGCTCACCTGTGAGTGTCCCAGGCGAGTCCACAGTGAATAGTTAAGGAAGTGATTAGAGATTAAGGCAAGAAATTTCACACAGCTCAAGAAAGGCAAACAGGCTGGGTGCCCGTAATTTCTCCTTCAGTGACTTCCGCAGTCCTTAAACCACTCAACTTCCTGGTCTCCAGAGTGCTGGGGTGGCAGCAGGGAGGGAGGGAATTAAGGATGAGTGGAGGGACACAGACCTGTTCAAGGCTACTCAAGGAGCCTTACGGATGAACAGGGACTTGCACACAGGTGCCCTGGGCCAAGTCTAGCATTCTGCTCACTACAGTGCATGAGGGTGAGTTCAGACTACATGTGCCATTAACTTCATCTTTGCATTTAGCATGCAGGATACCTCAAAATCCTAACAGCAGTGGCGTGGAGGCAGATAATTGTTGAAACCTTTCCCCCTTTGCTGTGGTACTGAGGAAAATCTCTCCTCTGCTGGAGCTGATCTTTGCATTAGAGGGACGTTCTTAGTAGCACCAGTGAGAGCTTTCCTTCCAATCGCAAATAGCAGTGTTCAGTGCAATCTTATAGTCACCTACTCAGAAATATGCCTCATTTCATTCAGAGAGAGTTACTCCCAGGTAAGTGTGTACATGATTGTAGTTTTACAGATCAATCCTATGCAAGTTTTGACAAAAGAACTCCCAGCATGCCCCAGCTGGTATAGCTGGGCATGTTGCAAACTACAGGCTTTTCCCCCATCTAAGCTTGCAAAGGTTCACACCCTTACAGAAGGTTTTCCGTCAGGACCACAACAGGGGAGGAAATGGTTAACTTTCCCCAGCAGTGAAACCTTTTCCAGAGATGCAAAGATGTATTTGATCTCATGTTCAGTGTGTCTCTGACCCAAGATCCCATTTTACCGAATCTTACTTTCACACCTTTGTGTGTCTTTTTTTCAACAGCATTAATAAAGGAAAAGGTTTGATGCCTGATGGCACCAGCAGGTTCACTTGCAAGGGGAAGCGGCTGCACCATTACATCAACACCAGCACCTTCACTGAATATACCGTGGTGCATGAGACCTCAGTGGTCAAAATTGATGCCGCTGCCCCTTTGGAAAAAGTGTGTCTGATCGGCTGCGGGTTTTCTACTGGTTATGGAGCAGCTGTTCAGACTGCCCAAGTGAGTATCCAAAGAGGCACTTCAAGGTATGTTGCTCCGGTACATATTTACTATCATCCCACAGGGCATCCATTGCATGTCTCACTTCCAGAGAGGCAAGGTTAGTGAATTCTTTGGACAGGACTTTTGCAGCAGTGCCCCATTTGTGGAACTCAGCCACAGGAAAAGTGAGGTTGCCTTGTTCCTTTATTATTATTATTATTATTATTATTATTATTATTATTATTATTATTATTATAGCATTTCTATGCTGCCCCTTGCCGAAACCTCGGGGCGGCTTACAACATGATAAAATACATTGAAATACAATAGTACATAATAAATTACCATTAAATATAAAAATACAAAAAATACATTGATTTACAAAAATAAAATTAAAATTATCAGTATAAAATAAAAATATAGGAGGAGAAAGAGAAGGAAGAAGAAGTTGCCCTGGCCAGATCATATGTTTTAACAATTGAAATGATGTTTAAATAAAAAGGTCTTTACCTGGCGCCGAAAAACCAGTAACGACGGTGCCAGGCGGACCTCTTTGGGGAGTGAATTCCATAGGTTGGGCGCCACCACAGAGAAAGCCCTCCTCCGGGTACTTACTCTCCTAATTTCTTTCATGGAGGGTTCCCGGAGAAGGGACTCTCCCGCAGATCTCAAAGGGCGGTCGGGCATATACGGACGTAAGCGCTCGTTCAGGTAGCCAGGACCCAAGCTGTTTAGGGCTTTGTAGGTCATAATCAACACCTTGAATTGGGCCCGGGCTTCAATGGGAAGCCAGTGAAGCTGACGGAGGACTGGAGTCATGTGAGCATAACGCCCCATCCCCGTCAGCAACCTGGCAGCTCTATTTTGCACCAATTGAAGTGTTCGGACTGTCTTCAGGGGAAGCCCCACGTAAAGCGCGTTACAGAAGTCTAGGCCGGAAGTCACCAGCGCGTGTGTCACCGTCGCCAGGCAGTCGTACTCCAGGTAGGGGCGCAGCTGATTAATCAGCCGAAGCTGAAGGAAGGCGTTCCTCGCTACCGCTGTCACCTGAGCTTCCAAAGAAAGCTCCGGGTCGAGGAGTACTCCTAAGCTGCGGACCTTATCCCTAAGAGGGAGTGTTGCACCATTCAGGACCAGGTCAAATCCACCCTCTCCGAAACCTGATCCGCCAACCAACAGGACCTCCGTCTTGTCTGGGTTGAGTTTCAGTTTATTGGCCCTCATCCATTCCCTTACCTCGGCCAAGCACCGGTTCAGCACAGCCACTGCCTCACCTGGATTAGTGGAGAACGAGAGGTAAAGCTGGGTATCATCAGCGTATTGATGATTCCGCAGCCCACACCTCCTGATGACATCTTAGATGGGTAGAAAAGATAGTCCTGGCCAGTTAAGCTTTCAATGCTGTACAAATTCTGTTGCTCCTAAATGTTAATGCTGCTGTTATTTTTTTTTTTCCTCAGTGTGTGCACGTGTTCTTTGTATTTGGGGATTTTTATGAGTAATTGTAATATAATTGTTGTGCATTGCCCCAGGCACCTATTAAGGAGAGGGTGTGATTTCTGCATTTTAGGGCATGATCCTATGCATGCTTAGACACAGAAAAAGCCCTGCGGCTGCCAGCCCAGCTGAATGGGGAATGCTGGAATTGTAGGGCCTTTTTTCCTGTTTAAGCATGAGTAAGCTTGCACTGTTCTTCACCAGTGTTAGCTGCGTTTTAGTGGGCAACATGTTTGTCTGCTGGTTCTGCCATTTACTTGCCTTTTGCCTTTAGGTTAGGGAGGATTTGTCTGGCCAGTGCCTCCTGTTGCAATACAAAGATCCTGATAAGAAAAATGTTGCAAAGAAAGCATTAAACAGAATGCTTCCCTTGTTCTTTTGTCTGGACATGACAGTGGCTAAGTAAGCTGCAGAATGATGCTACAGGATTCCACAGAATCCTTTTGGCGTGTTAACGCCACTAAACATTGAGAAACTTTTCTATACTCAGTCAGATTTTTGGTCCATCTACATAAGGGGTGGACGACTTGTAGCCCTCCAAGTATTCAGGCCTAGGTGAATCATCAAAGCAGATTGGAAAAGCCTCCAGACCCCTTATCACCCAACTTTTTAAAAAAACTTTTAGTGCCTTTTCCATCAACACCAGTAAAAATTTTCTGCTGCATAAAAATAAAGAGAGTCAATGTTCAATAAACCATGGAGCACGTTTTTGTCTTGTGTGGGTTTTTTTAGGTGGAACCTGGTTCTTCCTGTGCCATCTTTGGCCTGGGAGGCGTCGGCCTGTCCGTGGTCATGGGCTGCAAAGCTGCTGGAGCTTCCCGCATCATCGGGGTTGACATCAACAAGGACAAATTCCCCAAGGCTAGAGAGCTGGGAGCCACGGACTGCATCAACCCTCTGGATTTCAAGAAGCCCATCAATGAAGTGCTCTTTGACATGACAGATGGAGAAGGCGTGGACTATTCCTTCGAAGTGATTGGGCGCACAGACACCATGGTATGCGCATGAAGATAAGATTGTTGAGGCAGATAGTGCAGATACAACATAATTAAAGTAGCCAGACTAGATATGGATCAATCATTCGGCCACTTGGGAGCTATAGTCTAATATAGGAAAGTTAACATAGGGTTTGAGGTTCCCCTCCAGTCAGAGGGGATGTCTTATGAAACAAAGAAGTGTTTACTCACACCTGCTGTTGGTAGCACAGGTGAAGAGGCAGCTCCCGTTTTCTCACTGGTCAGCATGGATCTAGCAAAGCAGCAGTAACACAAAGGGGTCTGGTGAGAGGCCGTTGTACACGGCAGCCCCTGGTGTCATCTGCCCAGTGAATTCAGCAGGATTCAAGGAAGGGAGGAAAAGATAGCGACAACCTTGGTATTCACATATTTTAACTGCAGCCCTGTTTAACTGGACTGTCCACTGATCTGAGAACTATTTTTGTTGACAGGCAGTATATAAGCATTGTAGGTTAGCCTCCTTCTGTGTGGCACCATCCAGATTTTTGGACTGCAACCTCCATAATCCCCAACCATCAGCCACAGTGGCTGGGGCTATGGGAGCCGCAGTCTAAAACATCTGGAGGGTGCCACAGAAGGGTGTACAAAGTAAATCAAACCATCAGGAAAGTGTGTGTCTTTATATTTTTCTTCAGACTGCTGCCCTGGCCTCCTGCCAGAACAACGTTGGAACCAGCATCATTGTGGGAGTGCCTCCTTCAGCATCTCAGATCACTTTCAACCCACTGTTGCTTTTCACAGGCCGCACCTGGAAGGGGTCTGTGTTTGGAGGTACAGTTGCATGCCTGATGCTTCCAAAAGCTATCTTAGGCCAATGTATGCAATTTAACATTTAGCATATTTGCCTGTCCTGACATCATGATGATGATGATTTTTCCATGCATGTTTTGAGATAATCACAGCACTCGAAGTGAGGAGGAAAGGGATCATGCAGGGAAGACGGTGGATCCAAAGTGTGACCATTATTTAGAGTTTTGTAGAAGCTATCAGTGGTGCTCCCTGGTGGTCAGCCTGCTTTGGAGATGGAATGCAGCACTTTGGATGGTGCCTATAAAGCTCCAAAGCTGAAGCCGTATGGAAACATGAGAGACAAGTTGCAATCGGCATTAAATGCAGAGGCATTTAAAGCTACCCAAGGATATTTAATGGGTTAATGGGTGAGATGGCCCCATGCCAGGTGCTTTTAACAGGTCTACTCTCTATCAAATATAACTTGAACTGTTAAATTGCCTTTAAATATTGTGCTTTGGAAACATTCATTGCAATTATATTTGACCATGCTCTGGGACTGTGGTGAATTGCCCAGAGAGCTTTGGCTATTGAGCAGTGTGGACAGTGAAAATAATGATGATGATAATTCTGGCAATAAATATGCCAGCATCCTATGCTGGGAAACACAGCATACAGTGCATCTTTCCCCAGCCCTCTGCTATTCTAAGTCCATCTCCACTTCACCATGTAGGTGCTTAATCCACTGAGACAGCGAAAGCAACTGTGAACAAAATGGTATTTGTCATTCATGTTCTATATACACCAGAGACCAGTTCTGGTATCATAAGTGGTCTGGAATGGAACCTGGTTTCCACTAATTTAATCTGCAGGGGAATCAAATGCCTGATTATCATTTCAGAAGTTTTACTGCCCTTATTTCAGTGCTATATCCTGAGTTATCTTTCTCTATCTGCTGGTTTTTCAGGATGGAAGAGCAAAGATGCTGTCCCTAAACTGGTTTCTGATTTCATGGGAAAGAAATTCACTTTGGATCCATTAATAACTCATACACTACCTTTTGAAAAAATCAATGAAGGATTTGATCTGCTCCGGGCAGGAAAGAGGTGATGTGCATTTTAATTTTTGGCTTTATTAGCTGCACACTGGCTGTGAAGCACATTTGTGGGGCGGCCACTAAACATGCAATCAGCCTGGCTGAACTGATGCTTCTGTGTGAACTGAGGCCCCCCTGCGGGCAGTATGTGTGCAGGAAGAGCAGTTCAGTGGTGGAACACATTCCTTGCATGTGGAGCTTCTGGGTTCAATATCTTGCATCTCCTGTTAAAGAAGGATTGGGTAGCAAGTCCTAGGAAAAAATCTCTTTTGGTGACCCTGGGAGTTAAATATCATTTGCTTTATTTGCTTATTATTTGTTTGCTTCACCTGCTTGCTTCTGGATATGAGGCACTTATGCTTCCCTGCTCATCCTCTGGGGCCTCGCCTGTGGTTTGCAACCACTGTGATAGCTTCCTTTAGGTGAAGGAAAGTCTGGAATTATCTGGAAATTGTGGGATGAAAGGTTTGTGTATTCATGCAGTTCCACTATACCACACTGCCACCTTGATGTTGTGCAGTGGAACACACAGAAAAGCAGAGAAAGAAAAACCTGAAGGGAGGGGAAAACACAGGTACTGGGGCTGATCTTAATCCCACAAAGGATCCAGACACAGAAGCCTCAGAAAAGTGGTGGGTTAAATGCTCCACACAGAGAAGTCCTATATCCTTCCATTCCCCTAAAAGCAGTGCTCAGAACAGCTAACAATAAAGACAAAATGACCACATTATAATTTAAACATTGAAAATACTCCAGTAAAATCACCTCAGTGAGAAAGAAATAACAGTACCCACTAGATTAAAAAGTGAAGCCAGCCTGGTCTCCCTTAGTAGGGAGTTCTATTGCTTAGAAGCAACCACTGAGAAAACCCTCTTTCGTGATCCCACAGATATACACCTGAGTATGGCTGGGCAGAGAAAAGGGCCTTGTCTGAGGATCTTAAAACCTGAAGAGGCTCATAAAAGGAAGGAGAAAAGGGTGGTGTTTCCAATAAGGCAGCTTCCTATGTCTATGTGGCCAGACTGCTGTCCTCAGTGGTGATGGATCAAAATATAATATTCCCACACAGCAATCATAACTCTCTGTGGGCATTTGCTTGGAGGTTCCCCATCATATTCTAAAGAGGATTGCATGTGGACCACTATCGTGTGCATAAGAAAAGCATCCATTCTCCTCCCTCTGCTCTTCAGTCTCCCAAGAACTGTTTGAATAACGTCCTGAAGTGCTAGATGTTTTGTTTGGCCATCTGGAATAGGTTTTATAAGCTCATACATGTATCATTTGTTTGTTTCAGCATTCGCACTGTCCTGACATTTTAAGATCTTGAGGAGAGAAGAATGATGAGAAAATCATCAATAGCTAAAGATCCTTCTCTACAATCTGTATAATCAACAGTGTGTTCTGGGTTTGAGGTTGTTTTTTGGGGGTGGGGAGTAGGACTGGTCTCTTCTGGTGTAGCCTTATCTTTGGGTAATGGAATGAATGGATGTAGAAAATTCTAAGGTAGGGGAAACACAACAAAAGCTACCGAAATCAAGATTCCCAAATATTAACAAGCTTGAAATAACTGACTAGGTGCAGTTGTTCTTTTCTCATCGGATAATGGCATACTATATTGGACTGACAAGTTCCAGAATGCATTGCTTTAACTGCTCAGAGAGCCTTGCCTATTGAGTAGTATATGAATAAATACATACATACATATTGGTACTTGAATTAAGATTAAGTTTGGGGCAGGCAACCTGGTACCCTCCAGATGTTTGGGACTTCAACTCCCATAAGCCCCCATAGGCATGGCCATTGATCTAGGGTTCAGGAGCTGTAGTCAAAAACAGCTGGTGGGCACCAGGTTAACTTCCCTGGTAAGATTTGGGATATATATATGAGGTTTCTCCATCTACTATTGCACAAGCTGCTCTGTGAGCTTTAATAGATGACCCTGATCTGTGTATGCAAGTGAACAGGTGTGCAAATTCAGTGTTTCATTTATGTGAATGGGGATTTCCACAAGCCATGTACACTGAGAGTGTGAATTTTAGTCCTCCTTGAGTGAATCTGGACCAGAGCAGCTGTTTTGTTTGGGTCTTTGTTAACAACCTCCACTGGGATACCAATGTGGTGTAGTGATTAGAATATTGCCCTGTGACCCAGAAGATCCAAGATGTAGAACTCAGACATGCAGCTCCGTAAGTTACTTTTGGCCAGTTACTGATTCTCAGCTTAACATACCTCAGAAGGGGGTGGTGAGGATAAAATGGTGAGAAGACGGATGGAATAAATAAAATATCTTTTAGAAAACCTATATTCACAAAGAGATGGATGCGGTATCAGATGACATCATGGCAGACACTAATTTTTGTAAATGTAAACATTAATAAACTTCGCAAAAGACAATCAACACTTGAAGTAAATGCAAGTTGCCGTTTCTGAAACCCCCATTGCAGATGACTGTAAGCACACTAGTGTCTGAGCATTAAAACGAGATCTCTCACAGTACTGACTCAGCTGCTGAGAACTTAAGGAATGCTTGTGAATGTTCAGAAGTCTAACAAACCGTCAGCCTGCAAAGACCAGGTTAAGCTATATGCAGTTGGCGCAAAGGATGAAAAGAGAATGGAATCGCCAGGACTATTGGAGTATTTATCAACTCTTGTAATGTATATTTGCATGTTGTGGCATCATGTGAATGATGTGCGAGTTGATTATATAAGCAGGACTGGGCAAGTAAGTATGTAAGAGCACAAGAGAGGGGTATTTACATAGAAAAGGTAGATCTGATATGATACCACGCCTGCAGTTTTAACGAAGCATTAAGGAAACAAGCCTATGCACATTTAGACAAGAAAATAAAAGTTCTAAACTCCCAGCTTAATAGTTGAAGAATGTTGACAGTTGTAGAATTTTCATCAGTCTAAACTTGCAGAAGATTGTGCCTTAAGAACAACAGGGAAGGAAACTCCCCATGCACTGCCATGGAAATGGAGAAAGACCAAGGGATAAACCATAAGAACTTGGTCAGTTTGAATGATTTCAAACTTTTGTTTGGAAGATGGCTATTTACGCTTCACTTCTCTCTTGCATGTTGATTTCTTCCTTTGTTTCCAAGTTGCTTTATCAGTAATTTAACAAAGCAATTGGAAAAAAGACCTTTTGATCTATCTGTCTCTCCTTTCATATAACAAGGCCTCTATAAAAACACTAAATCCCTCTATAAAGACCGCTGATAGCAACACTGTTGATTTTGCACTTGGTACTATCTGGAAAACACAGAGATGTAAAACAATTGCAAAACTCATCCTTGTCTTAATAGTCTATCATCCATCCATCCCTTTGATGTGATTACCTTTGCACAGCTAGAATTTAATACTGTAAAGCGGGGGTCCCCAACCCACAGGCTGCGGAAATTGTCTTCCACAAAACCAGTCCCTGGTACCAAAAAGGTTGGGCAAAAGTGCACTTTTGGGCAAAAGCACTTTCTTTACAGCAAAAGTGCTGCTGTAAAGAATCTAAGTTGGGATATCTTTTATCATCTGTAAAGAGCAAAGATAGATGAATCTGTCAATTTGCTTCCTCCCACAGTCAAATGTTTTAAATCTCAAGCCCTTTCTGTCTCAGATATGGCAATTCTTATCCATATGCAACAATCAGATTCAATAGGGACAGCTATCCATAGCATGGGAAGGGCCATATTACCCTTGCCTGACATGTAGCTGCTAAATAGAAGAATCTGTCAGAAAAAAAGGTGGCAACATTAATTCAGCCTTTTAAGAACTAAGCACCCAAAGTGCAGGATCTGGATAGATGAATCTGTCTCCTTTGGTTCCTCCCACGTACATCTTTTTAAAAATCACAAGCTCTTTCTATTCCGAATATGAAGAAATTCACACATTTTAGTAAATTCTTATCAAAATGAACTGAAATATAATTCCCACCCATCCTCAATGTAGAATTATTGCAAAGAAAATATCTGACCCAGTCACTTGCATATGAAAGTCTTCTGATCATTGACTAGGATGGAAATGACAGTCCTGACAGTTAGGACCCTGACGGTATTGAATGGGCTTCCATGGGAGGTGGTTGAGGCCCCATCGGTGAGGGTGTTCAAAGATAGGCTGGACATGCACATGGTGGGCATGTCATGAGCGGAGCCGGCTGGAGCCAGGGGTTAGACTAAATGGCCCCGGAGACCCCTTCTGACTCACTTTGTTTCTAAATCAACAAAAGGGTGATTGGGTTAGCAGTGCAAAACTCTTTCTCTACTTACTTCCTTTTGAGTAGGCCCAAACAATACACAATGCCTGAGATCTGTGACCAAACCCTCATCCTGGGTGGCTTCCTGCAACCCTCCAAGAAGAAACAGTGAGCAGAAAGAAGCACAAGGCAGCCTATTTCAGCTAAGGGGCTTGCTTAGCTACTGGCTTGTGAGGAGAAAGCTCAGGGGGTCTGCCAGCAGTCCTCTTGGGGCAGTAGTGGCCGGCTTGCCTCTTCCCCACTCTTCACAGGCTGGTCATGATGTTGGGCTTGTCACCCTGGAACTGCAGCTGGCCCAGAAAGAACCACACTGGCTGTGTGGGCAGAAAGAAGGTCTCCAAGCCCTAGCTCAGGCCTTGAAGCACTTCTCCAGGTCAGAGGTGGGACTCCAAATTATCCTGCGGCCATCCAGACAGCATCTAGTGGCACCCTGAATCGCCCAAGATTGTATATTTCCTCCAAAAGCTGTAGGGGATACCCAATTTGGATTAGGATGGTGGCACTCTTCCTCTTTATTTTCATAAAATGTCTGCCACTCTGAAATGTCTGCCTCACCCTAACCCTATTTATTTTTTATTAGATTTATATCCCACCTATGGAATATAAATTCAGCTATGGTGCTCCCTTGGTATAAGTGGTGACCTTGACACACAGCCAAAGGCCAGAGGTTTCTGGCCTGTACTTCTCCATATTATAGGTGTAGTTGTCCATGTGACTGAATTTTCCTTATTTTAAAAAAATATCTTCACATAAAAACCGGTCAGAGACAAGGCTTGTCCAGTTCTCCTTGTACTAGGGTTGTTTGTTTGAATGTGAAGGTAATTGTTCTTCCTGAACTAGGCACTGTATGATTTGTCATATTGTCCCACAGTCTTGGCATTTAGAACTTTCTAATGTTCTGTGTATTGATAAGTCAGCGGATCAATTATCCTGCATGGACTGGGTTGTTCCTACAGAGAATCTTTAGTCCTGCCGAAATTCCTCTGTAGGAACTGATCTCCTGGTTTGGTTTTCTGCAGCTGTCTTGAGTTGCAGGCAAAAAGGCCTGGCCTTTCTTGTCTTTTCACTTCATCAAAACTTTTTTTTTTAATCTCAGCTGCTTCAGCGCACTGATCTTCTCCGTTTATTCAATATTTGCTGTTGAAGTAGCCTCTGCAACCAAACTGAAGATCTAATTTACATGGAAGTGTACAGTGGGCTGGGTGGGTAATTTTCCTTCAACATAAAGTACTTTCACGGTTTACATTAGAGTTCTGGCCTTTATTTGGTTTTGGCTGGTTCCTGCAAATCTGATTTTAGCAAACTGCTGTAAAGGAGAGACTCCTCCTAGAGACATCTTCTTCCAACTATTCCTGTTTCCTTTCCAAAAGCTTCCCCTTTGAGAGGCCAACTCTCTCCACTTAATCCCATTTGTTGTGCAGCCCTGAAACAGGTTTTGCCACTTCAGGGAGAACTGTGGGAACAGTCTGGGAACTATTTGCAATGTAGCTAGTGGGCTAGTTTCAGCCTCTAAGTGCTACATTCCAAAGCAGGAAACATCATGTCTTAGCAAAGCAGGTCTACTTTCCTCTGAAACATCCCCAAACTGCCTTTTTAATGGTCACTCTGTAAATCCATATAAGCAGATGGCACAGTTCCTTCCGCACTGGCTGTGTGGGAGGGGGAGCCAAACTTGGTGCCCTAGCAGGGAGCTGGGACTGTAAACAAACCAACCCCAAAACACCCTCCTATGACCTCCGATATGCTCTCCGGGCGCTATAGGATTGTGCTGTTAACTGCTTTTCATAAAGCATAAAGTGGAAGCCTTCACTGAGACCGTGGGCTTGCCTGTAAAAACTGCAAGATAATGAGCAAAAGTGCTGCTGTGCTCTGGCTGCCAAAAGCCTGGCACTGCAAGGACAACTTTAGACCTAAGGTGGGGTGCTGATCCAGAAACCATGTTGTAAGTCCTGTCCCCCACTTTTAGATCTGCTAAGGTTTGCCTGTCCTGAAAGTCCTTCCTTTTGTGTTGTGTCTTAATCTGTGCACCTCTTTTGCTTCACTTTCCTGTGCCTCTAGTAAAAAGAAAAGTGGTCAAAATGGGTCAAGGGTGTTGGGTTAATAATTGCCTCATAATCTCTAGTTTGCTTTATCTGATGAGGATGATAGTGCAAAATGTGCCCCATCTATTGGTGCTGAGGGCTGGTTCCACAATCTTTTATACAGCACGTGTTTTCCACCGAGATATGATTGCCGTAAGAAGCCTGGGGCCTTAAACATTGGCAAACTAGGTCATGAGGCACTTCCGAGAACTACTGTGAAAACGCACGCGCTCACTCACTCACATCCAGGCTACCATACTTGGAGAATAGTAAAAATTAACCCTAAGCATGTTCCCCTGTACATTATTGTAGGCTAAGTGGCATATGATTAGGAGTTGACTACAATAAGGACTTTTAAATTAAGAATTAGTGCTTGGGTTTTGCATTTTTCCTCCTCCCTTCCTGTGCCTTTCCTTTTTATGTTATGTCCTTTGGATTATAACTCTGAGACAGAAAATGGCTTGATTTTAAACTTTGCAAGCTATTCTGAAGGCCATCTTCAACTGAAGGGTGGATAAAAATGCTGTAGATTAAATAAGTACACAAAATCTAGCATGCTGAGGATACTGATTATATTTAGCTGAGTCAGTTATATAGCTTTGGTGCCCTAGGAAATGGATCTCCTTGTCTTTGTGGCTGGGCTGGGTCTACTCGCATGACCACATTCCACACCCAACCTGCCATCACACACACACACACACACACACACACACACACACACACACGAGATGTGTATGAAAGCTCAGGGCTTTCTTCTGGGTTGCTCTCAAACTTTGGCTCATGCTCCCTCTGAGGCTATGACTGATCCCTTCTCTGTGTTCCAGAAAAGATTCTAGATATGACTGTTTAACTTGGCTTTTCAAATTGTTGTTCTGTGCATTATGACATTTTAAACCGTTTAAAAATTCATTATATTTTTTCTGAACTATGGGGGTGTGCCTGATTTTTTTGTACTTTAGAAAAGCAAACCAATGAAGCACTCATGACTGGGTTGCACAATGTGACAGCCCACGGTGGGTGCCAAGCCAGAGCGGGTTGTGTTGCGAAAAGCTAGACTTATCTCCACAGCACACTTGGTTGGGGCAAGCCACCCCAACAACCCATGGTTTATTCTTTTTCCTCCAGCAACCCACAATGGGTTGTTGTGTCATCAGAACCAAACAAGACCCCTTCGTGAGCTTTGGGAAGAGGCTAGCAAGGCAGCCAGAATAGTGAACCCCCTTCGGTTTATACTGCTTTAAACCCTTATACTTTTATATGATATCTTACGATGTACCCTGCTTCTCCACAAATAAGACCTAACTGGAAAATAAGCCCTAGCATGATTTTTCAGGATGCTCATAATATAAGCCCTACCCAAAAATAAGCGCCAGTTAAGATCATCAGCCAGAGAGATGCATTTAGTACGTCCCTTGCAACACAATTCGGGGTTTGAAAAGTTATGACAATGTTCCAGAAGAAGATGACATGACTGTATTTGAATAAATGTAGCTTGTTGTACATGAAAAAAGAAGACATCACTTGAAAATAAGCCCTAGTGTATCTTTTGGAGCAAAAACTAATATAAGACCTGGTCTTATTTTGGGGGAAACACGGTAATTATGTTGCTGTGAATTGCCTGGAAAGCTTCAGCTATTGGCTGGTACAGAGACCGATTCTATGTTCCCTAGACCACATCCAGAAGACCAGAGGGTGCCTTGGGTTCCCAGATCTGAGACTGGAAAAGCAGTTCTGACCTGGGACTAGAATCCATGTTCAGATCCTATTCCCATACCTTGTGCCGAAAGAACCTCACCCACTGGATCCCAAGGTAAGTGGGTGATCCAGGGGAGGAACAAGATCCATAAGGATATTGTCCAGAAACAGTTTACACAGGCATGCTAGGGTTTGCTGGGGCCATAAAAATCATTTACAGTTTATTCAGACATGCAGGAAATATATGCGGCATGCAGGTGGCCCTTGGAGGGACTACCAAGGTGGGGTCTCTACAGGAGGCCTTTATAACCTATCAGTTACCGTATTTTTCGCTCTATAAGATGCATCTGACCATAAGACGCACCTAGTTTTTAGAGGAGGGATCCATGGAAAGCTTCCTGATAATCACAGGCACATTCCCCATCACTTCCCCATGGGCTTCATTAAAAGACGGGTTGCCGTTTGAAAACACACACTGACCTGTGATTAGCAGATCTCACCTGCACCAGAGGAGGGGGCAGAGCAGGGCATGCCAAGCGCATGCCGGCCAGGTGTGGTGCAGCCGGGCCGGCAGTGTGCCGGCGGTGGTCTTCCATGCGGCGCGGCGGCAGCTGTGGCGGCAGGTCTTCCTGGGCGGTGGGGGTGAGCAGTCCGTCTCTCCGTGTGGCCGGCGGGTTAAAGCCCGTGGCTCCTCCTCCTCCTCCACACCACTCCCCCTGAGCGACACAGCTCTCACCTGTGCTGGGGGGTGGGGTGGAGCAGCGTGCACCAAGCGCATGCCGGCCAGGTGTTGCCACGTGGTGCAGGTGGGCTGGCAGCATCCTGGGCGTCGGGCACACACACATTCGCTCTATAAGATGCACAGACATTTCCCCTTACTTTTGAGGAGGGGAAAAGTGCGTCTTATAGAGCGAAAAATACGGTACATGCACCATTTGGAGGAGGTGGGGAGAATCACATAGGCAGTTTGCTAGAGGTGCATGAGAGTAAAAGAAAAAGCTTGAACAGATTAAGACAAACAATGCCAAAGGAAGAACTTTCAGGACAGTCAAATATTAGCATATCTAAGGCGTGGGACAAGACTTGCAAAATGGTTTCCAGATTAAAGAGGTGCATCTGCGGCCTACTCTATTCTTTCTGGAGCCAGGTGAAAACCTTTATCTGCCCAGTATTTTAATTGTTAACATTTAAACTTTAGTTTTTAATACTGCATTTTATCCTGTATTGCTGCTATACCTCTGTGCTAATTTGGCTGCAATTGCTGTGGTTTTGTTTGTTGTCTTACTGTTTCATGACTTGTTAGTGTTGTTTTTAACGTTTGTTAACCACAGAGAGAGCTTCCGCTATTGGGTGGGATAATAACTAACTAATAACTAATTAGCATCCCATCTTAAATCTAAAGCTGTTCTTACAATTTCAGGCTTTCAGCAGCCATAGTATGGCAGAACGTTTGCTTCTTGTGAGAGCCTTTGTGGTGCTGTTATAATGGTTAAGAACAGAAGACTGGGACTCAGGTGATCTGGGTTTTAGTTCCACTCAGCCACAGAGCTAAATGGGTGACTCGGGCCCATCACAGACTCTCAGCCCAACCTACTTCACAGGGTTGTTGTTGTGGGGATAAGATTGAGAGCAGGAAGAGGAAGAGAATGATGCCAGCCACTTCAATTCTTTAAAAAGGAAAAAAGATGGGTTATACATCTAATAAATTAGTAAAATAAATAAATTGTGCCCTGACCATTTATGTTTCCTGGCAGTACTCCACCCTCCCCCTCTCCCTGTCCAATTGTCAAAACTGGCTGCCTGGCGGATTTTCAGGGTGGGAGAAGCAGGCAGGCACAAATTGTCTGCCTGCTCCTGACCAACACCATCATCCTTTGAGTTTGCAGGCTTACTGGCATCCCATCTGGATTGTGGCCTAAACACACAAATACTTTTTCTATTGCTCTGCTTGATTATTTTATTAAACAATCAATTTAATTTGTTTTAAATAAATTTCTTTTTGCCTTCACCCACTGATATGCTTACTGTATTGAATCCTTAAAAAGGAGCATTCCTGTGTGGCAAAGACTGCCCTTCCCTTTGCCTGATATGATGAACCCTGGATTCAATTACCTCTCTGCAATTCAATTCCCGCCTTCTACTGCAAGGTCATAGTTTTCTTAATATCACAAGAACAGATTGCTTTCTCCTGAGTTTTCTAAAATGTTCTTCATGGCAGTCCAAAGTATCTCCAGTAACACAATTCTAAGCCATTCTGGTTATTTCAACTACTGGAAGGAAAGAAAGAGCAGTAGAGGAGGGGCCATGTTTCTTGGGGTGGGACTTTGGAAATATTAGACTTGGTTGGAAGACAAGTCAAATGTTTGCAAATTGCTTTCAGAGAGAACCTTTGCACATCTTGAAAGATAAGCTAGAGACACTGAAACCACACAGAGAACGAAATATATTCTAAAGTCTAGCAGCATGAGCACTGTGGGAAAAGTAAGTAGACTTTTTCTTCCAACACAGCTGATGTATGCAGAGCTGGGTAGCATCTAAAAATAAAAACAGTTTTTTTCTCTCTTTTGCATTGTTGCATTGAGGGAGGGCCGAGAATTGCTTGAGGTTCAGTATCTTTGAAATGTCCCATTGCTCAAAAAATCATTAGCAATGTGGCATAGGTTAGAGGCGGCGCTGGGATTGCTTCCCAGAAAATATGCATTCAAAGCCTCCAAGTATTGCTGGGCATATTGAACTCATTGTCTGGCTCTTTGGTCTATGGCTTTTCTCTTTTGGTAAAAGAAATGAACAGATTTACTACTTTGGAAAGCTGGAATGCCTTCTTCTAATGCTGAAGGACTCACTCTGCTTCCAGATGAGGCTTTGATTGCACAATTGCCCTATGCGCCATTCATACAATTTTTCTGGGGCTTCAGATGTCACCACCTTCCATCTGTGGTCCTCCCATGCTTTCTAACGGCTCCTTTCTGTTTCTTCGCAGAAAAGATGGGTTAAGGAAGAATAGGCAGGGTGGCTGCACAATGACTTTTGACTGCGAGAAGCAGGAGAGCTTTGCCTGAAAGAGTTCAAATGTTGCCTAACTCTCTCTGAGGCCTCATATATTTATGAATGGCCTCATATGAGCTGAGCTAAAATTGCTGCAAATGTAGTAAAAATGAGTTGGGACAGCAAATCCCAAGGTGGTTGAATACATGACACCACTTCAGACTACAAGTGTGAAAAATACTTCAAAAGTAAAAAAAAATCCTGAAGGTCTTTCTGCAGCTTGTTTTGGCTGTAAACAGCTGTACTAGGTAGCAAGCCCTAATGAAACTTCCCTGAGAACTTGTAGAATCATAGAATAGTAGAGTTGGAAGAGGCCAGGGGGGCCACTGGGTCTAATCCCCTCCTTAGTGCAGAGCACCAACTTAAATCATCTCTCTCAGATGGTTGTCCAGTTGCATCTTGAATGCCTCCAGCACTGGGGATCCCACAACCTCCCTTGCTCATGGGTTCCCTTGTTGTACTGTTCTAAGGGTCAGGAAGTTTTTCCTGATATCTAGCTGGAATCTGGTTTCCTGTAACTTGAGCCCATTATTCTGTGTCCTGCACTCTGGGATGATAGAAGAGGTCCTGGCCTTGCTCTTTGTGACAGTCTTTCAAGTACTCGTAGAGTGCTACCTTATCTCCCCTCAGTCTGCTCTTCTCAAGGCTAAACATGCCCACTTCTTCCAGTCCCTCCTCATGGGGCTTTGCTTCCAGTCCTTGGATCATCCTTGAACCCTTTCCAGCTTGTCTGCATCTTCCTTAACCTGTGGTGCCCAGATCTGGACACAGTGCTCCAGACGAGACCTAACCAGTGCTGAATAAAGGGGACTGGTTTATGGGGTTGCATATATAGAAAAAGAAGGAAAGAAAAAGGACAAACATGATACTTATATGGTAAACACAAATAGCATATATTTATAGATATTTGCAGTACATTCCACAAAAATTTCAAAACAGGGAACATTAAATACAGTGGTATCTCTCCATGAATACAATTAAAATACAATATAATTAATCAATAATAAAACTTCACACAGTCCTGGGTGCTATAAACCGGAGCTGCTAGGTCACAACTTTGGAGACAGACGAGTCTTAAGAAAACATCTGAGTGTAAGACCAATGGGGACCTAAATTGTTCCAGATGGCAGGTGCTGCAGCCCCAAATGTTCTACCACAAGTGCTTCTTAGAGGAATCTCCATAGCTTGTGGGCCTCCTTTGAAGCACTCTCTGTAATGCTCAGAAAGATAGTACAGTGATATAAGGAGTAAAATAGCCCCAAAAGTAACCTGGTCCAAAATTGTTTAGGGTTTTATATGTTAACAACCACACCTTGAACTTGCGGCAGGAGTTGATTGGCATCCGGACAATCTTGTGATCTGTTATTTTCACAGGTCATCAAATGCAAAGCAGCTGTAATCTGGGAACACAAGAAACCATTTCGCATTGTGGAAGTAGAAGTGGCCCCACCAAAAGCAAATGAAGTTCGCATTAAGGTAATGGGACAAATCGTTCTCAGTTGGCCTGCTGTAGATGATTAGCAGCTTCTGTAAACATTCTCCTCAGTGTAGCAAACGGAGCTGGTGCTTCCGTCCATGGGCGAAGCTCCCACACCTGGAATGGTGACAGGGACTGCCAAAGAGTCACTGCCATCTGATGAATTCTTTGATTCAGATTTCAGTTACATAGACATGTCTCTGCAAAGAGGGGTAGAGCTTTTTCCTTGTTGTTACATTTCCTTTAATATCCCATCAAATGTGGCTCAAATTTTGCCCATTGAAAGGGTATTCTGAGTAGCCTTGTAGCCAGCCTTCTTGTTAGGTGGGCAGCCAATTTTTAGGTGGGTTGTTTTGGGGGCAGTAGCAGCATAAGACGACTGGTGAAAATGGAAAGATTAGGCCCATGGAAGGGAAAAACAATGACCTCCCCTCTTACTCCTCCATGCAGAAAATGTGTTACCTTAAAACAAAGCCCTCAACCAAAAGGAGCCACCCCAAATCTTTTCTGAAAGGGAGGGGAAGAGGGCAAGTATCAGTTTGGATTCAGCTTTTCACAAGGGCAGATGCTTCTCCCACATCCCAAAGAGAACCCTGCTTGGATTTATGCTGATGCTGACCTGTTAAGTTCTAATAAAAGGACTATGATGCTCAGGTTTCATCTAAGACTCCTGGAGAAGGAAAAGGGGTGGGTAGAGACCTGCTCCTAACACAGGGCTGCAGGACTTGGTGGTTACCATATGGATTGAAATCAGTCCTTGGGAACATGTCTTGAAGGTACTGAAAGAGTCCAGCTTGTTTCTAGGTTATTCTTGTGCTTCATTCATGCTGCTGGCACTCACCTCTCTCTTGCTTGAGGCTCTAGATGTAACAACTATGAACCCATCAGCATGCTGCTGGTAGTCCCCTGCTGATCCCCTGATGAGGTCCTTCCACGTGCCCCTGTTGACTAAAGTGAGATGGATGGCGAATAAGAAGAGAACATGTTTCAGTTGTGCTGTCTCACCCCTGGACAATTCTTTTTCTATATCCACTTGAAAACTGATGCTGAAGAATAGGACAGAAGAAATTCCTTAATTAAGAATCAAGTTGCACCAGACTTTTCAGCCTGAATCAGTAGTCTGTACTTAGATGACTTTCGTGTTTCTTCCAGATTTTGGCTTCTGGAATTTGTCGCTCAGACGACCATGTACTCAGTGGTGCACTACAGAAAACTCTGCCCGTTATTCTTGGTCATGAAGCAGCCGGTGTAGTCGAGAGCATTGGGGAAGGAGTTACCAGTGTGAAACCAGGTATGGCAAACAAGAGAATGCCAAGCATCATTTTTATCGGCCATGACAAAATGAAACTAGGGAGGCAGAGGAATGGCACACCAGGTTCTTCTTTGGTGCTGGCAGCACCTCACTGCTGTCTTTAGAATGATGTAAATGCCAGAACATGGGACTGGTCACTAGAAAATTACATGAAAGCAAGAATTTTTGGAGTAAGAGTCAACAGCAGCATTTTTCACTTAGTGCACCTGTGCAAACTGTGTATCCCCCCCACATATACAGTACATGAAATCCAGGGAAGATTTTTCTATGAATGGAAGGATTTTTGTTAATGAAACCCCATGGGGAAGGATTTCTCCCCACCCTCTACTGCACCTACACACCCTTCAAATCTTCTGTAATGGGTTGGGGACCCTCCAGAGCAGACGGTGGCGCAAGACAGGAGTTTAGGAGGGAAGAGACAAATGCCTGCTCACCAGACATCAGATTCTGCCTTAGCAGAGGGGGCTTGACTTTAGACCATGTTCATGAAAGTGTTCTTTATCATTGTCCCACTGAATGAGGGATGAAGGGTCAGCATCAGAGCAGGATAACAGCCATAGTGCTCTGGGAGTTGCTTTCCCCCACTGCTTCCGCAAGGCCCTCGTCAGCCCCACCAAAACTGTTCCTTCCATCCTCTGCTGCAGGACATTTTGCCATTAGTTCCACTTCTGTGAGAGTTTGCTAAGCACCACCTGCACTGCATGTTGTTTTCCCCTTGGCTGTGCCAGGTGTGAGAAGCTTTAAAATGTGAAGCTGACAGTGCTAAATTAGAACTTGCTAGGGTATTTGCATGCAAGATTTACCCCCCTGATTTGCATGTTGAAACAGCAGCACAAATCCCTTGCACTTCTTTTGAACCCTGGAATGGGCCCAGTATCAGTCAAGCAGTTCCTTTTGCTAGATCATGGACAGACTTTGGGTGGAACTTATTCAGCGAGGAATCTTTCTGAGATCATTAACAGCAGTTAACAGCAGATCGTTAACAGAGCAGTACTCTGTTCAAAGTATACTTTCTAGCAGCTGACAATCCTAGGAAGAATTTAGAAATGTGTTGAGAAACACTGGCTGTGAGAATCTAAAAGCAGATATGTCTTTTGTATTATCTTTCCCACTGGTTGTTTAATATTCTGCAGTTAAAATTAGAACAAGGGGTAGCCACCCTGGGATGCTGTGAAATCTGTAGAACTGAAATGGTGGTATTTCTGAATACTATTTTTGGCACTGACAGAATCTCAGTTTTCAATTTGTGAGGAGAAAATAAAAACTCAGGTTCGTGGGAAAGATCAGCCATTCAAACCTCCACTGCTTTGTTGACATTTTATGGCCCAGGTTTCCTGCAGGTTTGACTCATGATAATACATTACCTGGTGGACTCAGCTGTGAGGTTTCACTACAACTACAGGGCATTTTACACTCTCCTGATCATGTACACAGGTACAGAGCAATTAATGACAGAATGCAGACATTACAATGAAATTCTGAGGTCAACATATACAGAACAAATAAGGAAGATCAGCCAAACATACAAGTAACAATATTTCTAATTGCAGTGTATTGACATTTCAGTTGAGTAAATTCCAGAAACTTGAACCCATCTCTGGGTCTGCTTAGATATGTAAATTCAGGCTATTAAGAAATCTTCCCTGAAATCATAAGCCCTTGTGTTACATTCCATTATCAGGAAGTCTGAGACCCTGAGTAATGCATCCCTAGGCCAGGACACATGGAGCTCTCTGGGCTAGCAAAATAGATACTTCCTGGTAATAATTCCCACAGGGATTATGTAGCTACATTGTGAATGTATATAATGTATATTAGACTGAAGGGCCTGTCTGCTCTGGCTTACAGCAAGAAGAGCAGAAGAGCGAGAGAGAAGGGAGCGGGGAAGAGTGCCATTTTAAACAGTGACTTGGCTTGGAAAGCTGATGCTTTTGAGAAAGAGTGCAGATTTGATTTTATAACACAAAAGCACACATAAGCAACGTTTTTCTGCCAGGATTTATCCAAATTTTCCCAACAACACTGACTATTTATTTTACCCATCAGAAATAAATATAAGACAGTAATGTAACATAACATAATATAATAAAATATAATTATTTTACCTATCGGGGAATAAATATAAGGCAATGGTCTTATCACTACTTAGTTGGGAGTAAGTCCCATTTGCAATCAGTGGGAGTCACTTCTGAGTAGGCTCGCGTGGCAAATCATATACAAAAGTGAAGTAATGCAAATATACAAATTAACAATAATATCTAAATTCAGCAAAAAAGAGGATAAATGTATATCAGCACCAGTAAAAGTTAATCACATGGAAGCAATGAAAGCAGAATCTGGTAGTAAAAGGGTGATAACATGATGGATAAAAAAGCCTGGGAAATTTTCTTTTAAAATTTATCTGCCTGGTGCTGAAAGAACATTGAGCAGACTCCAAAAGAGCCTCCTGGGGGAACATTGCACAAACAGGGAATATTGCCAGGAAGGCCTTCCATTATGCACTGGGGTCACGAGTAGTCTGTACAAATAGGAACAGAAAATGAAATGTAGTCTGGAGCAGTGAAGAGAGGTAAAGGACCAGCATCACTTAGCATTGTTAAACCCGATGGCCACACTAGATGATCCAGTGCTGATCCATGGTTGGGTATCCCATCAAAGTGGTAGATTCTGTTCAGGTTGACTCTATCACAACAAAAAGAAACAATCAAGTAATTGCAGACTTGTTGAACCAGGAGCCCTGCAGCTGTGTAGGGATCACACTCCCAGCATTTCCAGCCAGCTTGGCCTTTGGGTGAGTTGCCTGAGGATGATGGGAATTGTAGTCCAACCTGTCTGAAGGATGCTTGGTTGGGGAAGGCTGAATTAACACTAGGAATTACTCAGCTGAGCGTGGTCATTCTCAGAGAAATCTTTGCATTTTACTAGGACCATTTTCAGGCTATGAGCTTCTTGGAACTTTCAGACAGACTAATCTTTTTTTCTTTCTTTTTTCTTTTTTGGTAATTCCCAGGAGACAAAGTCATTCCACTTTTTTTAGCACAGTGTGGGGTGTGCAGCTGTTGCTTACACCCCAAAGGCAACATGTGCAAAAACAACAGGTGAGTTTCCATCCTTAGTTGTGGCGGCATTAAAAGCGACTTGTACTGTCATCATTCTAGTCCTTGATGAAAACCATAAACAAGGATCTGATTTCACCTTCCATCTTTTCAAGCTTTGACAAAGCCACTGGATTAATGGCTGATGGCACCTCCAGGTTCTCCTACCAAGGAAAGCCCATTTACCATTTTGTCAACACCAGCACATTCACGGAATACACTGTGGTTCCTGAGTATTCAGTGGCCAAAATTGATCCTGCCGCTCCTCCTGAAAAAGTGTGCCTGATTGGCTGTGGGTTTTCTACTGGCTACGGTGCTGCCATAAATTCTGCAAAGGTATGGTTTAGCACATATGCAGCTGACCTGCTGCCTTGGGGATTGGTGGGATGTTATGCATCTAAGACTTACCACTTACGAAATTGTATTGGGAAACATTTCTTGGGATAATGTGTTCTCCAGAATATTTTGTTTGATTATTTGATTTCCATGACTGTTCCAGAAGGGACAGTTTACAGCTTCTAGCACACATACACAAAATTGTGCCAGGTACAGGTACATTATGTGCTGTACAACATGGCTTGGCTTGGCTTGGCTTTCTTTTTTGAGGTACAATGCAAATCGATATGGCTGACTGTAACCCATCAAACTTCAAGGATTGTGGGTATCCTATAAAGGATGGAAACAGCATGGATCTGAAGGTCATGCCTGTACTTCTCCCACCCTACAAAAGACTTAGATGACTGATTGGGTCATGTAAGTCCTTTGCCCTCTCTTGCAAGGTGGACAGGTTTGGAATCATATCCTAGAGAAGCTTCCTTGCTCCCCTCCTTTTTCTCCCAATGATGGCTCTGACTTTGGCCTTCTGCTTTCAGAGCTGCAGCTGGAATTATTCTTTCAGCACCAGCTGCAAGGGTGGAGGAAAGGCACCTGGAACTCAGAGTCCCAGCTCTAAGTGTGGAGCATGTTTCCAAGGTCAGAGCTGAAATAACAAATTTTCCTATGGCCATCTCGACTGTGTCTGTAGGCCATAGGATTGCACACTTAGTGGAAAACCCTATGCATGCTTAGGCAGAAAAAGGGCCTACAGTTTCCAGCAATGGGACTTGTAGACCCTTTTTCTGCCTCAACTTGCATAGGCATACACCCTTAATTAGTTTACATATTCATAACATACTTCCTGATCATAAGAATTCCGAAGGTTCAGCCAGTGACATAAAACCAGTGCAAAGCCCAGATAAAATAGTCAAAGGCATCAATAGTTACTTAAACTGAAAGAGAGATGCACATTTTGTAAGACTGTTGCTGTGTTGTTGTTAGTCGCGAAGTCATGTCCGACCCATTGCGACCCTATGGACAACATTCCTCCAGGCCTTGCTGTCCTCCACCATCCCCCGGAGTCCACTTAAGCTCACACCAACTGCTTCAGTGACTCCATCTAGCCACCTCATTCTCTGCCGTCCCCTTCTTCTTTTGCCATCTATTGTTCCCAGCATTAGACTCTTCTCCAGAGAGTCCTTCCTTCTCATTAGGTGGCCAAAGTATTTGAGTTTCATCTTCAGTATCTGGCCTTCTAAAGAGCAGTCAGGGTTGATCTCCTCTAGGACTGACCGGTTTGATCGCCTTGCAGTCCAAGGGACTCGCAGGAGTGTCCTCCAGCACCACAATCCAAAGGCCTCAATCCTTTAGCACTCAGCCTTCCTCATGGTCCAGCTTTCACAGCTATACATTGCAACTGGGAAAACCATAGCCTTGACTATACACACTTTTGTTGGCAGGGTGATGTCTCTGCTTTTTAGAATGCTGTCTAGATTTGCCATAGCTTTCCTCCCAGGAGCAAGCGTTTCTTAATTTCTTGGCTGCAGTCCCCGTCTGCAGTGATCTTGGAGCCCAGGAAAATAAAATCTGTCACTACCTCCATTTCTCCCCATCTATTTGCCAAGAAGTGATAGGACTGGATGCCATGATCTTAGTTTCTCCAAAACAATGTTTATTATTGTTATCTGATGTAGGTAGAACCTGGTTCTTCCTGTGCCATCTTTGGCCTGGGAGGAGTCGGCCTCTCTGTGATCATGGGCTGTAAAGCCGCTGGAGCTTCCCGCATCATCGGGGTTGACATCAACAAGGACAAATTCCCCAAGGCTAGAGAGCTGGGAGCCACGGACTGCATCAATCCTCTGGATTTCAAGAAGCCCATCAATGAAGTGCTCTTTGACATGACAGATGGAGAAGGCGTGGACTATTCATTCGAAGTGATTGGGCGCACAGACACCATGGTATGCGCATGAAGATAACATTGTAGTGGCAGATGTGGAAAAGGATGTGTTGGATGGAGGGGGAATAACATTTCTTTTACTGAAGATCAGTCAGTCCTTCTCCAGTACGTACTTTTCTCCAGGTTCTGTTCCAATTAGTTGTGGCAGCAGGAACTTTGGGGCACTTGAGAGAGCAGAAGGTCAGGAATTTTGGCTCTAGACATGGAGTTTGGCCACCTAACTCTCTGTGCCCTCAGGACAATCTGCAAGCAGAGGAAATGATTGGCTTCATCTGTGCTGCTCTGTAATCCCACCAGTTAGCCTATTTGTTGAGTTATTAACATTATATGCTGCCTTATCTGCTAAACAACCACCAAGCCTAGCAGGAGTTCATTTCATCTAGGGAAACAATAAGGTCCCATTGCACTCCAGAGAGCAGCTGGCTTTGTTGTGTGGCGCCTTTATCTCATTTATTTATTTTATTACTTAAGTAATTACTTCATATCCAAAATTTTTCTGGAGGGCCTTCCAACTGTTTGGAGAGCTGGAGGTGAGGTCATGGACACAAGCTGCTGCAGGAGGAAGAATGGCTGGGATATGCATTTCCTCAAATTAAGTTCTCATGTCTATTGTCGCTCTAGGCGGAGAGCTAACTTGTTGCCCAGAAAAAGCAACATGAGCCCAGACGGCTTTCTTAAGACACCCTAAAGTGCCCTACCTCTGCCTCTACCCCTTCCACTTTTTGATTTTAATGATCCCATTTTTAAAACTGGCAGCTGGATCACTATGAAATGCACTTCTGCTGTTGGAAGCTGTGGGTCAGTCAGTGTTTTGGGGAATCTCACCCCACCTCTGCCTTGTACTGATTCTTTTGGAAACCTGGTCGTTTGGCATGCCCAGCAGGCATTTTCAGATGATACCCAGGGGATGTTGTCAAATTACCAGATGGGCCCACAGCCCAGAACTGTTGCTGTAGGATTTGGTGTATTTTTTTGGTTTATTGCTATCCATATACAGCAAAACTGTAAGAGGCTTATGACTCTTCATAGTGACATGGGTCAGGATGGACATGGCAAATATTCTTCTTGGCTCGATTTGAGTGGGTGACTTTGCATTTTCTTAGGCTGCTGCCTTAGCCTCCTGCCAGATGAACTTCGGAACCAGCGTGTTTGTGGGAGTGCCTCCCACGGCATCTCAGCTTACCATTTCCTCAGACCTTTTCTTCTCAGGCCGCACTTGCAAAGGATCTGTATTTGGAGGTACGGCTTTATCCTGATTGGCCACAGATGCATTCAGTGTATTTATTTTGGTTTTGCTTATGGGAAACCCATTGCAATCAAATCCCACAGAGTATTGTTCCCATTGAAATAAGTTGCTGAAAACTCCCTCAACGTCTAATTCCAAATGTGAATTTGGAACATGTTTCAGTTCTATTTCGGGTTCCAAAATGTTGGCACAATATCAATTTGTCAGAAACATAAAGCCAAAACAAGCATGGTGTTGGAGACAGTATGGTATCAGATTCCCCTGACAGTGTTTAAAAACTAAAAGCAGCTGCAGGGAGGCAGAAAACGTGGATCAAAGAAGTCTTTAACCCAGCCTCTCTAACCTGGTACCTTCTGGATTTGTTGGCCCATCATACTTAAGCAATGTGACCAGATGTGCAAAGCAACATATCCAGAGGGCATCAGGTTGGGGAAGGCAGGATTAAACCTTTCTCATGCCCTGTTTTTCTAGGACTGTTGGAGGCAGCCTTATCCTAAATCAGAAACGCTTCAGGGTTCAGGCTTGAGTGGTGGGTTTTTAAATCAAACCTAAAAATGGTGGTGTTTGAACCTGAGCTTGTACATGCAAAGCATGTGTTGCAACATTAAGCGATGCTCCTCTGTGTTCCGTTAGGCTCACAGCAGGAACATAAAGGCAGCTGCCTATGGTGTCTCCCAACCACACATGCACAGTCCTCATTATTTATCGATATATTGCATGTTTATACTGCCTCTGGGCTCTCTGGGGCCTCAGTGGCAGGTCTGAGACCACCTCCATCAGCTCAGGCAGGGAGTCTCTTGGGCAGAGAGGTGGGTGGTACAGCAACAGAATCCCTAATCTGTCTTGGGTGCCCAGTACAAGATGCAAACCCTCCAAGACCAGCACTTGAGTGAGCAGAAAGCCTAGACAGGGAGATGGAGTCCTTATGGACCACGGCCACCCCCTTCCCTGACCCTCGAGGCGCTGCTAGTGCTGCAATGACAGTACTAGGAGAGAATAAGCCTGCCCACTTCCCCCACCCAGGTCTCAGTCATGCAAGCCAGGCCAGCCCCTCATCCACAATCAAGTCATGGATGAAAGAGATCTTGTTTTGAGCTGACCTTCCATTCAGCAGCAAAAGCACCGGGCCCAAGGCCAGCCTGGTAAGGCTGCCAGGCAACGTCCAGCTGGGGGCAAGACCAGGGGAGGGGACAGCTGGAAGACATCTAAGACATCTTCTCCTTTGCTGCCCTGTCAAACCCCCAAAGCCATATCTCCCCCTACCCATAACTATACTAATAGGTACATCCCCATGCCCCCAACACAGCCCAGAATTATAGAATAAAACCATTATTTTTTAAAAAAAATTAAAAATCTGCTATACATAAACCAGATGCATCCCTGTACATATTTCCCTAGTGCCATCCAGAAACATAAGGCTTTATGAAGAACAGGCATGATGAACCTCCAATCCTTTTCTCAGTTTAAGGAAAGGAATCTGACAGACTAGGATTCTGTCACCCCACACTTTCCCATTGGGAAAAGTGAGAGAAGCCTTGGGGAACTGCTGCTTCCAAGCCCTCCAGGCACCCTGAGACAGAGTTTCCCAGCTGAGCTAACTTCATTTCCCCTTTTGCCCTTTGAGGATGGGGCTTCAGGGAAAGGGGCATGTCCAGATCTTGGTGGGCTGGATAGGAAGGTCTGGCAGGCATAAAGTGTCCCATTGCTGGCAGGGAAAAGTCCTGTCATCACTAGATTAATGTAAAGTAGTATTCTCTCAACTGGACCCCAAGTCTCTCCTTTCAGGGCCAGTGTGTCTCTTCCAATGTGCAGCCTAATGGCGTTGCTAAGATGGATTCAAGCCAGAAAATCTGGGCAACTGGCAGAACTTTCACCATTGTATCTGAGTGCTTATGACCCTAACCTGCTCTTTCCTATTTTCAGGCTGGAAAAGCAAAGAATCTGTCCCTAGGTTGGTTTCAGATTTCATGGCAGGAAAGTTCAATCTAGATCCATTAATTACTCACACTTTGCCTTTTGATAAAATCAATGAAGGCTTTGAACTGCTCCACTCAGGGAAAAGGTAAACCCTTTCTTCTTTCTGAATAACTATTGTACCCCCAGCAAAAAGTAACCATGTGACAAACTACATATTATGTTAATTATACACAGTGGCTCCATTCACACAACATGACAATCTGTGGTTACCATGGTTTATGGTGTTTTCTAACCATGATCTACCTGAGAAATAATTGAGAGGTTTCTACTTATTGTGCTTTCATCGTACCCACTCATTCCTCTCAGCCCCTGATGATGGAATTCAGTCCCAAGGTGCATTGCTCCCTGCCTATGTCACTTGCCTTCCAGCTTGCTCAGAGCAATGATTATTATGTTCATGAAGTATTTCCTTGATTTTTCTGTTTGTAATACATGTGCTTTTGTAGTAAGTGTCTAATCTATAAACAAAACTGAACTTGCTTTTCACTATTTTTTAAAATCGGCTTTCTAATATTACCAAATCCTTCTACAAAGGATCAGGCATCCCCCTCCTCCCCCACAAGAACTACGTACTAGGAATGCTAATCTATTAACTTCCTTGGCTACAGTTGACCTGATTTCAGTTGCATCTGGTGACAGTGCAAATCTTAGTGATACAAGTTAATTGATGGGTCATCCAAACATGAATAATTCTCTTTCTATCAATGAGTGATTTAGTAAGAGCGGTGGCTCCTTTTCACATCCTGAAAGATATGTGAATGCATTAATTGATGAATATATGATTAATTAGTCAACTGATGCATTTCTGTGTTTTTGGTTCGCCAAGTCTACTGGGAAATAGGTGAACAGAGATCATTCTCCTTACACATCCATTTCCCAGAAAAATCTGCTCCCACCAGCCTGCCAGATACATGTTTAGCAGAGGAAGAAGAGGGAGACTTATTACTATTCAAGAACTATCACAAGCTATTAGAAAATTTAAAAAAGATAAAGTACTTGGTCCCAGTGGATTTACTGCTATGTATTACAAGTGTTTAGAGGAAAAATTAATATTACCACTTCAACATTAAATAAGAGAAACTATTACAGACAACATGACAGGAAGCTTATGTAACATTGATACATAAAGAAGATAATGATCTCACATTACCACATTCTTACCCACCTATTTCATTATTAAATGTGGATTACAAACCTTTTACTTCATTAATGGCAGAGAGACTAAGAAAATGTATAGAAAAACAGATGCATACAGACCAGACTGAATTTGTCCCAAAAAGATTTATGAAATACAACGTATGTTTTGTGATTGATGCAACTGAATTGGTCAAGAAGAAGACAAAAACTGCACTTATATTTTAGATGCATGGAAAGTTTTTGATAACATGTCTTGGCCATTCTTAATGAAAACTGTTGAATACTTAGAGTGTGACTCAAGCTTTATGAATTGGATTCAAGCAATTTATACTAAACAACATGCTAAGATTTTAATTAATGGCACATTAACTGATAGTTTTCAAATGAAGAAGGGAATATGCCAAGGATACCCTTCTTGCATCTTTTATTTATTCTTGTACTGGAAATTTTAGCAAAAAAAATAAGACAAGATCCACAAATTAAAGGCTTAAAAGCAGATGGAGAAGAATATAAAATGATGACATAGTCTGGGCCATTCTAAATCCACATCAGTCTATATAGTATATAGTAGAGCAAATTGAAAAACCTGGACTTTATTTAGACTATAAAATTAATAAGGAAAAAACCCAAAAGTTATAGATACCTGTTTAGCAAGGAGTGGAGAGCTAACTCTGCTTTGAAACAGTACACAGAGGAAGTGTTTTTCTTGCAGCCCATATTCCAGCAGCACTGCCTGAGCTAGCAAAGAGGCACTTGAGCAGAGCTCTCCCACCTCCCAACAGAACAGGGGTCCTAGTTGCCCACTGGTCAGCACACTCAGTGTAGCAGGAGTCAAAGCATGTGCATGCCTGGGAGCAGGGCACACACAGAAGGCACATGGGCAGTCTCTGGGGACTGCATGCGGCCCACGGCCCACATGTTGCCAACCCCTGAATAGATCAATTAAAACCTTCCGTCCTCTAATCCCAGCCATGATTAATTTGAGGCTTTATGCAGTCCTGCTTATAAAAGTCCTCAGAGTACAAGGAGGCTGGGCACTGATATGTATGAAACAAAGATATTTATACTGTTTATCTTAGAGTTAAACTCCTGACTATGTTCCAGGAAAAGTTATACAGTTTATACAAATGGAAGGAATAATTAAATACATTTTAAATCCCATGGATTTCAGTGGGTGATGTCTTTAACTCATCTACTGAAATAAATAGCATTTTAGAAGTACTTGGTTTTGACAGAAGCTGCCGTTCTTTTCTGTTCCCTTTGTTTTCACTTTCAAATTTCCAGCAAGGGCTTAAAATCTGAAATATTAACCTAAGGATTAAAACATGGGTTTGGAGACTTAGTCATACTTTACACAGACCCACTGAAATCAGTAGAACTTTAGTCAGTCATCCCCTTGAAGTATGACTAAGTCTAGATCTTGGATAAGCAGAAGAGAATTCATCATCTTACATTTAGGTTTTCTTCTGTTTCAGCATCCGCACTGTTCTGATATTCTAAAGTCCCGGAGACAAGGAGAAGTGCAAGGCAATGATGTCTTGGCAGCTGAGTTCCATCAAATCAATTACAAGTGGTACAATCAATCACCTGGAGAAATTATTGCATTCTGCTGTGTTACCCCGATGCTGCTTTATTGTATCTTACATTGATTCCACAACAATGACTTTCTTTGCTGTGAAAAAGAAACATGAATACAACATCAACTTGTCTCGTGATTGAAGAGGTGGCAACAGTTATGAGGAGGGTGGGGCATTTCGAACATGGAAGCGCTGGATGGTGAGGGGCATTGGGCTGCAGACCTATGGAGCATGTGGGCTGGGTAATCAAGCACATTGAAGGGCATTTGATGTGCTGGTGTGGATGATGGGAGTCTTTTGCCTCTGGAGGGCACTAGGATGGGCAAGGCTGGTTGAAATCACCAAACAAAAAAGGGGGTGTGAAAGAAAAACAATATATTAAGTTTTCTTGAGGAGGCAATAAGTATTTCCTGTTTTTTTAATTAAGAAATTAATTAAAATTAAGAAAACAACTGTAATTTTTCAGTTTTAGCTTTATATATTTTGATATGAAACACTGGCAGGTTTAAAACTAAAAGCTGTTTCAGCAGCCTTATATTACCTACATTTTTGTTTAATTCTGCAACTTTAAATATTTAAATAAAAGGAAGAACTATCACTGATTATTAAAAGGCCAGAAATAACTTCAGTGAGGCCTACAGGAAATGTGTTTCAATGCTCTTTAATTTGTATCAGACTCTTCTTCTTGTTAGTTGCAAAGCTGTGCCTGACCCATCGCGACCCGATGGACAACACTCCTCCAGGCCTTCCTGTCCTCCACCATCCCTTGGAGTCCACCCAAGCTCACACCTACTGCCTCAGTGACTCCATCCAGCCACCTCATTCTCTGCCATCCCTTCTTCTTTTGCTGTCAATTGTTCCCAACATTAGGGTCTTCTCCAGTGAGTCCTTCCTTCTCGTTAGGTGGCCAAAGTATTTGAGTTTCATCTTCACTATCTGGCCTTCTAAAGAGCAGTCAGGGTTGATTTCCTTTAAGATTGACTGGTTTGATCTCTTTGCAGACTCTCCCGTATGACAATCATGATAAGAATATAATAACAATTATTTTCTCAATAGCTGCCTTTGAGCAGCATCCATCAAGAGAATGAGGCTACACGCAGTACCAACAGTGCCCCACGTTGCAGCCCATTCAACAGCCTTCTTCAGGCATTCACCATCTGATCTACCTGCCACTGGTGGACAACTGCCAAGAGACTGTCTCTGGAGAAAAGTGGTCCTCAACAGAAAAAAGTGCCCCACATGAGAGAGCATTTCTAACAGAGCCGTTGAGCTTCTTTCAGCCTGAATATTGTTTCAGAGAAGCTGGGAGTGACAGTGCATTTCAGTGGTGATAGGGCAAATGATGCAGGGCCAAACATAAATTTGGCATATTTTAGCTTAATGCTAGTACTTAAGCTTAGGAGGGACATTTCAGACATTTAAATGCAGGAGTGGAAGCATGAAAAAGCCAGGAAACAACCCAATGTTTAGATGGAGGAAAGAGAGTAGAGCTGGGGAGAGACTGGGACCTTCCTGGAACCCACAGAGGGTTGGATTTTATCCTACAGGCCTGAGGTCTGTAGGATAATTTAATTCCTCCTAATTTAAAAGGAGGAAAGGATTTGTAAGCCATTTCTTTTACAAATGCACATGAAAGATGACGCTTACTCAGTGGGATTTATTTCAAAGAGTACCTCTAGGATATTTTGATGCAGGCCTTCCAAGTCTATCCTTTTCGGGGGCTGATTTTATTTTATTTACTTGGAGATCCAAAGTGCCCTGCTTTGTGCCAGCAAAGAGAGAGCTGGTCTGGAATCACAAAGACTGCTGCAAATTTACCGCATAATCATTTGTGACAAAGCTCTGTTGCCAGTTGGCTCCAGATGCTGCAGTGGAACAACCAGGGAATTTCTAGCACTATTTGATTGACTCTGCTGTGGCAACAGCAGCATTGTAAACGTGGCACAGTGATGCCAGGCAAGCTCACAAGGCGGCATGGAAGGGATGAAGGTTGGTTGTACATCCACAGGCATTTGGGGCATAGGACTGTTAGGAGGTCTCCTGGATCAGGCTGCAAGATCCATCAGTTTCACCAGCTTGTTTATCCCAGTGGCAGGTGGGTGCCTCCAGGAAGCCTTTAAGCAGGGTTTGATGGCCATTAGACCACCTGACATAGTGGAATATTGTCCCCAAACATGTCAGTTCCTTTTAAGCATCATATCTTAATGCCACCAATAGACCTATTCCCCATCCATCTGTTCAGTCCTCTTTTAAAGCCATCTAAGATGGTGGCCATCACCCCAACCTCTGGCAGAAAGCTTTACACGAACAATTTACCTTAGCAGTTGAGCGTACACTTTGCCATGTTCAGCTTCAGCCTCTTAACTGACTTGAAAAATATGATACTGCTTTGCTGTGTGGAACTTACCATTCAGGAATTTCAGTTCAGATTGCAAACTATTTCTTTTGGATATCTCAAGCCAAATATGTAACAACGTTAAAACATGTATCACCTTTCCTCAAGGCAAAAGTTCTCTTTTACAATAATAAGTTCTCAATTTAGAATAGTAAAAAGAATGTATTTTCCCTTTTCTTGTCTGGGGAAACATAGATTCTGTTGATTAAAGCTGATTTAAAAAACTGTGGGTATATGTGTGGTTGGTATTTAAAGTATATTGACTAAGCAAATATCATGTTTGATAGCTTCATTTGCAGCTACAGAGTAGCCTCCAAGTCTTACAGCAAAATTATTTCATAAAAACATAGTTAAGAGAAGCCAGTTTCTACTCCATGCTTCGCCCCAAAAACCTGCTTTGCAAGGAGGTGCTTGGGAGCAGAAAATGTTAGGTACCTCTCCTGTTTCTCCTCTCTCAATCACCTCCTGAATGGTTCTTTTAAAGAAAAAATGTTTTAAACTGTCACTAGTTTGCCATTTTGCTTGTGTGTGACATATAAGGTTGCCTTTTTCCTTCCTAGACATAGGTTAAGTACTAGCAGAATACTTCAGTGTAGTTCTCTGCATTAAGCACACTCCATCTTAAAGATCTTAGAAGGAAAATGCAGAAACAAATTCCCAAAGTAAGACGTTAACTTGCTTTCTAAGTATATAAATACACATCATGGTGGGGGTGAGCACGTGCTTCTTGCATGTGATCATTCGGCTCACCACAAGCACAGTGTGAAACTTCTTTTTACCTTCCATTTCTCCACCCCAAGAAGTGCCTGCCAAGGAAGTGGAGTAGAAGCAGGGAGTCTTGGAGATGTGGCACCATCACATCACACATTTTATATTACTGCTGGGGAGAAAGAGGCAAGATGTGGGGTGGATGTTTCGGGGGACCACCATACGACTTCCAAGCATGGTTTGCAGGTTAACTATAAGTCATGGATTTTGAGGCTGCACAGAAGCAAGCATGCTGCCCCTCATATTCTGCTAAGAGAATGGGGTTGTTTGGCATAACACATCGCCCTGAAATCTGGGTTGACAAAAGGGAAACAACCCAGAGCTCAAGGTTTAGCCATCATGCCAAACAACCCAATGAAAAGTGGAAGTGGAGAATGGGTCGGAGGCACTGCATAGCATTGGCCAATCTTACCTTAATGAATTAAATCTAACTAAATCATGAGTTAACCCCTGAGTGAACTGGGTCACAGTGCCTATTTAATTTCAAGCATCTAGGAAATACCAGTCTGTTAACCTCACAAAAGCCATTCCTAATAATCTTAGAGTGCCCAAGCGAGAGAATTTAACAGCCCTAGTGACATGTTCATCTGTGTAGAAGAAATAAATGCACAGACAGGCATGATCTGTAATCCCCCCGAACAGCATGCATTCAAGGCCCTAGCATTCCCTGAACCTATGTGCATACATCTGAATCCACGCAGGCTTTTGCTTGCATGGTTCATCTTTGGATCCATGGAGGGCAGAAGACAACATGTCTAAAAGCCTGTATTCGTTCGGGCATCTCCATGTATGGCCTTCACACACAGGATTCTCCAATGTGAGGGGAAAGGGATGCTTCCAGGTATTCTCCCTGCTCCTTTCAAAGAATGTTACAGCAGGTGGTCCAATACTGTCTTCAATTTTAACCTGCTGAAGAGGAACACATGGAGAAGCTCCATAACAGCTTTTGACTGGAAGTGTTAGCCCCCTGCTTGGAAGCACCCAAGAATCAGGGAGATTAAAACATTCTATTTATTCTTGCTGTTATTGTTACTGTATAACTTGCTTAGAGAGTCATCTCCGGCTAAAATATAACATATACTGATCATCTTTCGTTCTGAGTGTTGTATGATTTTTCTTAAATCCGTAGGCGTTATAAAAAAACAGATCTGGCAAAGGGGAAAAGCCTGCAGTGCAAGCCTGTATAAAAGATTTAACCGCATCTGTCACCCTCAGACTCTTGCATCACGTTTTCAGGACATTTGTACGCTGCGTTTCCAAAAAGCTTTGGCTGCTAGTGGCTGCCAAGCTAAGTGATTGACTACAATTCCCAGAGTTCTCCGCGGCACGTCTACGGCGGCCAAGAGTCCGGGTTAGCAAAGTAACCCTATTTAGCTACGAAAGAATTCCGGGATTTTGGGTCTTACGTTGTTTAACTTTCGCCAAGCAGGAATCGGGGCGATCTCCAAAGGGAAGGCAGAGAGATTGCCGTGCGCAAGCTAGTTTGCAATAATGGACACTTCTGGGAAAGTAAGGAGAATGTAGCTTCTTTTTCATGTAAAAGGAGTCTAAAATCGGATTCTTTAAGCCTGCGGTTCCCTCACCCTGCCTCCACTGCAATGGCACTTGCTCCACGCAGAAGCAAGCGCCTCTAAGCTAAAATGGGCTCATTGCTGATGCTGGGAAAATTCAGATAAATCCTGGCTGAAAAGTGTTGCTTATATGCCTTTGTTTTATAAAATGTTTGCACCCCTTTCTCAGGAAGCACCCAAAATTCCAAGCAACGTTACTGTTTAGCATTTTCTCTTAATTTAAGAAGTGAGACCTGATAGCTTCTCCAAGAAGCTGTCAGGGCTGTTGTTTTTGCTGATCAGCAAGGGCTGATAAGGCAGTCCAGGTTAACAGCATTGCAGTCACCCTCATTTGCATGCCAAGACCCACAGTAATCCCTGTGCCTCGGTGTTCATTATGTTAATATCAAATGCCATTGTATTGAGCCCTTTCTGCAGACCTCTCACCTTCTTCTGACTGTATTCCCCTTATTTCATCATCAACTGCCCAGCTGCTGGGCCCATGTGACTCAGAATCTATAAAACACTCTGTATATGTTCTAGAATTGGCGGTGGAGACCACTACCTGGTAGCATGCTGTCGTAAGTAACTGCAGGGACCCTGGCTGATCTCACCAGTAAAAACGCTGGGGTTCAAGGCAATTAGTTTTCCCTGCGGGTCCTGCTATTTATTCCTGCCATTGGTAAAGAGACTCTGACACCGAGTAAGCATGTTTAGCTTGTGCTGCACAGTTCCTGATCATGAAGGCCTATGGAGGTCAGAAGGAACCACGGATCTGATTTTCACACATGAAAGGAAAGATTAGCTACTTTAAAATAGTTTACTTTAAGCCAACTCCCTTTACATGTATGTGCAATTAAGGCTGCCAAATCTATACTTATCCTGAGAAGTAAGTTCCATTGAAGGCATAAGAAGAGCCCTGCTGGAGCAGACCAAGGTGCATCTGGTCCAGCATTTGTTCACCTGGTGGCCAGCCTGCGCCCGGGGAAACAGGCTAGCGAGTACTAAGCTCAATTAGGGTAAGCAGGTGCTCCCTAGCGACCGGAGTTTACGGGCAGACAGCCTCTGATGCTGGACTAGTAACCATAGATAGCCTTATCCTTGATTGATTTGTCCAGTCCAAATCCTGTGGGGTTTTATCCCAACAGTTGTCGTGCTACACAACTGGGTACAGAATTGCAGATTCTCCTTGCTCTAAAATAAATAAGTAAAGGCTGGAAAACACCAGAAAGGCTCTGGAGGATGGTGACATTGTCAAAAGGCCCTGTAAAGATCCACAAGTGAGGATCATGAATGCACAATAAACACTCATGTAGGGAAGCTCGTAAAAGACTAGCATTTTAATGTTTTGGCTGCACTGTTTTTGCTCTAAGCCCCATCACTGCTTGAATGTAGTCCCCAAAAACTTCTCCAAATGGTCTGCCACCCTGAGGTTGACACGGTTTTGCATCATGTTATACATGCTTCTGTGGAATTAAGTCCCAGTGGATGAAGAGGAGCTTGCTTCTGAGTCGTGTCGGACTGCACTATGAGTCACTGATTCAACCCCTTTGACATAAACACCTTGGCACTAGAGTGTCTAGGTGGTCATTGGGTTTTCGGGGTCATAGCTGCAACCTCAGAAACTGGCCATGATATGAGGTATCCTGAGGGCGCCTCAGCCCTATTCTTTCTTGCTCTAAAGTGCCACAGTGAGACAGCTCATATCTGGTTCACAAGGCAGGAGGAGCCCAGAGTTAGCTTTTGCCTCTGTGCTTCTCCTGCCCTGCCTCGCTGCACCCATAATCTTTCAAGTTCAGAGCTTTTGGGTATCCTGCTTGAATTGCAGCCTTTTGTTTAGATTGGAAATGGCTTCAAGAAGGTCAGTGTTGTGAGGATGCAATTGTCCAAGGACACCGGCCGCCCCTCTTGTAACACATCGCTCCACTAGTGTCTCGTCATAGCCTGGTGGAACAGCACATGTGTTCCATGCAGAAGCTCTCGCGGCAATATTTTTGCTTCAGAGCTCCCTCTTTATTTTTTCAATGCTCAGTAAAGAATGATCTGTTATCCCTTTCACTCCTTGTGTAGTGAGATTCCAGGTGTACTGCGACTTGTAACTCTACACTGCCTCAAGAGATCTGTGGTCGTGCACAGCAGTTCAGAGGATTGTATTGCACATCTTGTCCATTTGTATTTGTTTTGGCAGATTATAAAATGCAAGGCTGCTGTTGCCTGGGAAGTAGGCAAACCCCTTTCCATTGAGGAGGTCGAAGTGGCTCCACCAAAGTGTCATGAAGTTCGTGTGAAGGTAGATATAGAACCTTATAATACATGTGCCTACACCTTTCTCTGTGATGTTGGTGTAACTCTTTGTTGTTTCTCACAGATAATAGCCACGGGCATATGTGGGACAGATGACCATGTCCTGACAGGTTCTTTCCCTAAAGTAGAATATCCTGTTATTCCTGGCCATGAAGGAGCTGGAATTGTAGAGAGCGTTGGTGAGGGAGTGACTTGTGTGAAACCAGGTATGCAGAAGATGGCAGCTAGCATTTTAAGTGTTCTAAAGCTTGACAAGCTTCAAAAGTTCACAAGAATTCAGCTTCAGTGGACAATGATTGCATGAGTTATTAAATAACAAAACTGAATTTTATATGTTTTCTACTTTAATGTATTTTGCTACTCATTTAGAGTTTTTAAAATATAAAATATATATGTTGAGTGGTATATAAATCTAATGTCATCGTCATCATAGGACAATGCACAATTACAGTATGTTTCTGCTTATATAGGAATTTTTCTGCCCCAGCACCTGGGTTGCATTTCACTTAATCCCAGATGAACCCAGTACTAAGATTTGATTTTTTTTCTGAAAGCATAGCTGCTTATTCTTCTCTGAACTGTGTCATCTTTAAATACACACACATTTTAAATATGGAGTAATTATGGAACGCCTTCAAGCTATTGGGCAGTATAAAAATGTAATGTGCGTGTGTGTGTGCGTGTGCAAACACACATGTGAAATTGAGAGATAGGGTATGGGCTTGTGCAATGTTAGCTTAAAGCTGGTCTCCCTAACCTGGTGCCCTCCAGATGCTTTGGAAGACAACCACCATCCCCTGCTAGTATGGCCTGTAGACAGGGATGATGGGATTTGTAATCTGAAATCATGTGAAGGGCGAGAAGTTGGGGAAGGCTGGTTTAAGGGAACCTGGTAGTCTAGCCAACTCTCCAATATTCTATTTTTCTATATGAAGTTTTCTACACACAGAAAAGAATGCTGAGCCATGAATTTTGTGTATGGAGGGATAACATGTCCAAGGAAAAGCTTGGGCTGAATGTATCTCCTTGACACATTTGTTATTTTAGAGGTGGAGGGATTCAAACTGATAAGCTATAGGTGCTGAATCTCTTCCAGCCCAATGGCCAAATTCCATTTTGGAAAAGTTCTTCAGTTCTGTGTCCCAACAGTGAAGGGAACAAAAGGGGCAGGACCAAAATACCTCCATATTTGAGTCTAAAACTCCTGCAGCCAGGTTGTGGCACCATTGGTTGCTGTGTCAATGCAGACAGTAGGCCTATTCAGGCTTATTTCTATGTTACCAAATACTTGTGTTATTTTTATAGATTTATATTCTAGCTTTTCTGGAAGTATCTGGGTTTTTTTCCCTGGGGGGATTTTTGTCTTATTGAATGAGTTCAGACAACACAATAACCCTCACTTAAAGGTTGTTGTAGAACAAGTTTTAGTTGAAATATGTCTTGTCCTGCTATCTGAAGCCAGCTGTGCCAACAAGCCGTTATTTGTTGGTAGGTTGTAAACGGTGGGTTGTTTATCATGGTTTATTGTTTTGGCTAGGTTCAGAAACACAATAACCCACAATTCAACAATACACTGTTCAGTGACAGCCCATGCTCAGCCTTTAGCATGGGTTATCCTGTCATCTGAACCCAGCTGGTGAATTTTGTAGTGATGGAGGGGCCCACCTTGTGATCAGCAAGTTGTGATCTTAATTCTATAGGAGCTTTCAAAAATCTGTTTCACTGTTCTAAAACCACCAGAGAAAAATCCATTGGTGCTGACTTTACCTTACACAAAATCAATTTTATATTGTTTATTTTATTTTGGGGTTTCTTTTATTTCTAGGAGACAAAGTCATTCCCCTTTGTCTGCCTCAATGTGGAGAATGCAACTCGTGTTTAAGATCTAACACTAACTGTTGCCTGAAAACCCAGTGAGTTTGTTTGGAATTTTGTCTTGTATTTCCGTAGATTTTTGGCATTGTGTAGTACTGTTTTTTTGTTGTTAACAACTCCAGCTCTCTCTGAAATAGCCTCTGTGAACCACAAAATCTGATGCCAGACAAGACCAGCAGATTCACCTGCAAAGGGAAGCAAGTTCACCACTTCCTTTGGATCAGCACTTTCTCAGAATATACAGTTATGCCTGACTCTACTGTCGTTAAGATTGATAATGCTGCTCCTCTGGATAAAGTCTGTCTTTTCGGCTGTGGATTTTCCACTGGTTACGGGGCTGCCCTCAATACAGCCCAGGTAAGGAATCGTGTACTATCAATGCAGTGCTGGCTCACTTCAGGCTTGCGGGATCTTCATTGCCTTTTTTGTGGAATCCTGAGTCTGGTGCAAAAGACATACATAGCAGCCCTTGCTAAAAAAGGAAAACATGCCAGAAAAGTGGTGATGGAGTCATGCTAAATTACCTTTCCTTGCAGATCATGTAGTTCCACCTTAGGCATCACAGTGCGTACATTTTAGCTAATTTAAATGTTACTCAATTTGTATGAACCTTATTCAGAAGAATAATATAGTAATTTGAAGCCTTATAGCTAAAACACCCTGCAGGTAGTTGTACTGGAGTCTTGCATGTGTACTAAAAGCAATCAGTGTGGTGCAGCGGCTAGGAGCACAGGACCGGGACTCAGATGACCTGGGTTCTGGTCCCTGCCTAGCCATGGAACCAGATGGACGGCTGTGGGTCAGTCGCATACTCTCAGCCCAACCTACTTCACAGGGTTCTTATGTGGGGCTGAGACTGAGAACAGGAGGAGAATTATGTAAGCCAATCTGAATTCCTTGTAAGGAAAAAGATGGGATATAGATCCATCCCACAAAATCTCTAAAAACAGGCTGTGTTGCTTAGCATAACTTGACACAAGCTTTGTGCCTTAGGCCTAGCAGGAACTGGGTTATATGTAACACTACCTGCATAGCAATGGGTCGGACGCAACTTTACTAAACAACAACAACCTGCATATATAATATGAATGACTGAAGTGGGAGATGGGCTGCCTTTGTGCACATGCTTGTGGAGAATTCCACCTTGCACACTTAGGGTTCTGCAGCTTGTGAAACTGGGAATGGGGTGGGATCCCTGCTGAAATGGTGGATGCACAACTGCACGATGCATGTGATGACAGCAGTGGGGCTAGTCCCTGTGGTTCCTCCCCTACTCACATGGCATACATCCTTAAAAACCCTGAGTATGGCTTTAGAATTGAAAGAATTCTGACCTACTTGCATACAAGGACTAAGCATAGTTACGGGCCTTACGCACCCTTACCTCCCCTCATGCTTTATCCAGTTTATGGCTGCAGGAGGACTTATTTTGTTGCTGCTGTCAGTAAACAATCAAGAGCTAGAAATCCTTTGCACTCTGCACCTAGTGATCTGCTGGTGTGGTGCTTCATGAGTGCTACTTAGTTGTCATGCTGAATTATGCATAACTGGAGAACATCTTCTTCACCCTGCAATGTCACACACATTGCAGTAAACATTCATCCTGCTCCTTTCCACCCCCTCTAGGTCATGCCTGGTTCCTCCTGTGCCATTTTTGGTTTGGGAGGAGTTGGTCTCTCCGTGGTGATGGGATGCAAAACGGCTGGGGCTTCCCAGATCATTGGGATTGACATTAACAAAGAGAAGTTTGCAAAGGCAAAAGAACTGGGAGCCACAGAATGTCTTGACCCTCGAGATTACAAGAAGCCCATCCAGGAAGTGCTGGTTGAAAGGACTGGTTACGGTGTTGACTATGCTTTTGAGGTTGTTGGATGTTTGGATACACTGGTATGTTTTGGTTTTAGTCTGTAATTTCTGACTCTGCCCTGTGTTTTGATACCAGACTGAAAGGATGCAGTGTTTCATATTTTCGTTAAAACAATATGCTCAAAAATGTTCCGCTTTATAGGCAACCCTTTCGCCTATCAACTGGACTGCCAACTAATTTCTACATCAGGCATGGGGAACTTCCAGCCCACCAGTGGCTCTTATCTGACCTGCCAGCTTCTTGCCCAGACCCTTGTCTTTCCACCCATGGCAGGAAAAATCTGTTAATTTCCCATCAGCAGTCAGCAGGAGACTAGAGATTAGAATTTTGCCTCTAGGAAAATTAGTTATCTCTGATCAGAGATGATAGATTTTTCTTCTGTTACACCCTGTCTTGTGTTATATTTAAGCTTTTTAAAATGCCTCTGGGGCATTTTCAGCAGGGTATGCTTTGATTGTGTGTCCTGTGCTGAAATGTGTGTGTGTGTGTGTGAGAATGAGGCCTTGATCACATGCCAACTGCAGGGGACCCCACCCTAGCACATGGCCGTAGGCATACCTGGCCACAGTTCATTTAGCAGTTGGATTCCCTTGCAAGTTGGCATTGCTCACACACTTAGCACCGTTGTGTCACTGGTGAGCTGCCATACCTCCTGTTGATGTCTTGCAAGAATAGAGGCTGGTGTTGCAAGGAAGTATGCTTCAGTGTGCCAGAAAGACTCTTAATTGAGCCACCAGACTTCCCTATCCTCGTGTCTTCTTGATGGTTTGGACTTGAGCTTCCGTCAACTCCTGCCAAAATGGCCAATGGATAGGAATCTTGGAAATTTTAGTGCAAAACTGCTAGAGGGCAGCACGTTGGGAGAGGCTGTTCTTGACGAATCCCTGATGAACTCTATGGAAATGCTCGAGATTCTTGGAACGTTATGGACTGCTTTGGATATGATACCAAGCCATGGTTTAGTGCTATGTGAACCTCCAGGGTTTTGTGCTCCTTTTGTCCTCCCCATGCACGTTCTGATTCACACGCCTTTCCGGTTGGTCACAAGTCCTAGTTTGCAGTTTCTTCCAAGTAGTGGTAAGCAATGATTTCTGCTTGCCCTGTAAACCAGGACGAAAACCAGTATTTTGAACATGTTTTCAGTTTGCAGGCAAAGCAAGGAAGAGGAGGGAGGGCAAAAATAACAATGATTTCCAAGACTTCAGGCCTCTGGGATCTCCATTGTTTTTCATCAGAACCACAATATCTTTCAAGCAGAGTTTGGCGCAAACACACACATGCAGATTTAAAGCATTCTGAGCCTGGGAATTTATTTTGGGTAGCAAAACTGAACGGGGTTCACAACTCTTTCATCCAGAAATCCATTCCTGGTTACTGTACACTCACTATTTCAACAATATAATATGGATAGGCAGGTTAATTTTGTTGTTGTGATTGTTAAGTTATCAGAAGTCAGAAAACCTTGTGGTTCTCCTACAAGTTACCCACAGAGCTACCTTCTGCCCAGTCCTGCTCTAGGGAGCAGTCTTGCCCAGTCTGGTAACATTCAAGTGTTTTGGAATTCACTTCTCAAACCAGCAAAGCCAATGGTCAGGCATATGAAGAACTGTAGTCCAAAGCCTCTGAAGAGCACCAGGTTGGGGAAGACTATCTGTGAGGTAGGTTGGATTGAGCAGGGCTGGTGTTGGAGGTAGGCAGGCTGGGCACTTGCTGAGGACCTACCCCCTCTCATGGGCCCACTGATCAGAGACGTTGGATTTGCTCCTCTTTACCACTGCAAGCTGCTGCTTCACCTGCCTCTCCCTCTGTCTCAGATGACAATGGTAGTGGTGTAGAGAATCAGTAGATGCCACTTGCTGGCTTTCTGCCTACCAATGCTGAGAAAGACGATGAGAAGCAATAGCAGCAGGTGACAATGGTTGAGAAAAGGACTCACTGAGGGAGGTTGCCCATGGAAGGTGCCCATGGCTGCTCAGAAATCTGAAATGGAGTAACAGTGACTTACCAGCTGTCAGACTATGGACTTCACAACTGATTATGGAGAGCAACCTCTGTATAGCCATTATTGCCTGGCAACTGTCCTCCAACTTATAATCCATCTTTCTTGGGGAGTGAGGGGTTGACATTTGCTTAGAATGCAATCACATTCACCAAGGATTGCCATGTAAATAGTTGTGGAGCTCATTTCTTTGGCAACAAGTTGCAACTTTCTCAAATCAAGCTCCTTCAGGTCAAAATAAATATGCCTCAGGCTGTGTCAGCCATGTAGTGTGTTCAGACAGAAGTTTCCTGCATACTTGGGGAAATGCATGCCAACAGAGACAAAGGATGCAGAATGGGGCACTGTTCAAGTAGGAATTGTCTGGAGAGGCGTTTAACTCCATCTCTGCAGCACAGCCTATATAGCCTGCACTAGGACAACAGTGAGCCCGTGTGAGAGGATGCTGTGCAGGGTGCAGGACACCAGGTGCGCCTTTGGTACCCTTCCCTTCAGAACTCTGGCCTTGGGCATCTTTAGTGTAATAGCATGTCATTGCTCCTCTGTTTGATAACGACTGTTTAATGTCCTGCTTCAATTAGACAGCTGCTCTGGCGTCTTGCCACATAGGCTGTGGAGTCTGCGTGATGGTTGGTGTACCTCCTTTAGGCTCTCAACTGTCCTTCGATCCTATGCTGCTTTTCACTGGACGCACCTTGAAAGGGAGTTTCATAGGAGGTAGGATGATGTACTCAGATGCACACCTGCATCGCTTGCATGTCCAGTCTGTCCCATTTCATCGTTCCTGGGTATGAAGCAAGGAGTGCAGGTTATGGAAGTGCCAACACCAAATCAAAGTTTGTTTTGATGACTTCATGGTTGTCCTGTATCGGGGTGCAGAGCCTCGCTTGGGTTTCTCCAGAAGGCCACACCCTTTTCTCTAACCACCACTTCTTTGGTGGCTTCCCAGCTTTCATGCCATTTTTCTCCATTCTAAAAAGATGAAAAGACTCTTGTAAGGCATAGGTTCTGACAGAAAGAGTTTTAAGTTATGATATGCTGGCGCTTTTGGCTTTTAGGACCAATCCTCTGGTTTTACGCCTTTTGCCTTTGGCCCTGCCTACCACGAGAATATACACCCTGGAAGCTTTTCCAAAATGAAGTTTGGTTCTTGGGCTGAAAGAAGTTTCACGCACCTGCCCTGTATCTACAATGCAACCCTGAAAAAAGAATGAGAAGTGTGTGCATTGAGTAATCCACATGCTTCCAACTGTCCTCTTACCCTGTTTTTTGTCCTGCACGATGCATGACTTAATAAAACCCCTTGTGTTGTTGGGGGCAGTTTTGTGATAGGAAAAATGCTCCTGTGAACAGATTTGATGTTAACATTGTGCAAGTTGTAGGGGTTGGTGTGTTTTTTTTTCAGGCTGGAAGATGAAAGATTCTATCCCTCACTTGGTATCCAGTTACATGGAAGGAACATTTAAATCCGATGCCTTAATAACCCACACTTTGCCATTCAGCCAGATCAGCGAAGGCTTTGATTTGCTTCACTCTGGAAAGAGGTAAGAACAGTGACTTGTTAGGACTTACTTTTAATAATGGCAACTTCATCCCAGAATTTAGTATGTCAGTGCAAAGCAAAACAGTTTCCAATGCTTTGATAAGGAGTGTTTGACAGAAATAAAATGGACTTGCCAAGTGATTATGTGGTTGGGACCCATGGTGCAGCTGTGTAGGATGCTAGTTCTTCATTGTGCCCAGCCACCAAGTGAGATGACCTTTACCACATCACCGCAGTCCTAATTCTGTGGAAAAGCCGGCCTGACAGCACAGTCAAAACAAAGCTCAGAAAGGAGTCATGTTTCCCAAGTGAAAGTCTCCCTCCCCAGCATTCCAGCATCATCCATCAAGAGTATCTTAAACACGCATGTCATGTGATGAAGGTCTGAAAGCTGCTTCATGGCTTTTTCTGCAGAACAACTTGTAAAGTTAAGTTTTCTTTTTCTCTTTCAGCATTCGCATTGTCTTGAAGTTTTAAGTTACTGAATTTCTGTAACGATTCGAATGCCTTCAACCTGGAACTTCTCTTGAAAAATGCTCTCTTTATCGGCTGGTTTTTAAAAACAATAATAAACAGTGCCAACTAAAAACTTGACTTTTTCATGTTTGTTTTATAATGAAATAATTGTATAAACAGTATGGTATATGATATGGCACATTGGGTTACTTGGCCCCAGATGCTTGAAAATTCCAAGTCATGCTTTCAGTTCTAAGTCATGCAGAAAGAGCACAATATAATCTTTTTGTGTCTCCAAAACTAAGTAAAGCCAGTCAACAGAAAGCTGTGTTTGCATAAAAAGTTTTGATTGTTCTGGAGGAATACTGAATTACAGTTGCTTAGCCTAAGAGTGGTAGATTTAGACATGTTGAGTTGATCGCATGGCACTTTTCTGGCACCTGGCATAAATAAAGCCACCTCCTGAAGGCTTCACACAAGCTTTTCTGTATTTCAGACAACCCAAAGCATTTATTCCCTTGAGTGAGAGTACGGGATTTCAAGGCAGCCTGTTGGGTTGGCTGCTCCCTCCAGGCCATGGGGGCTTGGGCAAGAGCCATTCCTGAAGCTCCTCTGAGAGGGTGGGAGGAGGACAGAAGCAACTGCAGCAGCCCTAAGGGATGCTCCCCCTGGCCACGGTTCAGCCCATTTCGGTTTTTCACTCCAATTCCCTGCCACTGGCACAGAACAGGGGTCACCCCGAGGCAGGGCTGGGCAACTTTGCCAGATCCAGGGTCCACCTCCCCTGCACTTGTAACCAGGGGTGGGCTTGGGCAAAGCCCCCTCCTGAGGTTTTTCATTTGCAAACAAATACATTGAAAGCAGATCGTTCAAGCCTGCAAATTAGGTGACTCTCTCGCCTGCTACTGCTCTGGTTCTGCTCCTCCCACTGAACTTTAAGGCTGAATGCAGACTGGGAATGTTGGGACACGTGCCCACACACTGGGAAGGCAACCGCTTGGCAGAGACTGCACTAACCTTGCACGTGAAGGTCAAGCACGCTTAGGACTTTGTTGCAGGGCAAGCTGCATTTCAAGATAAAGCAAGCATGGCACGGATGACCTGAAGGGGAACAAAAGAGGGTGGGCTTCCGTCTCCTTTTTTTTTCAAGTGGGCCTAAAGCCAGTGAGCTTCTTTTTGGGAGGTATTAAACTATCTTGTTTTATTCAGCCTCGATGGGAAAACCCCCACATGATTTCCTTTCCTCCGTGCCAATTGCAAGCTGTGCAGATCAAAGAAAAAAACATGATTCTTAGTTTGTTATCTGGGAGCACCAAAGGACTTTGGCATTCCTGAACAGCAGAGCAAGATCTGTCCCTGAGACTTCAGGGGAAATTTTGCAGAGCTGAGAATTACAAAAATGAAAAAAACATGATGAATCAAACAGTTTGAAAGCCTAATATTTGATGATGATTTTCAGTAATTGACATGCTTGTTGTCAACTAGGTGCAAATGTTGTTTTACTTTAAGTGAACAACGACATCAAGCTGTAGAAAATTTCTCTCAGATCATCCTCTCAAAAACTACCCTTAATGCCAGCTTGGGTTTGATGAGTATCAGGCCTCAGCAAAGATCAGGCTCCCAGCCCACTGAGGTTTCAGAGTAGTAGGAGCAGAAGCAGCTGCAAAATGGACAGAGCACCAGAGAGCAGTGGCAGTCAGGCAGTTCCTAGCCAGAGGTGGTCAAGATCTCGTGCAATCTGGTACTCATGAGAAGAGGCAGAGGGAGCCTGGAAATGTGTAGCTTCAGACTTTGAGATGAGAGACATGGAGCAGCTTATCTCAAGGCCACTCTCCAGGTGCGGAGGGATGCTTTGGGAATAACCAAGATATTATTCTTTCTGTTGGGGACATGGGAAAGGAGTTCTCAGAGCCAGGCACAGCTGGTATGACTCTTGACCCCATAACATGACATCAGGAGAGGAGGGCTAGCCAACTAGAGGGACAGCATACAGGGAAAGGCATGCTCACTTCCGTGAGGACCCTCCCAGAAGAATGGGGCCCAGACATACACCAAAGGAGGGTTCCTGGAAGGAGTTGCAAGACTGAGTTCAAGGAACTGCTCTCTGCACACTCAGACACTCATTCTGTGGCGACTGAGTTTATTGGATAGACTTTGGTGAATAAATAAGTTTTGCAGAGGAACAGCCTGTGGCCTTGAGTGTGTAAAGGGAGGAAATCCCAGCTCACCACAGCAACAAACAGAAACTGCTGCACGTGGCACAGAAGAGAGTCACTGCTTGTCCAGGGCATGAGGCTCAATTCCTGGTGAGTGCCCCACAAATGCTGGGTGAGCTTGCAGAAACATGGTCTCAGGGCTGCGACAAGGCGGACCGGAGTCTGGGGAGCTCAGCCCAGGGAAGGCAACAGGTTTTCACTCCCAAAATGGGTGCCTCGCATTCCCAGCACTCATGTTCTGCTTTTGGGTTTCTTGTGAGCAGCTGCTTGGCCACTTTGTCAACAGAACACTGATCCAAATGGAGCCGCCAGAGCATGGCTCTGATGCTTTTAGGCAGCACTGGCAAAAACTGAGCTGCAAATGTTAGGTGGAGCATTAGCTGAGCAACACTGGCTCTGGCGTCTCAGCCAGACCTCTGCCACAGAGTTGTATGCTCCTCTGAGCTCTGGGGAGAGAGGGTTAGATACAATGCAATTAACATCTAACTGCCAGGATAGGATGAATACCCATTCTGCCAAATGAAGATTTTTGTGTGATTTGAAAACTTGCATTGTCTCAGAGGACAGAAAGCCAATTATATTCATCAGTGCTTCCACCCTGGGTTAATAAAAAGGCTTTATATAAAGTATGGTGGTACTCTACTGAGGAAAAGGTATTAGAATCCACCATTTTCTTCAAACACTCTTTACCTGAAACATTATTCCTTATTTTAAATGAATCCTTTTATTATCTTCATAAGAGATTATCACATTGTTTTAAAACTTATCTTTCTCACTGGCAAAACACACTGACTACATTAAAGCATCAGCTTTGACCCCCGCTCACTCAGGTAAATCTACTTTAATTTGCACTCATTCCTGTTCCTGCATACTGAGCCACCAAATGCCAGTAATGACAGAATTTAACATCTTGCTGGGATGGGTAGTGGACATACTATTGAGACTTCCCGTTTAATCAGGGGATCCCCAATACTTTTTCTGGAGCGTTTACAAATGAATTTGTCCACAGCCTGGCCTCAGTCCCCAGCACCTTTGACCAGCTGCCCCAAGATCCCTGCAGACCCCACTGGTTCCTGACATGGCCTTCCCACACCCAGTGTCCAGATCTAGGCGATGTTTTCAGTTTCCCACAGTGCTACCAGCACAGTATGGCTGCAGGACTTTCAAAATGGAGCCTTGTAGCTGCTGTGCAAGTTAAAGAAAAAGCAATGGTTTATTTGAACGGCACTACAGAAACACCTGTGTGAGAGCATGCAAGAGAGCAGGTCTCAAGACACTGTACCCATTTGACAGTCTGCCAGAAAATATACATGTCACAAAGCATAAGAGAAAAACATAACTAAGCACACAGTAATTCTCTAAGTTACTCATTCTAGCTTGTTTTCTATAAACAAACCTTGCCACAAAATGCAACATTTCACACTTGCAGAAACATTTTACATCTCTCAAGAAGAGGTTTCAGGCAAAGGCAATGCTTCTTCTGCACTGCAACAAATTCTTACCGTTGCAATGCCTTTCCTTTCCTTACAGTGATTCCTAACTGCAGCCAGCTAGGAAAGACGTTCTGTCCAGAGACCTGCTAAAGGACCCCCTAAACCCTGCTTCAGAAAACCAGTATGCCCTCTCTCATTGCTGCAGAAGTCCTGTATGGGATCACCTTCTGCTTTCCATGCATAATGTCCGCAAATGAACATGGTTCAAAGTGATTCTTTTCATATACACAAGTTCCAGATTAGAAACTCTAGTTGAACTGCACTTTCTTCAGCTTTTCCTCTTCTCTTGCTTCTAGCATTTGATAGCACTGGATGTTGGGTGTCTGCTCCAGGGGGAGATGAATTTGAGCCAAATAGTTGGGAGGCACAGTGCTGAGCTACTCAAGGGTCCTCCCCTTCTTCAGCTGGCCTATCAAGATTAGATATTGTGTGTGGGATGCAGGAAGGAGACCAAAGCTGCTTCTGCGTTTGTATGTTCTTGCCAGAGACGAAGTACATTAATCAGCCAGAGGAGAAGTCCTTTGTGGAGGAGCTGGGATTGACTTAGCACGGGAAGCCTGACACACATGGCGACTGCAGGGAAGGTAAGGAAATTTTTCTCACACTCTACAATCCATCTGATCAGCACATGCGAAAAGTTTCCATGTGTGCAGGTATTAGGTCACTTTGAATATGAAAAAAATGAAGTGCTGAAAACTGTTAATTGCCTAGGGAAGTGTCCTGTGAGTCTAACATTTACCAATTGTAGCTTGGACTGCAAAATGCCAAACACTTAACAAGTATCTTCCCTTTGTGGTTCAAAAGGTGAACAGGCTGGAGGGAAGGAGGGAGACTGGCAGCACTATATTTAAACTTTTCAGGCAGTCACAGCAGCTGACCTTGCACAAGATGTAATAGGCAGAAAGATGCACTGGGAAATCCTGGATTCACATATTTCCAAGAATTTATTAGGTTAATGTTAAGAAGTTAATAAATATTACCAATATAACAACAACATTTTCTCCCTCTGTCTCAAAGATGTATGTAATAATGCTGTCCTATTTTACAGGGTTATTATAAGAATTACAGTGTATGAAATGGATGTGGTCCAGGGGCCAGTTTCTTGGGATGCTTGGCTTAGCAGTGAAATGATGGCTTCTTGCTGCCGCTGGAGCTTGTCAGTGCACTTCCCAGCGTAGTGGCTGCAGCTGTGGGGCCCCATGGGTGGTCCCACATGTGGCCCACCCCGATCTAAAGACTGATTCTAGGGTCTGTTCTAGATGCCTTAAAACAATCAAACAGGAAAGCAGGAAAGAGCAGTGATCCCAGAATTTGGGAACCTTTGATGGCATCACAACCAGACAGATTCCTGTATGATTCAGTGTAAGAGAATTTTAGATCCTGAACTTAATATTCACTTGGGGATCCCCTGTGTGATGGCCAAGGTTGTAGAATACATAATTAATATTTCCAGGTTTTAAAATATAAAGTACACAGTTCATCTAAACTTTTATACTGTAAAGTACACAGGTAATGCTCCAGGTTTTACAATTGCATCTCCATTCCTTCCTGCAGAACAAGGGGGTAAACAACCAAGAAACTAAAACTGCTTGCCAACCCTGAAAGAAAGAACAAAGAAAAAAATTCTAAGCATATACCATTTCGTATTTTTAATTCTTGCAAATCATAGCACCATCATAGTTTACAACGTTGGTTTATGATGGCACCATAAGCATTGCCAAAAATGATACCAATTTGCAAGTTTACCATAACTGCAGTGTAAATATAAATACAATAGAATATAGGGGGGTACAGAGTAGAAAAGGCGGACTAGTGATCTGTATGCCTGCTTGTTCAGGCCACTGCCCAAATGCTAGCTGGTTTCAAGGTCCTTGCTCTCCAAGTTGCTCTTCATTTTCTGATGAGTAAATCACAGTAGTAACCTTAAAAGTCTTGGCTAAGGGGATGTGCAAATCATTTCAAAAGCAAGTGAGAACTTGTTGTGGCCCTTTGCTCTTTTAAATCTGTCCTCAGAAAGCATAACCAGAGGCAATGGCAAATTAAGTCAGCAAAAGTCCCCGTCAGAGAAAAATGAACAGTCTGTGATTCAGAGTGAAATGTTCACTTAATTATGCATCACAATGAACATGGAAAAATGAAAAAATGAACATTACCTCTATTTATCATGAACATCTTTCTACACATTGTGGGCTTCTTGATTGAACACTTCTCTGTAAATTTTACTTTCATGTTTCATGCATCTTTAATATTGTCACTCCCACAGACCCCACTTTCAAGGGGTTAAAAATTTCAGGGTTCTCAGGACTTACTGAATCTTGAATTTCCTTAGAAGGAGGTCGCTGAGGATGCAAGATGTTTTATTTACATATATGAACACCAGATAAGAGCATGAACATGGCAATGAATTCCCATTCCCCGCTAGATATCAAGAGGGAAAGCTATGCTCCCATAAGATGTCCTGCAGAGATCCAGGCCCTTCTTGAGGTCTAGTTCCAGTGCAGACCAATTTCCTGCAATACTCGCATGCTGGGTTGCTTCTGTTGCTCTTGGTGCGTCCACAACTGCTTGGCTGTGGTGCTATCTGAGGACAGCAGCCACTCAGCTGATTTCTCAAGCAGGGATGCTACCAGACTGAAATTGCCCAACTGGCTGACCCATTTTGGTAGTCTCCTTTCACAACTGCAGACTCAAAGGCATAGTTCACACTTAAAGAGAAGCCACCATGGGTGGATTTCCTGCTGGGACTTTTGCTGCTGTGGCAGCTGCCATTTTAGGGATTGGGGCACAGCAGTGGGGGCATGTGGTAGAGTCTTCTTGAGTGCGAACCCAGCAAGCGTGGGTTGTTGGAATGGCTGACATGTTGCTTGCAATCCTATAAAAGCCCACAGGTTCTCGCTGGCTTGTCAGTCATCCCCACAACCTGCCTTTGCCAGGTTCACATATAATGGGTGGCGGACTTGTCCAACAGACACATATGGTAAATGTCAGATATTCGGGAGCCGCAAGCGTGTCCTTGGGGCTGCTGGCATCGGGAAGCAAGCAGGTGCCTGCAGGGGGGCTGGCATGCAGCAGGCGGGCACCCACAGCAGCCCCAAAATAAACTCAGAGAGCCACGTGTGGCTCCCGAACCTCAGTTTGGCCACCCCCACAATATAACAAGAAACTACCCAGGTATTTGAAATGGCTGTGGCCCCCACAGTAAGAAACCCCACACAGAAATTCACCCAAGTATTCCATGCAAACCAGGGACCCACCAGTGAGAGGTTATATTCAGACTAACAGTAAACATAAAGGTGTTTTTTTGTTTTTGTTTTTACATTGGCAAGAGTATCAGACTATGCCTATTCGTTTCCCTACTTCTTCTTTTCTTCTTATTTACACTGGACGGACAGCAGTGCAAGCCTTACTCATGCAGTCCATGTGTAAAATTTCGTTCGTGTAAAGGCTGCAATCCTAAATACTTTTACTGAGGAATAAGAACCACTAAACACAGCGGACCTTACCTCTTACCGACACGCACTGGGTTGTGATGTGAAGGTCCTACACATCATGTCGGAGGGCACCTTGTGGTCCTCCCAACATTTTGGCCTATAGCTCTCTTCCGCCCAACCCAGCATAATCAGTGCTGAGCACTGACGGGAGTTCTAAGCCAAAATATCCATAGGACCACAAGCCACCCTCCTTTGGTAGAACTTGTACATCTTGGAGTCTTCCAGGTGTATTGTTTTTGCTGGCTTTGTGGAGGGGCACAAACAGGATTGTATGAAGGAAGCACTTTATTCTGCAGATGGAGAGTCAAAGGGTGCCCACTCAGTTGCAGAACGTATACTGTGTCTACTGAAGGTCCTGGGTTCCGTCCCTGACATTTCCAATTTAGAAGGTCAGGTAATATGGAAAAACCTGAGACCCTGGAGAGCCATCCACCCGCTGTCAGAGTAGGCAGAAATAGCTGGAAGGACTGAGTATCTGACTCAGTGTAAGGCTGCTTCGCAGAGTAATGGTTTTAACATGTCCTTGCTCCCTGCCCCCAGCTCTTAGGGTGGTAACGGGCTACAAGCTGATTGAATACATACATTCCTGAGGTTTCTGCTGTTCCCAAGGTTTCCTTTTCCTTTTCCCATCTGATCTTGGCAAAGCACAAGCCCAGCGGAGCTGGGAGAACTACCATGTCGCTCCAACCCCATCATTTGCTTCCTTTTCCCCTATAGCTCCGAACAACAGGAGAATCTGGATGTCAGTTTTGATGCGTTTCTTCACCAGAGCCACAGATTTATGGTGGGGGAGGGCATTGTACCTGGTGAGATACAAAAAAGGGTCAGAGTGCCAAGAGAAAGGAAATGGCTGCACTTGAGTACTGAAGTGTAGGTACTTCATTCAGTGTCTTTAAAACAATGCACAAAGGAACACAGGAATGGAGGAAATCAGGGCACAGCCTCCTTACCCTTGATTCCACATCTGCGTTCTGGGAAAGCGGTTCATGTGGAAAGGAAATTAACAAGCAAACTGGCCAACAGAAGATAAAAAAAGGCATGATGCCAATAGAACACTGCTGTTTCTGCAAGAGCAGAACCAGAGGGGACATTGGTCCTGTCTTGACTCTTTTGGGGCACAAGATAGAAGTGGCATAAAATTGGTGGTGAATACAAATCCAAGGGAAGGCTGCTTCAGGATACATGGCCTTCCAGGGCTCCTCCCCTCTTTCCAAACACTCCTTTTCCCCTCCCTCCAAGGTCACTTTCCCACCACATTCTTTCTGCATGGGCTGAGAGAAGGCAGAGGATCAGAAATCGGAATCCCAGCTCCAAGGTCAGAGTGCTGTGCCCAGCTCAAGAACTGGGAATCTGAACTATCTTACACCTCTGCAGACAATGGCTGGGTTCACAGGACAATCCAGCAAACAGGATATTCAATTGTGCTTCATACTAACAATGGTGAAATGGTGATCTCAGGTCCAGACAAGCAGAGAAGTGTGGAAACCTTAGAACAAAGCACTAGTTCTCTCTGCCACTTCAGAAAACTAAGCCTACCATGCAGGAACTTCGGAACTGGGTCCAAATGGTACAACATACAACTGTAAGATTTCGCCATAGTGTCCCATGCTCTGGAAGCCTGTCCAACATTTAGGGGCTGTAGGATCATTTCCTTCCGCAACAATATACTGGTTTTTTGTTTTTTTAAAAGTTATTGTCACCACCACTGTTGCTTTCAGTTCTGCCTATCAGCAGAACGCTCATACAGATGGAACTAAAATCTGCCAAGCAAAATTCAGTATCAGAGTAAATGTAGGCAGGACTGTTTTGTTCAGAGTTTATGTTTGCACTGTTGTTTCAGGGAGGTTCATTTAAATCATTAGAAGGACACCTCCGAAATCCTGATTGACCAATGTTGATGGCATCTGTGTCCACAGGTGATTAGATGCAAAGCTGCAATCTTCTGGGAAGCTGGCAAAGGAGTTGCTGTTGAGGAGGTGGAGGTGGCCCCCCCAAAGGCTCATGAAATCCGAGTGAAGGTAAGAGAACGTGGTTCAAAGGAGATGTTCCTCTCTGTACTATAAGCAAATCATTATTGCAGTGCAGCCTTTCCCAGCCTATGGTGAGGAACTGCTGCATGGTATCAAGTTGGCTTCTGTGGGAGCAGAAGGGCTGGGCAGGTGTCTCGTCTGATCCAACATGGTTTTCCTTATCTTCTTAATGAGGTCTAAGTGCAGGGCAAACACTGAAAGAATGCACTGCGTTTTCCACACAGATAGTGGCCACTGGGATCTGTCGGACGGATGTTCATGTAGGGAAAGGTTTCTTCCCACACGTGGACTACCCAGTTATAGCTGGCCATGAAGGAGCCGGGATTGTTGAAAGTATTGGACCAGGAGTCACCTGTGTAAAGCCAGGTAAGGATGGAACAGAAGAAGAACTCGCAGGGGGCACTCATTGGTCACTGCGAGACTTTTCGGTCATTGTTCAAAGCAGCCTCCCCCAAAAAGATGTTTTGGATGACCACCAAAAAATTAGGCATATGGCAAAAGTGCTCCTATAGGGGAATGTTTACAGCACGCCATTCCCTCTGCACATTTTCGTTATGGCAAAACATTTAAGGCGCAAAATAACAATCAGGAGAAGCGAGGACCCTGGTGGGGGCCAAGAGCACTGTCCATGGGCATGTTCTTGCCCGCAGGCAACGTGCCGTGGACCCCATGATTCGGCACTGCCCAGACTCCCTGCAGCTTTTGACAGGGTCCACTAAGGGATTTCTTCCTGACCTTCCTGGGCGATATGAATATGCTTATTATTCACTAAGTCCTCTTAATCAACATGGGCAGTTTTGGGGAGGGTAGGTATTTGTAATGGTTTGGTGTTTTATTAAGAGCTTTTTGAGTCTTCTTATTTTTGCATTATTAAAAAAAGATCTTTTTCAGCTGCATTTTGCTGTGCTGGCTTTTAAATCTTGCACTATGTTTAATTCTCAGGTGTATAAGTCTAGGGAATAGGAATCTCTATTTATTCTTGCAACAAAGTAGAGGGAGGAAGAGCGTGCTTAATCCTTTCCGCCACTGGCACTTCTCCAGCGCATGGAGGCAGCCACCTCTCCACTGCTCTCACCACCACCAGTGCCTCTGAAGTGTGTCATGTCCCTCTCCAGTAGCCTCCACGGGCACTCCATAGCAGTTTTCTGGGGTGCTAACTGGCAACACTGTCGTTGCGACTTGGGGGTGAAACATATACTGTCTCCACTCCTTGTTCAGATGAGCCCCTTCCAAAGCTTGTGATTTTTCGAATTTATCCAGCCTGCACAAATGTTTTGCCCAAAAATGCCACCCCACCTTTTCCATGATAGTTCCATGGAATTTTCCATACAGGATCAGCCTAAATTAAAATTCAGCACATTTTCCAATTTTATTGCTGTTAAGAGGATAATTTCTATATAATATATATTCTATAAATATATTATACTTTTATTTAAAATGATATGCTTATACCCTCAACCTGTCTTAGTAGTTTCTAGGTTTTGTTCACAAACAATGTTAACTTAAGAAATCACTCTGTCATTCTTTTTCCCTGAAAGGTGACAAAGTCATTCCTCTTTGTATTCCCCAGTGTGGAGAATGCAGCTGCTGTTTGAGTCCTAAAACTAACTGTTGCCTCAAGTCCACGTAAGTTTGTTTCACCTCTCTTAATATTTGTTTGTTTGTTTCTCCAGAAAATAAGCAGTCAGCAGGATGCAGCAATCAGAGAGTTGGGATGGGACTGGAAAATTCTGAGTTCAAACCCTCACTCAGCCATGAAGTTCATCGGGTGGCTTTAGGCCAGTCACTCACTCTCAGCCTCATCTAACTCAGAGGGTGGTTGTTGTGAAGATGAAATGGAGAGAAAGACAAAGAGGATTATGTAATCCACTTTGGGTTCCTTGGAAGAGAAAAGGCAGGATATGAATAACATAAATCAATAAAATAAATTAATGATGTTTAGCCCAGTTTATCATGGCATCCATTCCGAATGTGCTCAACAGCCTCTATGAACCTCTTCAAAACCTGATGCCAGACAAGACTAGCAGGTTCACCTGCAAGGGGAAACAGATTTACCACTTCCTGTGGACAAGCACCTTCTCTGAATTCACAGTCATACCTGAGGCTGCTATTGCCAGAATCGACAGTGATGCTCCTCTGGACAAGGTCTGCCTCTTTGGCTGTGGGTTTTCCACTGGCTACGGTGCTGCTGTCAATTGTGCCAAGGTAAGGGTTGAATCACCTGTGTGCTCCTCAGAGGTAGGTGAGAGCAGAATTTGATTCTTTCTTCCCTCAGGCTTTATTTATTTATTTATTTATTAAAACATTTTTATGCCACCCCATTCGCCGAAGCCTCGGGGCGGCTTACAACATAGATAAAACAATAAGTTAAAATATCCATATAAAATAATCTTAATTAAAACACACATTATAAAATAAGCCGCCCTGGCCAGATAAAATTCAATTGTATTTAGCATTTAAAATGTTGCTTAAATAAAAAGGTCTTAGCCTGGCGCCGAAAAACAAATAACGACGGCGCCAGGCAGAGCTCTCTGGGGAGCGCATTCCATAACTTAGGCGCCACCGCTGAGAAAGCCCTTCTCCGAGTAGCCACCCTCCTAATTTCTCTCACGGAGGGCTCCCGGAAAAGGGCCTCTCCCGCCGATCTCAGGGGGCGACTGGGCAAATATGGATGTAAGCGCTCCTTCAGGTAACCAGGACCCAAGCCGTTTAGGGCTTTATAGGTCATTACCAACACCTTGAATTGGGCCCGGACTTCAATGGGGAGCCAGTGAAGCTGACGGAGAACTGGAGTCATGTGAACATAACGTCCAGTCCCCGTCAGCAGCCTGGCAGCTCTATTCTGAACCAATTGAAGTATCCGGACCGTCTTCAAGGGTAGCCCCACGTAGAGCGCGTTACAGAAGTCAAGACGGGAAGTCACCAGCGCATGAGTCAATGTTGCAAGGCAGTCGTACTCCAGGTAGGGGTGCAGCTGATGAATCAGCTGAAGCTGGAGGAAAGTGCTCCTCGCCGCTGTTGTCACCTGAGCTTCAAGTGAAAGCTCCGGGTCGAGGAGCACTCCCAAGCTGCGGACCTTGTCCCTAGGAGGGAGTGCAACCCCGTTCAGGACAAGGTTCAGGTCACCTTCTCCAAAGCCCGAACCGCCAACCAACAGGACCTCCGTCTTGTCTGGATTGAGACATTGTCTGGCTTCCTGAAAACTCTTGCGGGCAGGCCTAAGAAATATATTCCTAGGACCTGTGTTCTAGCGGGGGCCCAGTGGCAGGAGTGGTCCTCCTGTTTAGGTAAGCTTTGAACTTCCCAGCCCTCACCACGTAGATCCATACAGCCATTGCACGAAGAGGAGTGGAGAACTTCCAACTTCCCAGGGTTTCCCGGATGTTACCTCCCACTATGGTTCTGCTTAGTTTATTTCATATCTATACTGGCCCATGGCCTAAGCTCTCTGGCAGGTTTACAACAATCCTTTCCTTTGCTCCATGCATTTCCCCTTCCAGAGACCTTCCAGTCGGTAATGCACTAGCTCCTGCCCATTGCAGTCCGTGGCAGTGCATGACAATGCATCCGTATCCCAGCCTTCTCACGTCTCTTCTGTCTCTCCTGCCCTGTGCCTTCCGTTAGCCCATTGCTTGACCATTCCCTGCATACTGCTCAGCTCTGCCTCTGCCTCATGCCTTTGCTTATGTGGAGTTGCAGGTGGAACCTGGGTCTACGTGTGCTGTCTTTGGCCTGGGAGGTGTTGGTCTGTCGGTTGTCATGGGCTGCAAAGCATCTGGAGCATCCAGAATTATTGGGATTGACATCAACAAGGATAAGTTTGCCAAGGCCCAAGAGTTAGGAGCCACTGAGTGCCTTGCTCCCCAGGATTTCCAGAAGCCCATCAACGAAGTGATTGTGGAGATGACTGGCCTTGGTGTGGACTATGCCTTTGAAGTAATTGGACGCACGGACATCGTGGTACGTGATCTGCTTTCTTGGGCTCAGTTTCTGAAGATGCTGTGCAGAACCTTTATGAAGTAGATATATAAGTGCCTTGCTTGGACTTCTGGGTAATGTTTGCGATGGTGGCTAGAACTGGCAAGAAGGGTAGGCAGGGTTGGGCACCTGCTGAGGGCCCATAGCCCTGCAGGGCCCTACGGACAAGAGCCCCTTGGAATTGCCCCTCTTCTTTCACCTTTGCAACCTGCTTGTTCTCCCTCAGGCTTTTGCTCAGGTCCAGGGAGTGGAAGTGGTGGGAAGGAAGAGCAGCACATGCTACTGCCTCTTTGCACTATGCCTTCCCAAGTGGTCACCATGACAGGGAAGAGGATGAGGTGCCAGAACAGCTGGCCCTTCTCACACATGCACTAGACTCAAGCACTGTCCTGCCCAGAGGGAGGGAAAGTTGGGAAAGTAAAATACATGAGTTGTTGCTCTTCTCAGCTGCCACTTACTTGGATGTACATGAGTAATGCCCTGAGCGGGAGGGGAGGAGGTGGGATGAAGGAGGTGTCCACCTCTAGCAGATCATAAATCAAACAGTGGTGCTCGGGTGAACCCGCCCTTAGAGCTAGAATGCAGTGAGCACCTGGAATGCAATGAGACACTGTGTTATGTCTCTCTGAATAACTATTACCTGTATGCATCCTGGTCTTTGAAGAATCATGTGAATGGTGTTTTGTAGGTCTGTCCAGTCCTAAGTTCATAGCTGGACTCCAGGTTCTTTCCTTTCGCCAGCAATGAACTCTTAAAGAGTATGAGTGGAGAGGTTGGCTCGTAAGAATATAGGAATAGCTTTGCTAGATCAACCACTGGCCAGGCTGCTCAAGCATTATGTCCCTCGATCATTTCCATTTCTAAGCTTGTCCTTTTGGTGTCTCAAACAGGCCGCTGCCCTCGCTTCCTGCCACCTGGGTCATGGAGTCTGTGTCCTGGTTGGGGAACCTCCTGCAGGATCGCAGCTCTCCATCAGTCCTTATCTTCTCCTCACAGGGAGGAAGCTGACTGGGTGTTTGATTGGAGGTCAGGGTTCGTGAAGGCACATATGTGTGGATGACGAATTTACTGCCATAGGATATTATTTATTTATTTATTTATTTATTAAAACATTTTTATGCCGCCCCATTCGCCGAAGCCTCGGGGCAGCTTACAACAATAAGTTAGATCATTAAAATATATACATTCAAATAAAATACAAATATACAATATAAAATAAGCCGCCCTGGCCAGATAAAATTTAATAATATTAACAATTAAAATGCTGCTTAAATAAAAAGGTCTTCGCCTGGCGCCGAAAAACAAGTAACGACGGCGCCAGGCGGACCTCTCTGGGGAGCGCATTCCATAACTTAGGCGCCACCGCTGAGAAAGCCCTCCTCCGAGTAACCACCACCTCACGGAGGGCTCAAATTGGTTAGACTTGGTATAAATACAGACTCCTGGCTTGTTCCTCTCCCTGCTTAGTGGAATGGTATCTTCTGTCTGCTCAGTATCACCCTCCAAACTAGCTCCCTGCTGTACTGCTAGTACTAGGCAGCATGGACCCTGGCTCAAAAATACCCATTCATGTGTAGATGCTCTTGGCCTTGGTACCAGTTCCCTGGCATCACAAGCATCATTTTTAGCTAGAAGTTCTTTGTGAAATGACATCAGAATAAAGAATAAAAGGCAGAAAGCAAGGAAGGATCTTTTGATAATATTAGGCTCTAGTTCACGGGTCCTCAAACTATGACCCGGGGGCCAGATCCAGCCCTCCATGCCCATTTATCCGCCCCACCTCAGAGGTTTTGGACTCGCTCGGAGAAAACAATCTCCGAGCGTGTCCAAAAGCTCTGAGTCGGCGCAGGCGTTCTTTACAACTGAGCAGAGAGAAGGCTGGTGCGTGCCCAAATTGCAGCAGCTCAACTGCACGTGTGCCAGCTCCCCCCCCCCACCCATTGCATGCATATACAGAGCAGGAGTATGGCGTGAGAAACAGAAGAGTAGTGGGCGGAAGAGAGAGAGAGACAAAGACGAAGAGAAAGAAAGGACTGAAGGAAACAAAAATATAATTTTTAAAATCTATGTTTAATTATGCGAGCCCAGGGGAGGCCAGGCCGGGGGGTGGCCGGACCTGCACCTGCCACTGCCGCTGGCTCGCTGTGCCTGCACCTGCTGATGCCACCTTTCAACTGGCCCCCTGTTGAAAAAATCCGAGGATCCCTGCTCTAGCTTATCCTTCTCTGTGTGCAACACCTTGGTATCAACAGAGCGTTGATACTGTTCTTGCAGAAGACTTACTGTATATAAACAGACCTTCCTGGTCCCATTCACGTGTAATAGCACTGTGCAATATCCAGACGCTACATCTGTGTGCAGAGTGCCAGATAAAATGCTCCACATCAAACGTGGGGCAATGTTTATTTTGTGTATTAATTTAAAAAGCATCTCTGCCCCACCTTTCCACCACTTTGTCCTTGGACAATACTATCTTGGGTTCTTCACTGATAAAAGTGAGTGTTATCTTCATCTCCTAATAGTTTTGTGAAAGTCAAAACATTTCATTCCTTAAAAATAAATGAAGTGGCAGTGCTAGCTGACCAATCTTATTTTGCCTCCCCACCCCCAGCCACAGGCTGGAAGTTAAAGGATGTTCTCCCTCAACTGGTTTCTGATTACATGAACAAAAAAATTAATACTGATGCATTAATAACCCATGTATTGCCTTTTGAGAAAATTGGTAAAGGATTTGAACTTCTAGACTCAGGTAAAAGGTAAGATTTGCATCCTTGTACTTTTGCCTTGCCTTTCTCCAAAGCTTCAGTGTTGTATATTTTCATCCTCACACAACCTGTGTGGTAGGTTCGGCTGGGGACACAGAAGGTCCTAGAAATGCACAAACCTTCTGGTTCTGCTGAGTCTTTGAAAGTTTGTTTCTGCATCAGTTTGTGCTTTTTAAAAAATCTGCCTTAATTTTCATATGCCCTGTTGTGAACCTTTCTCCTCACATTTGTGCAAGTGATTACCATTGATATAATGCAATTTTGCTTAATTTTATCACTCATGCATACATTAATCTATACTTTCTCTTAATATATGAATTCAATTCAATATATGAATTCAATTAGCATGGCCCTTTGGATGTTACATTTCTAAGAAGAATGTGCTTGAATGTGCTTCATGTGCTTTGACCAAATCCATCTAAAACGTCCTGGCAGGCAATGTACCACCTTGTGACATATCCAGATAGTTAGAAAGCTGTAAATTGAGGCTCTTTTTGATGCATATAGGGTATTCTTACAGATTTTGTTTTTTGGAAACACATTAATCTATCTCTGTTTTCTTTATTTCTTTCAGTATTCGCTCCATCTTGTTGTTTTAACACAGCTGCAAATTGTTTCCATGTCTGACCAAATTCAACATAATTTCATCTAATGCTAACATTTATCAAAATTTATGTTTGAGATGTATGTGCAATAAGCGATGGCAGGCCAACACAACAAAATAATTTCATTCAAATATATAAGTTGTAACCGGTAAGGATTTTGTGTAGAAGTGTGATGATGTTTTTAAGCCACACTTAGGATCACCTGGTCTCAAACTACGAGTATGAACCTTTGCAACCTGGCAGCTCACCCTCACTGCCTCATAGCCTGTTCCAGCTTTACACACGGCAGGGCTTTCTCACCTGATTTCTATCCATGCTTTACCGGCCATGGGATGCCCAGTGGCTTCTTCCAGGTGAATGTTGCTCTCTCCCCAGAGGTTACAACTAGGCATCGCAGCCACCAATCCGGGTCTTCAAATATGGGTGGTCACCAAGCAGCTGTAAAGCAGCTGCTGCTGTTGAATCACTGGAAGTCGGAAGTCCTTGCTCGTTGCTGCAAATTACCCCGAATTCTTCCTGTAGATCCAAGTGTTCAGTGCTTCTTCTGCTTGCCCTTTGCCTCTCCACAAACCCACCCAGACACTTCTGGTGCAGCACTAGGCAACATGGTGCTGTAGGCGCCAATTTACACTAAACACATTTCTAGGTGCCCATGAAGGTGCCTTTTGCTGCCCACTTTGGAAATTGACAATTAAGTGGTGCAATCCTGTGCCTAGTTGATGCTTTTCTGGCAGTCATCAGATAGGCTGCAGTCCTAGCGTTGCCTTTGGAAACATGATCTGAGGTCAGAGATGAGTCCAAGCACCCTCCCTCTGCCACTGCAGCCAGCCCACTTCCTTCCGCTCCAGCTGCAACTCTGAGGTTGCAAGCACAGCTTTGGAGTCATCATGGATGGCATTTGGGGTACAAGAAAAAGGGAAGGCTCAGGCAGGAGTTTATTTGGATTGGAACTTCAGGCACGCTGCATCAGAAGTTCTACACCCTTGCATAATGGTACACAACATAGGGCAACATTTGGGCAGTGCAACATTTAAAAAAAGTGATTGTAATGAAGAAGATTTTAAAATTGCATGATGTACGCACATTAGGGAATGCATTTGATTCTTGAGCTGACATTATATGGTTCACCTTTATCTCTATTCCCTGGAACATTCATCGAGTTTCTCCAAACCCCAGAAATCGCTTCTGCTCCCTGATCTTGGCATGTATCCTACATACTATCCATCAGTTTTGACAGTGAAAAACAACAGTGGGAGCAGGAAATGGGGAAAAGGAAATTAACTCATGTTTAGCCCAGTACTGAATACGTGCCAGGGATTCACGAGCAGAGCCAAACCTATGGGGGCATCCTGAAGTTACTGTAGAATGCACTCCCAAAACTTGCAAATATTTTGGACGAGAGCGTCCAGCATTCCAGACCAAAGGCCATGTGGCCAGGCCTGGCCTGGCCGGGATTATGGGAACTGATGTCAAAAATATTAGGAAGCCGGGAGATGGGCAGTGCTGGCAGACACACTGGACGTGCCAGATTCCATTTATTTAGCATTAGGGTGGACTTTGCCAATTCTA
>NW_025335568.1:18763628-19024497 GCF_004798865.1 Varanus komodoensis | reverse complement strand
GGCCCCAGGCCAGAGATTCCGTGCCAAGCCCGATTTAGGGTATCCTCCATTTGAGGTGCTTTTAGAGAGGGCCCAACTCGTGCATATTGCAGTCTGCTCAGAGAGCCGTGTCCAGTTCTGGGGGGGATGTGGAAGGGCAAAGCTGAGCATTTCAAAGTTCCCGAGTGAAGATTCTCCTTCAGGAGTTGCGAGGTGGAACAAGCAGGCCAATCGCGGAGAGCCTGGGATTCCTGCCATCCAGCCTTCCAGCAACAGGAGCCACCCTGAGGTTGGAGTCAGAAGGACTTTTCTGAACGGGATGAAGGAGGGGAAGATTCCGTTTGGATTCGGTGTTTCATATGGGCAGGTGCTTCTCACAGATCTCCAGGAGGATGCTACTCTGATTAACACCGCTCTGTCACCTGTTTTAATAAAAGGATGTGCTTCTGTAGTTTCATCTGGCTCTGCTGGAGAGGGAGAGGTGGTGGGAGAGACCTGCTCATGACAGGGCTCTCAGACCAAGTCCAGCCTAGAGACAGAGGGTCATGTGAAGCTGCCCATCAGCAATTAGTAGTTGGACAGCAGATGGAACAGCTAGATTTTATTGATCTCATAATAAGTTTAACTTTTGTATTTTTGTGCTTTAATTTTATGAATTTTAATATTGCACCCACCTTGAGCCCCAGTCACTGGGAATTTGCAGGATATAAATGTGCATTATGGTGTCAGTCCGATGATCCATGCCACCTATGAACCTCTGATATATCTGGGCTTCTGCTTCAACTTTTACGAAAGGTGCCTGTGCATGGGATGTGCACGCACCAGTTGATCACCCAGCCGTTGAGCAGCAGTGGCAGAGCAGTGTACCAAACGGCAGTGGGCACGTTTTGGTACTTGTGCCAAACAGACACTCGGTATGTGGCCCATGGGTCCCACTGAGGTGCCGAGCTGAGGACCAGAGTCCTTTTAGCCCAATAATTAATGCATCCAGCTCTGCCTCTGGTACATTTCTACAGGTATGCTTGGCTCACTCAGCCCTGGAAGCATGCCACCTATGAGGTGAAAGGACCTGCAGCTGGACAGCCATGGAGCTGGGCACAATGCTCAGTTTTTGTTGCCCCACTGCCAAGGAGGGAAGGAACACCACGTTGTTGTGCCACAAGACTGCGGTAGCATCTCCTCTCTGCAGCTGGCACCTGGGTGGCCACATCCTTCACCTGGTCCCAGTGCCGGCCCTGATGAACATGCAGCAAAAAGTGGGAGTTTACCAAGTCAAAGAACTAGCCTATTTGCAAAAAATGTTATCTCACAGTTGCAAAAGAAATATCAAGCCAGTGGAGTTTGTTGCCTAGCCTGGCATTGCACACTGGGCAGCTGGCCCAAATTTCCTAGCCCCGTTGTTTGCTATTCCTGTGCAAAGTGCATGTTGCACTACATTTGCAGGTGGAAAGCAACAGAGTGGAGCAGAAGGACTTGATCTTTTACCTACTGTTTTTCCTTGGAAATCCCTTGCCTGTTTTCCCCTAACTTGAGGTTCTGAGATGTGTTTATCCAACAAATGTGGGAGAACGGTTATTGGAAAGCCAGAGGAAAAAAGCAGTAAGGCAATAATTTAAGCACACACACCTTCCCACAAACTCTTTGTCCACTCTTCCTTTCTTTTCTTCTCTCATTCTGATTTGGCTTCACAATGATGGCACATAGCCAGCAGCTATATCTGAAGGGTTTGGGTCATGTATTCTGCCCAAATTGGCCAATCTTGTGGGTAAGAATGTGGCCAAGAAAATCCAGAAGTGCAGTCTTTGCCAGCAGAAAGCAGGGCAACACATTCCTCTCTTTCCAGGGATCTTTTAAAACCCAGTAGAACAAGGACCCTTGTCTGCAAACTGCGAAACAGGCTGGTGTCACTGCAGCAGACCATTTTGGTTCAGACCTCTTGTGTGCTAATCTCTCCAGGTGAGCTGACTAAAATCACATCTGTTCCTGGGGCAGGTGGCAGCGGTCATTTTTAATACTGAAAGCTCACTGAAGAATCCAAAGGTAATAAAAACCTTTGGAGCAAACAAAGAAGGTGTGTTGCCTCTGTCTACAATAGCTGAATGGGAAAAGCTGCTTCTAGGCAGCAGGTCACCTGTGCATAGATAAAGGTAATGAAAAGCTCCTTCTTCTTTCTCTTTCTTGCATTGTCCAACACATCATCCATACAATAATTTACTCCACATCACAGAAAACCCTCCAAAGTAGACTTTAGGGGTACTACTGATTAATTGCTACTGATTGTGGCTTGCGTGCTGGATGATGCATTTGCCTTCCTCAAGAGGAGATGCTCCACTGACAGAAGGTCCCTCTGTCTGATTTTGGGGATCTCCTCCCATCACACCTCACCCCATCCAGCACTGCATTCATTTATTGAAGTAGGCTACATAGTGTATCAAACACAGATTCACAGACTCATAGTACAGAAGAGTTGGAAGGAGCCAATAAGGGGCCAAGCAATGCAGTCAATGCAGAACTCCATGTTAAAGCATCCCTGACAGATCGCTGTCCAGCTGCAACAGGAATGCCTCCAGCGTGGGAGAGCTTATGCCTTCCCTAGGTTATTGGTTCCATTGTTATATTGTTCTCAGTCAGCAAGTTTCCTGCGGTGCAGCAAGAATCTGTCTTTCCTGTAATTTAAGCCCTTTATTCCATGTCCTGTACTCTGGGATGACTGAAAAGAGATCCTGGTCTCCTTTGTGCAATAACCTTTCAAGTATCTGGAAAATGCTATCATATCTCCCGTCAGTTTTCTCTTCTAGAGGCTAAACATGCCAGTGCTTTCAGTCCTCCTCATAGTTAGATCTTCCACCAGGTGCTTGTGGCAAAAGTCATAATACACTGGACATGGGCATTCTCATTACAGGAAAACAGGCTTGAAGTAAAGCCAAGCTACTTCTCTTTGGTCCAGTCTTTCCCATACTGCAGGAAACAGGCAATGCAGGCAAAGACAAAACAGTGAGCTTCACTTCACCAATGGAAGATGAAGGGAACTTAGCCAGCTTCAGTAATCCCACCTCTTTCCTGCAATGGGGAGAAGAGACAGGGCAGGAGAAACAGCTTTCCTCTGCCCCTCATCTTTATCGTTATCTCTAGTCTTAGGTGGAAAATAACAGCAGGGTTCCTGTTGCCAGTGCTCACCACCACTGGGGGAAACCAAGCCCTGATGCCACTGACTATAAGATAGGTTGGCATGCCCGGTGGGCCAGATCCTGTCTCTAGATCCTGCACCCCTGACTTCAGCAACCAAGCTCACTGGTGAATGCTGCTTTAGCTAGGAATGTTCAGTTAAGTTCAGTCCTCTGAAAATCCCCTTCCCAGGACTTTCTGTCACTACAGAATATGGGAAAATGAAATTTTATGCCCTTACAGTTTGTATACAAAGCTACCGACGATGCAATGCAATTACCATGCATTTTCATTGTAATCACTCTCTAAATTTCAACAGAGAGCCAATTAAAGCTTTCCTGTCCAATAGGAATTTCCTTTGTGTGCAATCATGTACTCTGTCTACAAGCCACATATGACGGTTGGACAACTGAGCTACTTCCTGTATCACCACCATCCTTCCCTAAATGAAATGGCAGCTTATAGGCAAGGCACGGTGCAAAGGAAGTAAACTCAACTGAACTACATGATACCCTGAGATTTCATTTGCCACCACACCTGCTTTCTTGGCACCATTCTACATTCCCAACATCTAGTTGGATCCTGCGACATGTGATACTCTGTGAATAGAACAGAAGTAAGAGGAGTCCCTACTTGCTGAACAAAGCATTTTGCTTTCCATGGCAAAAGCTGCTCTGTGTGTGCTGCTCATATCCTTCTGAACCTGGAGGATTGTGGATGTCTGATGAGAAGCATAGAGGTGAGGATTGCCTCTTCAGCCCATTTAGATGGCTGTCTGTGGCTGTCTGAATGCTTTTCTCTTCCTTGTGAGGAGGAGAGGGTGAGGCACCGCCAGTGTCCCTTGGGGGGTGGCAGGGCTATGCTTCTCCCTCCATGACTCCCAGAATCCCCTCCCCTTGCGTTGGCTCCAAATATAGTCTTCTCTCTTCAGAGGCCAGCTGGCACAGGCTGGCTGCAAGGCGGAGGAGGTCAGAACTGCAATCTTGGAAGGCTGGGAGTCTGACCCCACAGGGCCTCCTCCAGCCTTGCAAGGCTGGGAGGTCAAAGGATCATACCCCAAATGCAACAGGGAATGTCCAACAATCCAATTGTTTCAGTATGACTGGAGGAAGAGGACACTTCTTCCCCACTGAGCTTCCTCTATTGCCTTTGTTACGGGCACAGCACAAACACTGGTGGTGAAATAAGTGCCAGGCAACCAGCAGGATAATCAGAAGAGGTGCCGCCTATTAGGATCTGCAGCACCGTTGGGCTTCTGAATAATTCCATTAGCTACCCATCTTTAATGCAAATATGCTCCCATCAGAGTGGTCGTTAAATTCTATGTAAAGCCATCATTAACAAGGGAAATTCCCGGGGCGGGGAGATCATCCACAGACCATTTCTGCTTAACGAGGCTGTAAATGCCCAAATTCGTATTTTGCATTGTTACTTGCCTGGGTTTGATGGACTAGTAAAAATGTTGCTGGGCAACAGATGCCTCTTGCAGTGCAAGGTTTGCCTGTCTCAGATCAGAGAAAACTCTTGAATCAATACCATAGCAAATAAATATATAGAAAAGCACAGCTAACTAGGTATTTCCAAGGAAGTTCACAAAAATGGCACAAACGAGCTGGATATGAAGAACTAGCCCAGAGCTCAACACACCATAGAAACCGATCCAAGCCGATCATTATATCCCATGACTGGTTTAATACTGAGGTCATAAAGGAAACCTAACAAAGCATAATGGAACAAGCAAAAAAGAGGTTTGTTTAAGTAGATACAGTAGGCTAGGAGACCCTTATCAGCAAATTGTTCACAAGCCAGAACAAAAAAATATGCTTCAGTGGTGAAATGATTAAGGACATTAATTGACGTTATTTAAAGCAAGGCAAATGAATTATGAATGAAGAGATAAGAATACCAAATTGAAGTCTGATTGTTGCAACAAGATGCTCCAGCATGCTGAGTCTCAGCTTTGGTCATAATGTGTATACATGCACAGTAGTCATGGAAAATTCCTTTGAAGTGGCTCAGTCTAAGTTGCTCCAATCTGCTTCCTGCCAAATTAAATTCCTCCTCCGTTTGTAGAGCGTTCTAATTAAAAATGAAGATTATGATGTTGTATCTGTTCTGAGCAATCTTGCTATAAATTGAGATGTTGGGAAATCAAGAATTCCCTTTTGCAGCAGATGGCTTATTCAAAACCATGTTGACAAGTGATAAGCTAGTCCTTGTGACAAATGTTTAATTATGGGCACTAAGGCAGAATACTATTTTTTGTCCTAGCACTTGATGTCAAACATACGTACGCATTTATATTTATAAACATATCTGAATTAGATGTGACACTTTCAAAAAAAAAGCCAGGCCTGGTTAAAGAAACCCTATCTTTCATTTGGCTTGACAATGTATTTGCAATCAATGTATTCGACAATGTATATTGCAATCAAATTGTACCATAGAGCAGAAAGATTACCCAAAAAAAGTTCATAAAAGGAAACTGAGTTATTGCCATAACTTGAACATGTTGATTAGCAGTAGGGATTTGGCCCATTTCTCTGAAACTGCAGCACTGCACGGAAGGAAGTTTGGATTCTGAATGGGAGATAGCCAAAGAAGAGGGGTTTGGAATGCATTACTGAAATAATGCTAAGGTTAATTAATAAGACGGGCAGCTGGCAAATACCAGAATGCTCCCAGTTCAGGGGAAGACACTGTAGAACAAGGAAGGATTGGGGGGGGGGGCGACGTGGATTCCGCAACCCAGTGATCTTTTGTCAAGTCCAGTGAGCAGTTCAATTGAGTAACATCAGCAGGTCATCTAGCCCTCAAGCAGCATGAACCTCCCTGAGGGTGGAGCCAAGGAGGAGGGAGTCTTCAGTTTAAAACCAACTTTTAAAAGGTCAGAAACTACTTCCATAAACCAGAAGGATCATTCTTTTGACTGATGGTAGCTGTTAACACCTTCTGTACTTCTCACTCTGTATTGCACAAACCAGCCCAGCTCAGATAAGCCTTTGTTTTATTTATTTTATTTATTATTAAAACATTTTTATGCCGGCCCATTCGCCGAAGCCTCGGGGCGGCTCACATCAATAGAAGCTTTCTGCTTTGATCTGCTAGAAAACAGAAAAAGAGAGATGTCCTTACAACATGATTGATGTTGCTAGATTGCCCTTATAAAGATGCTTTTTTTACACCATCTGAGATGAATTTTAGCATACTTTCAGAAGGAATTTCAGTCCACTGTACAAAGTGCAACCCAAGATTGTCAACACTGTGTTAAAAACTGAGGCTAACGCTGGATCCACTTTGCACAGTGAACTTGTGTTTCTTTTCTTCTGGGATTTCTAATGAAGTCAGACCATGAACTGAAAACTGAAATATTGTTGCTATTGTCAGAATCCCAGAATCTCAATTTGAGAAGAGGGAATAAAACTCGGGTTCGTGGGAAAGACCAAGCGTCCAGACCATCTAGGCTTTATTGTATTTACCCCAAGGTTCCCGCGGTACTCTCACGATAATGCATGCATTACCGGGCAGGCAGAGGTGAACTCTGCTGCAAAGCTTCAATACCATTACAGGGCATTTATAGGTACACAGGTACAGGGCAATTGATGACAGAATGCAGAGATTACAATAAGATTCTGAGGTCATCACATGCAGAACAGATAAAGAAATGTCAGTCAATCACACTGTAACAATGAGATTACAATATTTCTAATTGCCAGTATTGACACTTTAGTTCAGTAGCTTGAACCCATCTCCAGGTCTGCTTAGACATGTAAATTCAAGCTACTGAAACTACGCATGAACTCAAGACTCTTATCTACTCTAAACATTCTGAATTGGCCAGGGCACATGGAGCCTCTGGGCTATCAAAAGATACTTCCTTGTAAACTGAATTCCAACAATGGCTATTTAATCATTGTGAAGGTATACAATGTAAATTTGAACTAAATGCCTGTCTACTGTAGCCCACAGCTAAATGTGAGAGAAAGGAGCAGGGGAGGGATGCCATTTAAACAGTGACAGCTTGGTTTTGAGTAGGAGCACAGGATTTGATCCCACAATGCAAAAAAGCACACAGAAGTAATGCTTTTCAGACAGGATTTATCCACATTTTCCCAACACTATTCAGTGCATTCAACAGCTTGCTTTCTGGAGGGGTAGTGGAACTAGTTGCATGAACTCAGGAACACTTTGGCACATAATGAACTCACGAACACTTTGGCAGTGACACATATTTGCCAGCCTGTTCCTCTAAAATGTGTACGTAGTTGCAAAAGTAACAGCACAATCCTATCCATGTTGAGTGAAAAGTAAATTCCATTGAGTTTAATAGAAGCTATTCCCAGGAAAATGTGAAGAGGATGACAGCCTAAATCGTTTAGCTTAAACTGAGCACCACAAGAAAAAATTAATCATAAGTTCATTTCGGAGCCAAGCATTCTGTGCAATCATTTTCTTTCTTGGCTGCTATTTAGGAAGAAGACAACAACATTTATTCAAAGCAGAGTTTCAAGGGGCTATTTTGAGAAAAAAAGTTTTAATTTTTTCCATTAAAAATCAATCATGGTTCTGATTAAATGTGACTTACACATGTTTTTATAATTTTTACCCCTTTGTTAGCATTCCTGAACTCCATAGCCATAATCTACAGAGAAGAAAGGATGACGACTCTGTATAGATATTGTTTATGCCCCAACAAAGATTACAGGTAGAGTATCAAGGAATTATAGTTGAAAAGGGTGCAGATGGTATCAATTGAAAGAAGATGCCACCAGCACCAATAGGAGCAGAAGAGGGAGGAGATGCTAGGGCTGGTGAGTGGAGTGGCAAGAAAGGAATTCTAGTTGGTGCGTAGGCCAGGGAAATTTACTCCCAGGACACAGATCTCCGCTAGTAGAGCTGTAATTGTTGCAGCTTCCTTTGCAGAGCCACTGGCCCCAGGTGATCTCAGCTGGACATTCTTCTGGTCCTTGGCCTTGGCCTGTGACATGACTATGGCTTGGCCTTTCCATTATACCGTTTTTAGGCTCTGTCTTTTCTGAAATTCTGTTGCCCTGAGCCTGGTGACTCTGTTGCTCTTGTATTGTCTCTGACCACCCATATCCCAGCCATGGACCCTGACACCTAAATGACCTATTTTGAACCCAGATGAGATAACGAACCATGGTGAGCAACCCACAGTTCACAACCTAGATTCTCATCATAGTTTGTAGCTAACAAGCCATGGTTTATACCTGGCAAACATCACAGGAACAACCTTCTTCCATGTCATGTACAGCAGCACAAATAAAGGATGCTGCTGGAGAATGTTGCTTTACCATCCCTTGAACAGGGCTCCATTCTTGGCAAGTGCTGCATGAATGCTGAGTCCTCTTGTCAGGAGCTGTCTCACAGCTGTGGCAAAGCAGACCAGAATCTGGGGAGCTGAGCCCATGGAATGGAATTGATTGTCAGAATCCCGGAATCTCAATTTGAGAAGAGGGAATAAAACTCAGGTTCGTGGGAAAGACCAAGCGTCCAGACCATCTAGGCTTTATTGTATTTACCCCAAGGTTCCCGCGGTACTCACGATAATACATGCATTACCGGGCAGGCAGAGGTGAACTCTGCTGCAAAGCTTCAACACCATTGCAGGGTATTTTATAGGTACACAGGTACAGGGCAATTCATGACAGAATCCAGAGATTACAATAAGATTCTGAGGTCATCACATGCAGAACAGATAAAGAAATGTCAGTCAATCACACTGTAACAATGAGATTACAATATTTCTAATTGCCAGTATTTACACTTTAGTTCAGTAGCTTGAACCCATCTCCAGGTCTGCTTAGACATGTAAATTCAAGCTACTGAAACTGTGCATGAATTCAAGACTCTTATCTACTCTAGACATTCTGAATTGGCCAGGGCACATGGAGCCTCTGGGCTATCAAAAGATACTTCCTTGTAAACTGAATTCCAACAATGGCTATTTAATCATTGTGAAGGTATACAACGTAAATTTGAACTAAATGGCCTGTCTACTGTAGCCCACAGCTAAAGGTGAGAGAAAGGAGCAGGGGCAGGATGCCATTTTAAACAGTGACAGCTTGGTTTTGAGAAGGAGCACAGGATTTGATCCCTCAAGGTAAAGGCACACAGAAGTAATGCTTTTCAGACAGGATTTATCCAAATTTTCCCAACAATTCCCAACCGCAAAATGGATTGCTCACATAACCCTAATATCAAGAACCCACGTCTTCCTATGAATTTTGCAGCACCTTTGCAACTGTTTTCAAAATGTATGGTGGTCCACCTAGCATAGTACAAAGCACTCTTAATTGCTGTCAAGCTATATACTTCGGATATGCCTTAGTCCTTATGCTTCATTCAGTCATGTCTTTTGCATCTTTTTTGGCAGGACACATTGTTTCATAGAAAATGTTGATTTGTTCTCATTTCCTTTGTGTATTATAATACACAAAGGAAATGAGAACAAATCAACATTTTGAAACAATGTGTCCAATCGTTCTTACCAAAATTTGAGAAAATGTTCTTGAGTAACCTCATGGGTCAGGGTGGAGATCTGCTGATTTATTTTATTGAACTGTTCCCCTGGCTCAGAAGGTTTTTGGAATCAAAACATCTGTGAGATGTTCCATAGAAAAAAATGTTCCATTTTTGAGAAATAAATGATGTGATGAGCATATACAGAAAAAATTGCTTTAATATTTAAAAGCAGTTTCCAGATGGCAGCCATGTTAGTCAATTACAGCAAAAACAATGAAGGCTCTTTTGACACACTGAAGACTAAGAGATTTATTCTGGCTTAAGCTTTCATCAGATATATCAGAGATAAGAAAAAATATTTGCAGAAATACTATCACATTATTAATAGTGGCCATTTACATTGCAACTGTTGCGGATAACAAACATTCTGGCACTGGCTTATGCCAGAATTCTCTGCATAAACTACAAGTGAAAGTTACCAATGGATGACAAGAAGGCCACATAACAGCTCACTTGCATGTAATGTGAGTGAATGAGCCATGGGGACTCACTGGACAGCTTGTCATGGAGTCCCCTGCCAGGTTTAAAAGCCACAGCACTAATGTGATAAAAATACAACTTATCTGAAATATTACAGTGCCACCTAGTGTTTGAAACATGGTAGTAGAGGAAAGCTTTACAAATACCCTTGGCCAACAAAAAGATGAGTAAGCGGGTTCTAAAAATAATTAAGCTAGAAATTGCAAACTTTCGATTTCTAGCAAAATTGAAAGTTTGCAATTTCAAAAATTACAAAACTGGAAGAAGCAAAAATTACAAAACTGAGACTGTTGTACTTTGGGAATCTCATGAGAAGTCTCACCAGAGAAGACAATAATACTTGGTGCAGTTGAAGGTAGAAGAACAAAAGGAAGACCAAATATGAGATGGTTTGATTCCACAAAGGAGTTTACATGAGATGAGCATGTCTGTCAAGGGCAGGACACTGTGGAGGTCATACATTCATAGGGCTCCTTAGGTTGCAGATCACTTGACGGCATGTAACAGCAGCAGCAGCCCTGTTCTAAAGGATTGGTTAGGTGCATGTGTGTTCCCCAACTTTTTCTAAGGGTAGGAAGGCTAAAATACCATGTTCTAAATAGGAATGAACAAAAACCGAGCAAATATAATGGATATTGAGTCGGCAAGACTTTGCGACAAACAACACATTTTATATAATTTTATATTTTATACACCATACTCATCAACCTGTCATTGCTGCTGCTGTTTCCACACCCTCCGCAGCTGGACATTGCAAATTTCACCCCACATCTGATGGTGAGAACAGATGGGGCTGGGGAAGGAAAGTATGTATGGTTTGCAGTCATACAAAGTTTCCAGTCAGCACTTGCAACAACTTCGTTAAAAACAAAACAGCAACAGCAAATGATTTACTGTGTCTTTTCCCTTAATTTAACAATCCTATTCAGAACAGCTCTGGCTCCAGGTGCAGGCACCCCCATGCCCCACCCCCCACCCTTTCTCACCACCATCAGCACCAGCTCCTTTGACTCCTCATCCTTTTCTTCATGATTGTTTCCTCTGGAGGAGACCAAGAGCAAGGTAAGTCGTGGCATCCCTTGCTCCTCACCACTGATGCCTGTGTCTGAAAGGCAGGGGCCAAGCAGGTTACAACTGCAAAGAGGGGACCTGTTAGTGCCCCCACACCAGGGTATGAGCTCACTGCAGGTTATTGCTCATGCTTACCTTTGACCTTTAAGATAACCCTCAGTTAAATGAGTCTTACTGGCAGGAAGCCAGGGGTGCAGCCTAAGCCTTAGCTCCTATGTTTACTCTCAGAAGCAAGCCCCCAGGCCTCCCCTGCATCAGGCAGCAGATACTGGCAAGCGGCATCCCGCTTAAGCTGGCTTGCTGCCTTTAGGCGCTGAGGGAAGATTCAACTGTCCGTGTGGTCGCTTTTTGCACGTGAACTGGGAGGGAATGGTTTCTTATTCTCCCCAAGCATCACAATGCCTTGAGCAGGTCCCTGACAGCACTCAAGCAAGGCTACATTTCTAGTCTTTACAGCGTGCGCACATGGCACTGTAAAGGGCGGACATCTTGCCCTTGCCCGAGGAAACAAAATGACTTGGGCCAGCCCTGCAAAGCCCCGTTCGTTGCAGCAGGGCTTCTTCCTCGGTAAGCGTGCTTGGTGAGAACATCGACCCCTCTTCCTAGCAGTCCAGATTTTACGGCAGGATTGCAATCGTTTATGAGGCAGCGTAAGCCCAGCCAAACTCAACGGGAATTCCTTCCCGCAGGCTTGGCTTCCAAAGACCACAGCAGCAGTCGACAGGCAAGGCGACCCAGCGCAGGAGGCGTCGCTGCTTCGGCCGGCCTATTAAGTAGGCGGCTCCCGAAGGCGCGCATGCCCCGGCGCAGTTCAGCAGCTCCTCGACTCCGCACAACTCGCGGGGCGTCTTGCGAGCCGAAGGAGCAGCGTGGCCAATGGCGAGCAGCGGGGTGAGTACGCGCTGCGCTCCCCGGCGAGGGGGCGCGACGGGCGCCTGCAGCTGGCCAGGAGGCCACCTGGCAAGCGAGACAAAGGAAAGTCTTGCTCGCGGACGCTACGGAGAGCGGGAAGGCACTTGCATTTGCGTTTTCCCAGGCTGACCGCTCCTGTGCATGTTTACTCGGAAGCAAGCCTCCCCTGCGTTCAGTGGGGCTTGTCCTCAAATCTGTGCGCGTAAACCGAGGGCTTAAGTTGCACTCCCGAAGTGCTGCGTGGGGCAGGGCAGCGTCACAGGCCTGAAAACCTTGCTGCTCTTCGAAGCGGGGCCTAAGGGTGCTCTTGAATCTGTGCTCTGCTCTTTCTCAGAGGCATTCTCGTTTTCTACGCGGCTTCCGGGAGACTTGAGTCCTGCCGTTTAGTCGAAGCACGTCCCAGAGCTGACCCCACACTGTTTTAGTCAGTGCACCCCGTTGCTTGTTTCCAAGAGTAAGAACTCGTGTGGTCTTTAAGCAGTGTTCTCCCCTCCCCTTTTTCTGGTAGGCCAGAGCAGCCTTCCTCGGCCTGATGCACTCCAAACGTTCTCATAAAAACAATCATCTCCCATAATAGCCGGAGATTACATGGGGTTTGTAGTTCCACACGTGCTGAAGGCATCAGGTTCGAGAAGGCTGTTTGCGGTTGGCTTCCCTGCTTTCATTGCAGTTGAGTTTGCATTCGGGTAGTCTTTGTAGTGCTTTGCTCCAGGTCTCTTTCGAGAAAAGAGTGTGAAGGAGAAAAGGCCCAGGAATCAACGTACTGTGAGAACAGAGAAAAGCAGCAACTCACCAGACTTCTTGGGACTATCCTTTGCTACATTTTAAACATTTTGATCCTATGCATCTAACCACTTACTGGGCTTTCTCTCCTCAACCCACATGTTTGGGTTTAATCCTGGCACTAAAGAGTACCTGCCAACTTTTTGTGCCTGTGCAAGAGGGAACCTGATATTCTCAATGTGTAACTAACTGCCTCAGTCCACAAACAGCAAAAAGCAAGTTTACACAGATTTGAGAACAAGAAAAAGCTCTCCTGCCTTGCCACCACTTTCAGTCTTGTGCTTTCAGTCTCTTAAGTACACAAAGCATGCAATAATGAATTCAGTATCTTTTAAGATCCCCAGGCTACTGACCTTTCACAATGGAGGTAAACATTTGCAAAATTACCAGTTTACGAATATATGCACTTGCAGTACAGGATGAGTGCAAAAGAGGTGCAAGAGGAGAAATTAGCACTTTTCCCAGTCTCCATTTGTCTGTCAAAATTTGACTGCTGTTGGTAGACTTTTTGTGATACTTGCAGAACAGACATTCAGGCCCAGTTGACACAAACAGCAACAGGGTGCTTGCTAAATAGTCAAGCCATAGTGCAGTCTGTGCTGCTAAGGCTCAGCAGGTCATCTGTACTTGCAATATGTAATGAAGAGCTTCATTTCATTAATGAAGCATTCTTGAGAGCCAGGATGATTACTTCAAAGTTCTGCTATTAACCTGAAAAGCTCTTACCATCTTGGGTCCAGATTACCCGAAGGAGCATCTCCTACCTATATTTTAGAATGCTGGGGAGAATTATTTTAGTTTTATACTGTTTTCTATTGCATTTTATCCTGCAGTACTTTACAGTTTTCATTGTTATGACCCACCCTGAGAGCTTTTGAGTATTAGGTGTTATGGAAAAGTGGTATTGTATAAATGAGAATTACAGAGGATTACAGAGGCAATCCTCTTTTCATTTTTTGTTTCTTCACTTTGGTCTCTATAACTTACATTTGCAGATCAGTGTGTCTTATCTGATATGACGATGAAATGGCTTGAAAACGTTCTTCAGACAGCCTGTGTTGTAGAACAAGTGTTTGCTTTGTTCTTAAAGCTGAAATTGCCACATCATATACCAGGTTCTAACTAGCATGTCCTACAAAGGCTGCGTCTTAAGTGTATTTGCAGAAGCCTTTATGCATAATGTGTAAATCATTTACTAATTCATCCTTTGTGTCTTCCCTTTACACACATTTCTTTTGAAAGATATCAGTGTAAATGTTAAGGGAGGAAGGTAAATATTTACTGGGTGTCAGGCCTTTTTCAGATTTGCTTTGTGAGAAATGAACCAGTTCTGGCCTTTGCTGCAACTGCTTTCCATACACAGTTTTTATGTTTTGCAAGTATATACTTTTTTACATTATAGAAGCAGCCTGCATCTCTTATCTCAAGCTTTCTCCTATCTGTAGTGTTTCCACAAGACAGCTGTGTCAGTATCGTAGATGCATGTGATATGGGCATGGTACAGGTTCTCCTTTTATTCTGATCTTTAAACGGAAAGTTGCCCCTAAAGAACAAGTGAGTCTGTTCCCTCCATTTTTTCTCACATTCCTTTAAGCAATTGGTCCATCAGGACCTAGTTTTTCAGTGATAGGAGCTTTGTTTCTCTTCCAAGATTTTGCATGGAGGATTCTAACAACCTAATGAGATACTATTAATTCTATTTTAGCTTTAGCTTTAGATTTTAGTGTATCTAAGAAAGATAGTAAGAATACACATAACCCTTTGCTTGTATTCATTTGTCTTATCATGCATGTCCAATAAGTAGTTGCCAAAAAGGAATGGTTCATATCGTCATCATCACTACATTACATTTCTGAAATGTATTATTTTATTCTTGTGAATTGTTTATCTGTTGTATTTTATTGTTGCACATAAGCCATTGCTTCAAACTCAGAGGGCTGTGAGCATCCTATGCCCCAAACAAGGTGTGGGCATGACCTTCATGCTTCAGTTTTCATCCATATCAGTGGTTTTCAACCACCGGTTCTGTGAGACATTTCCTGCTGGTTGAAAACCACTAATCTAGATGGCCATGTATGGCAGTTGAGATAGAACTGGTGTAAATTATTGGCCCTTTCAAGGTGCAGAAGAGAGCTGGCATTGGTTCTTTCACAGGTTCCTGGAGCTCTGGACCTCTGAATCCCCACCCCACTCCAGTCAATGTTGGGATGCTGTAGAATTGCACCTTCACTTGATGTAGTTCTTTGGATGTTCTCCCAGGACAAAGCAGCTCTTTGCATATGTGTCCCTTATTTTCTGTGATGGAGACCAATCCAAAGAATAATAATCATTGCTCTCATTATCTTCATTTTGCAATCCTACCCGAAGCAATAGCTGAGTTAAATGTTCAAAGACAGGTTTGAAACCAAATAAATTAAAGGGTAACTTAAACATATTACATTATTTTTGTCACCTTCATTTGTTCCTGGTCTAAAAATATGTGTTCTGTAGTGTAGCCTGGTACCTTACTTTAGTGTACCTATTTTTCCTTTGCTGATCAGGTTGCTTGCAGGGTTATGTGGTCTCCACTAACCAGTGAAAGTCCATTTTAAGTTCTGGCAGGTCTTTTCCAAAGTTTCTATGGCAGGTAGCAGTTCTGAGTGAACAGGCTTCAGTCCTTACTTTGTGACTTGGGATTGTGTCCAAGAATTAGTTCTTGGCTCCATGAACAAAATGTTCCTTACATAAGCTTGGTACCCTTCCTTTCTTATTTAGGTTATCAAATGTAGGGCAGCCGTTGCCTGGGAGGCAGGAAAACCATTGTCCATCGAAGAAGTGGAAGTTGCACCACCAAAAGCTCATGAAGTCCGTATCAAGGTAACTAAACAATAGTTAGATTGCTTAGCTGCTAGCCTGTAGCTTTAAAAGTCCTTTGAGAGATAAGGAACATGTTTTCATATAAAATGTTTGTAAGGTTTTTTCTTCTAATTGAATCAAGTGCATGGGGGTGGATTTAATTGTAGTTGTACATGTTGGATGTCAAAGCTAGAAACAGTTAAATTTGGGAAATATGTTTATGTGTAGTTTATATGCCATAGTGTTTGCTTTTAGCTAATCAGTTTAAAAGTTCAGTATGGTATTAATCATAACTGGTGTTCACCATTCTTCATATGTTATTTCAGTATCTGTAAACTTTAAGTGTAAAGGATGTCTTGTGTCTGTTGTTATATGAGACATAGAATGGGGCCAAAAGATTTATTGATGAATTTATTTCCCTCATTTTTCTGAGTTACTCAGGGTTGATATACAAGGTTCTCCCCTTTACTTTACTATATTCTTACAACAATGCTATGAGAAAGTTAGGCTGAGAGATGTCTGGTACAAGGGTGCACAGTGAGCTTCATGACTGAATGGAGATTCGAACCCAGGACTTCCTAAGTTCTGCTCCAGTGCTGTTACTACTACATCTCAGCATCTGTCTTGCATGGAATCAGCAGATGGTACATCTCCAGCTGTTTTTGGTCCGCAGCTCCCAGAAGCCCCTGCCAGCATGGGCAAATGGCAGGACTGCTAAGAGTTGAAATCCAAAATATCTGGAGACCTATTTTCAATCTCCAAAAAAACACCTGTGCTTTAAAGGATAGCAGTTTACTTAAGGCTGCATAGTGAATTTATGGCTAAGGAGAAATTGGGGCTTTGTAGTGACAAGTGTCAACTGAGAAGTCAACCAGCTCCAAGTCCTGCGCATGTTGAGCCCTTTGAATTACCTCTAGGACAGTGATGGCAAACCAATGGCATGCGTGCCACACTGGGCACGCAGAGCCCTAACTATCGGCACGCAAGCCAATTCCCCATCATCATTCCAGCGGCCAAGCATCAGGTAACAGTGCACAATGGGGCCATGCGCATGCTCGGAAAGAAGTAGTGACACCAGGGGATGACGTCACAAGCCGCGACTGAGCCGCGACTCATCCAAGCTTTCGCATGACCAGTCAGTGCATTGCCACGGATATGCTTGGACTGGCTGTGAGTTGTTTTTTCTAAACTAAAACCTCAGTTCTCAGGTTTTACTGCGATGTTGGCACTTTGCAATAAATATGTGGTTTGGGGTTGCAGTTTGGGCACTCGGTCTCTGAAAGGTCCACCATCACTGGGTTAGGGTTAGAAAAACAAGGTGTCCTGTAATGATTTTGATGGTTGGAATGTGTTTAGAATGAGGAGAAATGATGAGCTATGCAGAAAAGGCTACTAAAGGAAGGCTTTTTCAAAATGGCCCCCTTTTCAATGGAACTTTATTCCTGTATTAGGGTTAGGGGTGTGCACCAGTGTAGGGTCAGGGTTAGACGAACAAGTTGGTCCAACATGATTCTGAAGGTTGGAATGTGTTTAGAAAGGGCAGAAATGATGAGCTGTGCAGGAAAGGCTACTCAAGGAAGGCTTTTTCAACATTGCATCATTTTCAGTTACATTCTAACTCTATATTAGGGTTAGGGGTATGCACCAGGATAGGGTTATGGTTAGAACAACAAGGTGCTCTGGCATGATCCTGACGGTTGGAATGTGTTTAGAACGGGCAGAAATAATGAGCTGTGCGCAAAATGCTACTCAAGGAAGTCTTTTTAAAAATGGCCCTCTTTTCAATGGAACTTTACCTCTGTATTAGGGTTAGGGGTGTGCACCAGGTTATTTATTTATTTAGAAAATTTCTAGGCTGCCCCATTCGCCAAAGCCTCGGGGCGGCTTACAAATAAATAAATTAAAATACATAAATAACAATATAAAATACATGTAAAATAAAAATAACATTAACAATTAAAATGACGTTTGAATAAAAAGGTCTTCGCCTGGCGCTGAAAAACAAATAACGACAGGGCCAGGCGGACCTCTCTGGGGAGCATATTCCATAGATTGGGCACCACCGCATAGAAAGCCCTCCTCCGAGTACCTATCCTCCTAATTTCCTTCACGGAAGGTTCCCGGAGAAGGGCCTCTCCCACTGATCTCAGGGGGCGGGTGGGCATATATGGATGTAAGCGCTCCTTCAGGTAGCCAGGACCCATGCCGTTTAGGGCTTTATAAGTGATCACCAACACCTTGAATTGGGCCCGGACTTCAGTGGGAAGCCAGTGAAGCTGACGGAGGACTGGAGTCATGTGAGCATAACGCCCAGTCCCCGTCAACAGCGTGGCAGCTCTATTCTGAACCAGTTGAAGTATCCGGACTGTCTTCAAGGGTAGCCCCACGTAGAGCGCGTTACAAAAGTCAAGTCAGGAAGTCACCAACGCTTAGGGTTGATTCTGATGGTTTGAATGTGTTTAGAACGGGCAGAAATAATGAGCTGTGCAGAAAATGCTACTCAAGGAAGGCTTTTTCAAAATGGCCCTCTTTTCAATGGAACTTTACCTCTGTATTAGGGTTGGGGTGTGCACCAAGGTAGGGTTAGGGTTGGACGAACAAGTTGTTCTGGCATGATTTTGATGCTTGGAATGTGTTTAAAATGGGCAGAAATGATGAGCTGTGCAGGAAAGGCTACTCAAGAAAGGCCTTTTCAGCATTGCATCATTTTCAGTTGCATTCTAACCCTATATTAGGGTTAGGGGTGTGGACCAGAGCAGGGTTAGGTTTAGAACAACAAGGTGCTCTGGCATGAATCTGATGGTTGGAATGTGTTTAGAATGTGCAAAAATGATGAGCTCTGCAGAAAAAGCTACTCAAGAAATGCTTTTTCAAAATGGCCCTCTTTTCAATGGAACTTTACACCCTTATTAGGTGTGCTGGTGTGCACCAGGGTAGGGTTAGGGTTAGACGAACAAGTTGTTCTGGCATTCTGATGGTTGGAATGTGTTTAGAAAGGGCAGAAATGATGAGCTATGCAGGCTACTCAAGAAAGGTTTTTTCAACATTGCATCATTTTCAGTGGTATTCTAACCCTATATTAGGGTTGTGCACCTTGATAGGATTCGGATTAGAACAACAAGGTGTCCTGGCATGATTCTGATGGTTGGAATGTGTTTAGAATGTGCAAAATTGATGAGCTGTGCAGAAAAAACTATTCAAGGAAGTCTTTTTAAAAATGGCCTTCTTTTCAGTGGAACTTTACCCCTATGTTAGGGTTAGGGGTGCGCACCAGGGTAGGGTTCAGGTTCCAAAAATGTGGTGACCTGGTACAGTTTTGATGGTTGGAATGTGTTTAGAATGGGCAGAAATTTTGAATCGTGCAGGAAAGGCTACTCAAGGAAGGCTTTTTCAACATTGCATCATTTTCAATTGTATTTTACCCCTATATTACGGTTAGGGATGTGCACCAGGTAGGGCTAGGCCCGTTTTGGCAAACCTATGGCACACATGCCACTGTGGGCACGCAGAGCCCTCTCCTTCGGCATGGAATGCGTGTCGCTCCAGTATCACCCCATCAGCGGAGCATCGGATAACAGAGCACATAGTGGCCACGCACTTATTTGTTAAGGAGTACCCATGCTAGGCGATGACATCACGAGCCACGATTCATTAGCCGTGACTCATCTGAGCTTTCCCATGGCCAGGCAGTGCATTGCCAAGATTATATTTATATTTCCTCGGATTGGCTCCGAGGTGTTTTTTTCTAAACTAAAACTTCAGTTTTTGGTTTTCATTTTAGTGTTGCACCTTGTGATAAATAAGTGGGTTTGGGGTTGCGTTTTGGGCACTTGTGCATCCCTGCTCTAGGGTCTCCATCACTGCTCTAGGATAATTCATATTGTTCTCTGTAACTAGATTATTGCCACTGCAGTGTGTCACACTGATGCTTATACATTGAGTGGTGCTGATCCTGAAGGGAGTTTTCCTGTCATCCTGGGTCATGAGGGAGCAGGAATTGTGGAGAGTGTTGGGGAAGGAGTGACTAAATTTAAACCAGGTAAGGCATTTCATCTCTTCCTAAAAAAATTCAGAGGAAAGCTATATTGGTTTGTTATAACATGTCTTGAGAATGTGACATCTTTAAGGTACCAAAAGGCTCTTTCTTAACTCGTGTTAAACATTTACCGTATTGCTTTGTTGGAAAAATTAAGGAATGTGTGCTGAGCTGTCGTGGTACTTCTGCAGGTCTGTCACAGGTTGCAGCCTGACACCACATTCCTTTGTTGGATATTTGAGTCTGTTTCTATGTCCACAGGAGTAAATCCTATACTGTAATGGAAAATGTGGTGGGGTGCTGTTTCCCAGGTAAAGTCCCATTTAGTCTTTGTGGGAGATCACATTTCTGTGATTATTGCTTGGGTATGTATACCCTGACTTCTAGAGTTCAAGGGGGTCTTGTAGGCCCTGTACTTCAACCCCTGCTAGATGAAGGAAATAACTAGGGAACATCCCCAGTCTCTGCCCAGTCCCTGTTTGGAGATTTCTTTTCACTCTGGATACTTGCTTCTGTTACTGAACTGCTCTTAAAATTAAGTCATTTCCCCAATGGGCAGTTGAAGCCTCCCCTCCTGCCACTTAACTCTCTGTAGAGTTAGTCTTTCCCCCTCTTCTCTGAGTCTGCGTTCAGACAACATGTTAGCCCATACTCAAAAGTTGAGTGTAGGTTGTCATTGATCCATGGCTTGTCATGTTGTCTTAACCTAGTAGCCTACAGCAAAGATAAATTATGGTGAGCAACCCATTGTTTGGAACCCAAAACCAAGCCATGTGTTCATGTCATGGTTGTTTGTGGTTAACAAGCCAAAGCTTACTAGTGTAGCTACATTTAGGTAATTCCATAACCCACATTTCAACAGCCAGCCATAGTTCAGTGACAATCCACTCTGAACCCTTGAGCGTGGGTTAGCATGTTGTCTGAACTAGCCTGAGTGACTATTCTTTTATGGTTGGCATTTTCTGACAATATCTCAGAAGGCACTGGGTGGATCTCAGAGGGATTGTATGCTGTAGCCGTTCTCCATGAATGCTTTAAGATTACCTGGAAAGAGAAGGAAGGATACTTTCAGATGTGTTTTTGGAGGCTTCATGTAGTATTACAAGCTGGCAAAACGGCGTGTTTTGATAGCAGACTAATCCTTGATGGAAACCTATAAGGTAGGCCATTTTCTTATCCTGTCTTGTGAATGGAAAGAGAGATGACCTATGAAAGTAGTAAGGGTCCTAATACTACCTATTGATGTCATCTCAGGGGTCAGACTGAATAGATGATTTCTGCTTGACAAATCACATATTTGAGGTGCGATGCTATGCATGTTTAGCCAGAAAAAGGCCCTACAACTCCCAACACACCCCAGCTGGTTGTGCACATAGAATGGCCATCGCTGCACTAGGCATTATCTCACTTACGTAGCATCTGGTTTAACACACTGTGCTTCTGATTCATTCATTGGTAAAATAAAGCAAACCTCTTTGTGTTTTCCAGGAGACACAGTTATCCCTCTGTATATTCCTCAGTGTGGTGAATGCAAGTTTTGTTTAAACCCTAAAACAAATCTCTGCCAGAAAATAAGGTGGGTGCTATTTTCTTGGGGGGGGGGGGGGGGGGGTGTTGTTGTTCTCACTTACTCAAAAAGGCAAGGGTTCTCCATCACACAGTGGTTCAAATGGAGTAATCAAATGGCCAGCAGCACCAGCTAATCTCTTAGTGGCGTTCACCTCGTGCTGGACTACATGCTCTGTGTGGGCTGAGGCTAAGAAGTACCACCGTCTGGCACGCTTGGAAAAGACTGCGGTCTCTTCCAACTTCAAGCCAGCTTCAAATTGTGGGTTAGAAATCTAGCTTATTTTAACAAATTTAGGGTGCAATCCCTTGCATGTTTAGACAGAAAAAGCTCTACAATTCCCAGCTGTGAGTTGTAGGCCCTTTTCCTTGTCTAAATAAATACAGGATTTCACCATTATAGTTTAATTTAAACCATGATTCATACATGGTTTGTATGTAGTGGCAAGCAGGGAATCAGGGAAAGTGAAACAAGCAAGATAAATTCTTCCTTCCAGCCATGTGGAACATGGAAAGATTTGCTCTTGCTTGCAAGTCAGGCACATCTTGCGATATTGTGTTTAGTGCTGGGTGTGAACCAGCCCATTGTGACCTGTCTGAAGTCTTTTAAATTCATGGCTTGCTTTATGTGCATACAGAATGCTAGGTGGGTATGGATTATTTTAGAAAAAGTGGTTAGATGGTGTTTTATGGCATTTTTTTTGTGTGGTGTGTATTTTGCAATGCAGCTTTCAAAATTGCTGCTCCTCACCTGCAGAGTTCAACATAAATCTAAGTTAACTACTCATGTTCTTCTGGAAAGGACTATGTGTGCAGCTTATACCAATTCCATGAGACAAACGGAATTTGTCTGCTGCGCACTGTGGTACCTTGTAGGCTTCATGACATTCAATGTTTTAAATGTTATTTTCTTTCCCCTTTCTGACACATTTAGTGCCCATGCACTTCTTCCATGTATCCTGGGGTGCTTCTAGTCAACTTTTATGGTGCATCCACTCTGCCTCATTTACGGGTCCAGTCTGTGTTTTGTTTGTAACTATCCTTGTTTTATCACGGTTTCTTCCATTTTTTTTTCCTACTAGAAAAAAAGTCCTCTAAGGAAGGAAAGATGGAAGTATCTATGACTGTCTTTTGATTGGGAGCCATTGTCTGGAAGCATCCCAAAAGGGCACACAAATCTTGTAGAGCTTTGTATAACATCACATAATACCTAACTTGCATGATTGTTTTTGTTTGGTTCTGAAGAGTCACCCAAGGGAAAGGGGTGATGCCTGATGGGACCAGTAGATTCACATGCAGAGGAAAGCAAGTTCTTCACTTTATGGGAACGAGCACCTTCTCAGAATACACAGTTGTGGCAGATATTTCTTTGGCTAAAATAAATGCTTCAGCTCCCTTGGACAAAGTCTGCCTGCTGGGTTGTGGAATTTCTACTGGCTATGGAGCTGCCTTGAACACAGCCAAGGTAGGATATCCGATTTCTTATTGATTGAAATTCCTCTCCAGGGTGTTTTAGCCCCAAGTGTAACTACTGGAACAGGGATCTAGGTAAGGAACTTAAGAACTCTGTGTGGTTCAGACCAAGGGCTTTTCTAATCCAGCTTAATTGAATTACTGTCTTCTCTTTTAGGTGGAACCTGGCTCTACTTGTGCCATCTTTGGCTTAGGTGGAGTTGGACTAGCAGCAATCATGGGCTGCAAGGTGGCAGGGGCATCCCGAATCATAGGGATTGACCTCAACAAAGGCAAATTTGCAAAAGCAAAAGAATTTGGGGCTACAGAATGCATCAGCCCTGAGGACTTCAAGAAACCTATTCAGGAGGCCCTGGCTGAATTGACAGATGGGGGAGTAGATTACTCATTTGAATGCATCGGTAATGTTGGTGTCATGGTAAGCATATTCGGTATGCAGGTTGAGCACAGCCTATGAGTCTGTTTTATGGAATTTTTTGTATGAGATAGAAATGGATGAAATTAGAGGTTGAATTTCATCCATTGATGAAATTTACTTCTCACTGACTCTTAGCAAAAATTACTTGCAAGGGGGAGATGGAGTAGCCTTTGATACTTCCAACATGTTTCCTTATACCATGGATGGTAAGGCCTAGCAACTGATAAGGCAACTGATAAGGCCTAGCAAACGTCAGAAGGGGCTGCCACGGGAAATGAACCATGTGGAGGCTATCCAGAAGATGAGCCTTTCACGGGAAGTAATTGGTCATACATGCACTTATTTATTTATTTTTTATTTATGTAAAACTTCTGCATGCCATTCATTATGCCTTGGCATCTCAGAACAGCTCACAATCCATAAAATTGAGATACAATAAAATCACTTATATAAATAACATCATTCAATAAAAATTTACATAAAAGACAAAATCAAAGCGACTGTTCAAAACGATTAAAATACTGATTTTTAAAATACCACTCAAATAAAACGGTTTTGACCTGGCACCGAAAAGAATATAAACTCAGCACCAGGTGCACCTCTCCAGAGATCCATTTCTGGAGGGTTTCAGAGGGTTGGGTGGAAGAGAGTAATGACATAATCTGAAATGATGTATGATCACTGATAATCATCAGTGGTCTAAACAATCAGAATTGCATAGCAATTGTCTGCTTTGTTCAATCAGACCAAAATGCATCCATTCCAACATTGTCTTGAGCGTTCCTGGGCTGTTCATGCATGGGATAACCATCTCTAGTGCAGCACCCACAACCTCTGCGTGTTGCTGTCCAGTGTGGTGTAGTGGTTAAGAGCATAGGGCTGGGACCCAGGAGATCTGGGTTCTAGTCCCGGCTCAGCCATGGAGCCAACTGGGTGACTTTGGGCCAGTCACAAAACTCTCGGCCCAACCTACCTCACAGGGTTGTTGTGGGGATAAGATGGAGGAGGAGATGTAAGCTGCCTTGAGCCCTTTGTAGGAAAAAAAGGCAGGATATAAATCAAAAAACAAAACTTTTGTAGCTATCTTATGAGATTGTGTTTCTAAACAGTTGCAGTGAATAATCTGTCACACATTAACTTACTTGTTTGGCCTACAGAGCATCAGTCATCCAAACATTGTTCATTGGCATGACATAGGAAGACCGTTGGTCTGTCTGGCTTGACCACCACTTGCTACTGGCCTTTCGAAATGCAAGTATCAGATATTCAGCTTGGAACCTACTTGCATGTACACCACTCTTGCTCAAACTGGTGCTTCTCTCCAGATGGTTTGGATGCCAATTCTCAGCAGCCCCGGCCTGCATGGACAATAGTCAAGAATGCTGGGAGTTGTCATATAAAATATCTGAAGGGTACCGGCTTGAGAAAGGCTAGTAATGCATGCTCTGCCACTGAGCTGTGCCCCCTCCCATTTCTTTTGCTTGCTCCTCTTTCTCTTAATCTCTTTTCTTTTAATCATAGAGAGCAGCCTTGGAAGCCTGTCACAAGGGCTGGGGTGTGAGTGTGATAGTTGGGGTTGCTGCTGCTGGCCAGGAAATTGCCACCCGTCCATTCCAGCTGGTCACTGGACGAACTTGGAAAGGGACTGCCTTTGGAGGTATAATTTTGCTTGGATATGCATAGCAGTGTCTTAAATGGACACATTGGAAGGAATTCTGTTTTTGCACATTTGTGGGAAGTGACAGTGGTTTCAAACAAATGATTCCATCAGCTTAAAAAGCTAACCCAGTTGTGGCATAAGCCTCCAAAGAACATAGCCCAACTTGTCAGGCGCATCAGGATAAAGGGAAGAGCATTTCCAAAGAAGGGTCCAGCTTAGTTTTCTTTCAGACTTAATTTTCTCTGGGGTTTTTGATATGTAGGATTGAGTGCAATTTTGCCAGATGCTGCTGTAAAGCACCATTATTTCACTTTGCTGAATGACAGTTTTGCTTCCTACCAGGGTGGAAAAGTGTGGAAAGTGTACCAAAGCTGGTAGATGAATACATGTCCAAAAAGATAAAAGTGGATGAATTTGTGACACACACTCTACCTTTCGAGAAAATCAATGAGGCATTTGAACTCATGCATGCTGGAAAGTGGTAGGTGTTTATGCTACTTTTCAGTAGGTTTATTAGAGCAATCCCATATTTGTCTGCTCAAAAATAAGCCTTAGTGGCTTCAGCAGGGCTTACTGTATTGCTCATAATCTGAAGATTAAGATTAGTTTTATTTGCATACGTATGGGATTGCAGCTGGGCAGAGGTCTCTCCTGGAGGTTATTATTATTATTATTATTATTATTATTATTATTATTATTATTATAACATTTCTATGCCAAGAAATTATCAGTGCTCTGCTGGACTCGCACTGGCAAAGCAAAAGATGTGATGGCCTAGATTTTTTCCTCTCTGTCACCTTTTGCTGCTCTGTATTGTGTCTCCCTTTCCATTGATTGTAGTGGAAGAGAAAATTGGTTAATCAGTTCAAGTGCTGCTATATTCTTCTTGGGAAGGAGGGGATTTTGGCACATCCAACCCTCCCCCAGCAAGGAGGTTGTAATGTCCCTTTTGCTTTTTCCACACAATGGATCTTGCTCACTGTGGAGAGGGAAAACTACTAACTATAGTGCCTGGGATTCCACTCCAAAGACCACAGGGGTACAGCCTTAGTTAGCAATTTGTGGAGTTTTTGAGTGGTTGCAGTGTATTGTAAAAGCAACTGTTGCTGGGGATTTTTTTTCGTAAAGTATCAGGTGCTTTCTCAAAGGAATTCAGGCCTGGGCATCTAAGCCTGTATTATTCTCAAAACATTTCTTTGATGTATCATTAGAGTGGCTGAGCCAGTGACCCAACAGTCATTGGGAATGTGTGGGAATTTGAACAGAAGTTTCTGTACAGTATATTATCACCTTAGTTTAATGTGCTGGGTTTTGTTTTGAGATAAGATCAATTCTGTTTGAAGACTGTGCCAATTCATATTAACCACTGGAGATTTTTCTTTCCATTTTGTAGTATCCGAAGTGTCTTAAAGCTTTAAGAAGATTGAAGAACAAACTCTTGCCACTGTACCAGTAAATCAGTGCATAATTTTTCCACATGCACTCAGTAGGAGAATAGTGTCTAAGGAAAGCTTTAGTTAGAATCAAGTTGGAAAATGCACCTGCTCTGACAGTGTAGAAATAAAGTGCTGATCTCACTCTGTAACACTGCTGCTGATTTAAAAAAGACCTACTCTTTGCCTTACAGTGCCAGGAAATGCCAGGTATTTCTAATTGTAGATTAAACTTACATAAAATCAATGGATCTTTTTCTCCCTAAAATTCATGCTGGAAAGTAACAACAAAAAGCTGCCTAGCAGAAGATCATCATTAAAGCCTTTTTTGTATGTAGAATTGTACAGTTGTGTTTTGTCACCTTTTTATTAAGGTTATGTGTGTTAACTCATACCAGGATCCTGTGAATATTAGTTGCAAGCTGCCTAGGAAGGCCTTTGGCAGTTGTAGGCAGCATATAAATATGTAATATAATGGAAAAGCTGTGCCCTTACTGCAACCTAGGGAGCCGTATTAAATCTGTTGATGTTTTAGATGGCCCTGCAGCATGTCCCTCCTTCCTTGTTCTACAGAGAGGCATCTCCAACCCAGAGCTGTTGCTACTGCCCACTTGCTTTGCATCCTGCTGCCCAAGCAAGAAGTGGGTGGCACCCTGTGGTGCTCAGTCCCCAGCCAGGCACCACCACCCAGCAAATACTCCTGTTCGTGTAGGAGCAGCAGGGGAATCAGCTGAGCAGCACTCCTCAAGCACTGTCCAGCTGATCATTCCCTCCTGCCTCAAAGAGCTTTAGGACTGGAAGAGCAGGAATGCCCCCGACAGTTGTGCTGAACGGCAGCTGTTTGTGGTGCTTTCTGATGAGCTGCTTGGCAAGAGCAGCAATGGGCCACTCTTGCCAAGCACCTCTGTGGTTCTAGCCTTGGTACCCTAGCATTGGCGGTACTGAAAAACATAAAACAGGTGGCTGTTTGGTTTTCAAAAACACAATGTTGCATGCAGAAATGACATGACAGACCAAAATAGGTTAAATCAGTTATGTTGTGCAAATCTGCCTTAAATATTGATAGGCTGTAGCTGTAAAATAGGAGTATTAATTGGTTATGGTCTGTTGGCTACTTTGAGAATTGTGTGTTAAAATCCCTGCTCTATAGTAAGTCTGATCTAATTTTCCATTTATACATGCAGTAATGAGTTCCTCACCATACCGCCCTTCCATCTTCAATTAGAGGGCCTTAGGATTCTAGCTGGAGAAAAACAGGTATGGTTCAAAGTACCAAAGAATATTCCAGACAAGTTTAACCATCCAGACTTTTAATCTCAATGTATTGCATACATCAGTTAACTCCACTCAGATATTGTAGCTGGTTATGTTAAAAAAAATCTCTGCCCATGCACACAAGTGCTTACAACATTTTTGGATCATTTCACTGCCTCTAAACACATTACAGAATGACAATGTTATCCCAATAATACACTTTCAGCAAAAACGAGGCACGCTGGGAGAGAGACATTTCCTTCCATTTTTTTTAAAGTCACAACTGCCCTAGAATCCGAAGAAATGATGACGCCATACACTGTTCCTGTTGACAGGAGTTGAGGACTTTTAAGCACCTTGCAGTTGCTAGGCAAGATAGTAGACATGGAGCAGAAATGTGCACATTATGTCCATGATTTTATTAATTATCTTCACTAGTTTACCATTTCTGCACTCCAACATTGCGAGAGTAAAGTAGGCACCAGACCTGAACATGTGGTCAGAAAAAAAAATCCACTAGGGAAGGCAGGGCTAAGATAGCCATAATCCAACAAAACAAATTATTGCCTGACCTCAAAAGCAGTAGTATATTTCAAATCTGTATTACAAAGTTGAGGAAAATGGGAGTGGGGGTGGAACTGCACCATTACCCTCATGTAAGGACCTTTTGGATAAATCTAGCAAATTCTAGGGGTGTCCCAATTCTTGTTCTTTGAAGTGTGTTATCTCTGCTCAAAACTATTTGCTTCTGATAGACATAGAGGCTAGCTAGAACATTTCACCTTTTCCTCAAGTGCCCAAGAATTTTTTTTCCAGCAAACAAACCCATGTTATGGCTACATCATGAAACATGCTGCAGTATCTTGTTTTCTTGTCTGTGGCCCAATTCCAGAACCATTAGTTAAAGGCTTCTCCATTATGTAATGAAGATATTTGGGATCATTATAGACTAGAGGTATACATAACGAAGTGGCAATCAAGAAAGAGCATTTGGCTCCTGACAGTAGCATGCCACAGATTTTAAAATACTCGCAGTGTCATGGTGAAACCATGTTGATTCTAAGAGGTCCTCAGGATAGACAGTTGTTTGGGTGTGGTGACGTAGGCACAAACAAAACTACCATAGATTGCAAAGAAGCTTAAATGGGCTATGAAGATCACCCTTGTGTCTTTGGAACATGCCCTGCAGAAGAACATGCAAATATATGGCAGAAGTCTCCATATTTCAATCTTGCTGCCCATTTCAATTTTAAAATAAAATAAAAGTTTCTCCAATTGAACTCTTTGGACATCATTGGCTGCATTTGGTAAAAGTCTGAAGAAGGCAGAATCTCAGTAATTGCTTGTCTCTCTCTAGACAAAGAACCACCAATACCAATTTGTCAGCCAAAGAGAATCAGGCCCAGCAGTTTAGGTGGTTATTATACTTTCAAGTACAATTATGTAACAGAGGCAAGCAGAAGGACAAACAGAACAAAACTCTGAAGGTAGACATACTAGGTAACACCTTCCAGTACCTAATTGCACCTCTGAATTACAAACAGAGGAAAGCCTATATCCCACTAAAACTGTCTTTTCAGTAATAACTAAGCAAGGATTGCCTTTGGAACAAGAAAAATTTAAAAGCTCAGGCAAACACTTGTAAAAGCAGAAAAGCTTTGTTTCTCAAAGCCTTGCCTCCACTGTGAAAATGTGTCTGCTGATAACTCTAGTAGTAAGGAAACCATCTGGTGCCCACTTGGGAGGGCAACAGACATTTTAAGAGATTCAGACAGTGTTGGAGTGCAGAAAGTAGAGAAAGTGCTCTAAAACCTCTCTCCTTTTCAATCCTTTGCACCAGGGCTCATCCAAGTTACATAAATGCAAAGTTGCATCTCTCTTACCTACAGTCAACAAGAAGGAAACTGCTGATAAAATCCACCTTTAGTCTGTACTTTAGAAAAATGCATAGTACAGTCAGGAGATGCTTGGTTCAGGCCTCTCAGCTTGGCCTACACTAGCACTGGGTCATGAAGTGAGGGCGAATGCTATCCAGCCGCCGGGTTAAGATCTCACACCCAGTATCCGTGACCAGAAGTGTGTGTTCAAACTGAGCAGACCGCTTGCCGTCTCGTGTCACTGCTGTCCAGCCATCAGGCCAGGTTTCATCTTGCCACCCACCTAGTAAAAACAATGCAAATAATTCCTATTACAGAAATTCATTTTAAACAGAAGTATTAATGCTACCATTGTCTGCTTTTTACTTGCGTGCAACACAACACACCTATTTGTCATGCCTCCATCCAACTTGTCTTCCCTACAAACTTTTTGACTAAAGGTTTTTCCTGCTGGATTCTTTACTCCTCCACAATCCCCCCGCAAATCTCTTGGAAGTCCCATAGAAAGTTTTGCTGGAGTATAGCTGGCTTTTCCTTCTCTGGATGCTATCACTAGGGAAAAGCAAAGCTTTATTGTGCCCCTAATACACATGCACCTACTTGTCATTTCATTCATGTTGTGAGCCGCCCCGAGGCTACGGCAAGGGGCGGCATAGAAATGTTTTAATAAATAAATAAATAAAATATTAGCCCCTTGTTTTACTGTTCAAGTAGCTATATGAGTCACCACAATATGGATCTTTTTGATATAATTCTTTTCCCTGTCACTAACAAAATGGAATATGCCTTGTGCTGACTTTATCAAATTCACAGGAAACATTTGTTTTCTGCATGCAAAAATTAAACTGGAATTCTTCAACTAGTTAAGACTACAACTGGAGTTATATGATAAGAATACAAGGGCAAATAACATCCCGTCGATCTTAAGATGAAAGAGGAAGAATAAACTAAACATCCAGTTCTATTGCACCATTTTATTTTCAACCAGACATCTGAAAACAAATACCTAAACATACCTATTTCACATATGTATACTCGGGGAGGATCTCTCTGTTCACGTGGGGGTGCTGATACAGTTTTTGTGCAAATCATTAGGGCACACACATGCTAATGTTTGCTGCCTTTCTCCCTCCTCCCATGGGGTGAAGCCAGCAGGATCAGCACCCTTGTTTCCCACCACCCAAAAGGAATTCCCGAATGCAAGTGCAGCCTTCTCCTGTATTGAGTTTCCCAAGACAAAGTACCTCTGCAGACAGTTTTACTTCAGAGTATGACAGAAGTTAATACGATAATTTGGGCATGTTTTCACCTAGTTGTATACAACACAAGGACAGATTTTAAAGCTTGACTTCTATAAGTTTAATTATTATAATCTACTGTAAAACCTTGAAGAACAGAAGTTTGTAGAATTTAAAATACATAATTGGGACTGAAAGCATTACTAATGCAAATTCTTTTCTTCCCTCCTTATCTGAATAACACGAGGCATAGCTTTCTGGACCACCTACATAGCTTTAAAACACATCTATGTTTTTTACCCTGCTACATTCATGTATGCAGCTACCACAGCCCACCTCTGCATCTTTGTTCTCGATCACTCTTATAACCCAGAATTTGTATAAAAGACAAACAAGAAACCTACATCAAAGGAATCAAACATATGCCAGGACACTTAATTAAATGGTTAATAAAAATACGCAAGAAAAGGTTTTTAAATGAGAGGCACAAACTGCTGCTTCCCAGATAACCTGATAACAGAGAATATCTCCTTCATTTAGCTGCAATCTACATTACATAACGATAGAATAAATCTATCACAATGGCTGAAGATGCTGTGAAATCTAGACGTTAATACACTAAGTTGCAGTCTAGATAGAAAATTAGGAAAAGCAGAGACTGCTCCAAATTTTTTAAAAGTAAACACCAGTTTGTTTGGAACATGAGACTTGACAGTGCTGGAAATATTGTCTGAAAACTGGTAACATTTCAAATAAGACAACTCAAGGAGGTTTTGGCATAAAACAGACACCATCTTGGAATACAATACTTGAGTGTTCATGTAATGTAGTCCCAGAAAGCCAATTTCAAAGACAGGACTGACAAAGAGATTCTGCAGTAAGGTTTAATTTTTTTCTAGTAGCAAATACGCTGTTTTAGTCAACAAAGTATATGTGATCCAGAGAATTAGGAAACACACAATTATAGTTCCCAAGAGGAGCCAGGGAAATTCATTTCAAGGAGTGCTTGGAATCAGAATCCTTTAGATCCTTAACTGTATAATTACCTTCACAGATCATTGGTTCTATTGTAAACGCATGGCCAGGTTTCATTACCCCAACAGCCTTATTTTCTGAAAAGAAAGTAGGATAAAAATTATCAAGAGCTCTGCATAAGTTTGCAGGGAATGGTGAAATTTAGCATAGTACAACACAGAGCAAGGAAAGTTTAATGGTAGTTGCATGCAAACTTAAAGCTTAGAGATGTCTTAGATGGGTTTCACATATTGCACCAAAATCATGGTTTGTGCCAACCAGTTTAGAACCCACACAATAATCTGAGCTTCCAGAAGTACAGTGAGGAAGCCATGGTTTACAGTTCCTGTCTGCTTTGTTTTCCATCTGTTCAGCACTCTACTTTGTAAAGTCACCTCTACTGCATCTCCATACTGCAGAAGCATCTGGTGATGGAGCCTCAATTGCTTTGTGGAGTCTAGATATAAACAAAGCTCAGATAGTAAAAGCTGCAGTCTAAAACCCATCTCAAACTGTTTTCAGGTCCTGGTTTCTTGGTCCATTTGAGTTCAGAGACTACTCATGTTTAGTTCATGAAACCACAGCTTAAAAATCTGTGATATTAATGAATTTTATACACCCATATGCAGCTGCTGACAAGCCCAAAGTTTAAGATTGGTATCAGAGGCTCTTCTCCAGGTGTCCCTGATATGTGAAAGGAGGCAGGCAGCAACTAGTAGAAGGAATTTCTCAGTAGTGGTGCCCTATTTGTAGGATATCCTTTCTCAACAGGTAAGGCAGGTATCAACCTGGTCAGACTTAAACTTTTGTAATTTCATTAGTTTATCCCCACCATTTTGAATGACAGTGATACTGGTTAAATTATTCCTTTTCCATAAAGTTGGAAAAAAGTAGTTTGTTTCTTTGGTTTATCAGCTGGTTTCTGCATGTCACTGTACATATAAATTACAGATTAAAATGAATGTAGCTGCTGTATTCCAAGTCAGACTTTTAATCCTTTGGCAGTCCATCTATCCCTACACCGTCACTTTGACTGACTGGCAGCAGCTCTCCAGTGTCAGGCAGAGGTCTACCACAGCATGGTTAGCTTAGATGCCCTTCACAGTGGAGACAGTAGGGTCCAGAGACCCTCCAGAAGCAGTGTTCATGTGTGGTTGTAAAATTCACTTATGTAAGCTGACACTGGTTGTGCACCCAGAGTAATGGTGAAGGAAAGAAATGTACTTTCGTTTTCACACCAGTCTGGTTTCGGGTTAGTGTCAGGATCTGCTATCTCAATCAACTCTTACAAAAGGCCCTTTATGTTCACAACTGACGGAATGTGGAAGTAAGTTGCATTTGTTGGGGAAAACACATGGCATATTTAATTCTTACTTATTGAGAATTAAAGCACTCTGTGAAAAACAGATACTTACTGGCATAATGTGGCACATTGGGAGCAGTGTGGAAAAGCTTATGAATCCCATGGCCACAGTAGCTCCGAACTACTGAAAATCCATTGGCTTGAGCATGTTTCTGTATAATATTTCCCAGCTCTCTATACCGAACACCAGGTTTTACTGCAAGGTTAAGTATATATTATTTTACTAAGTCACATAAATAACATCATCATCTACTTAATGAAGGTAAAAGTCTTAATTTGCATTTGTACTCAGAACAAGAACTACACACATACCATTCCACAAAGGACATCACAGAGAGGAGTAAAGAATTTTTGACCAGAAAAGATAAAAAAAGGTATTCAAATTTGTATAAACAGAAAGACACATTGAAACCAGTTCTAGAGGATGGAATGGTTGCACATTTGCCAGAATTCCAAGACCAGCAGAGAGCCTGCTGTCAAACAGTATGACCATTTTTGCTTTGCAAAGGGTATCTAAGAAAATTAGATGTGTCTGAAGAGGATTTTCAATCTGAATACCCTTTATCCTCCAGACTGTGTGGTCCCACTGAAGATGCTGTGCCAAAGAGAACCCTCAAATCCTGGAGCCAGCACTGATCAACCATGTCATTAAACAGGCCTAGCAATTCTACAAGTAGTTTTTAGTCATCTGCAGAACAAAGGTTACAGTGTTTAATCCCATTGAAAAGTCACATGCTCACAAAGTTGCCCTGCATTACCCTGTATTTTTTACAAAGGGCACCCGTGCAAATTCTAAACATTTCCTGGATGACATTCTGCCCATCAGTTCAGCATATGTATTTTGATGCAGTCAACTGTCAAAAAACAAATCTTTTGAACATTTTAAATACATCCCATACATTTAAAAAAAAGTTTTGCATGCCTGGAGCACATACTAAGCATAGTATACCTCCAAAACACCTCTGTTCATTTGCCACCCACCAATATTGTTCAAGGACACATATTTAGCAAGATAAGCAGATTGTGGCTGTCACCTGTCCAGCAAGAAATCCTAGACTTGATGTTTAGTCAGTTTTAAACTGAGACTTCCACAAGAGCGAGGTTCAATTCTAGGTATTTGTTGTAATTAATCACTCCAACTGAGCCTTTCAACACCACTGAATGGAGTAAACATAGGTTTCCACAGCACATTAGCACAATACATTATCTTGGATTAAGACAAGCTCTGTAATGGGAACAATGCCCAAAGTATCTGGCATTCTGTCATTAATATGCCAGGGATACAACATGGAACAAAAGTGAATCATGAAAACCATGGGTTCCAGCAAGCCCTCACCTGCATCGATTGCTTGCATTAGGCACTCATATGTTGTCTGGACTAGTCTCTTTGCACCCTCATCAACTTCTCCAACGTAAAATGTCTCATTGAGATCCCCGTGATAACCATTACGATAAACAGTAATGTCCACTGTAAGGAACAAGAAAAAATACTGCACTGCCCGCATTCTGAGTTTGTATCATAAGAAACAAGTAACCAGTGTTGCATAAACCATAAAGCCAGCCAGCACAGAGAAGAAAAGCTGTATTAAAATGGTTACACCTACAAAACTTAGTAGGTTTCTGTCATCCCAAGATGTAATAGTAATAGGATAATAAAGTCATATTGTAGAAGACCGGGTGCACTGTAAAGCAAGAATACTAAATTGTAGCCAATTAAACCTTAAATTTTCAGAGCAACGTTTCACTTGTGACATATCTGAACTATGAGAAATAATGTGGAAGGAGTCTTACTTTGAGGCAGGTCTATTTGAACTATTAATCTTTAGATCTATTCAAGCATGATGATTTTGTTTCTGTTCTCTCTATGAATAGCAATACTCCCTGTTAAGGATAGGGACAGCAGACGAGGGAAGGAAAATCCTAGTGCAGTGGTACTTCCCTTGCTTTTTGTGCAAAGTATCTTATGTCCAATCCCTACCGCCTCCAGTTTCCAAAAGGGAGGGAAGGGATTACCAGATAATAAGACTGTGAAAGACTCCTGAGATTTGACAAATGTAGATTTAATTGGCTACCGTTTGCAATTTGTGTGTCCTAGTATGCCACTGCCAGATTACATTGCAGTACTGCGTAAGACAGTCCAATGGTCCAGCTCAGTGACCTGGTTCACATGTAATGAGAATCATTGTGAGTGAATTAAATTTTGCTCACACTTCAGCAGAATTCAATGGGAAAAGATGTACTGTTGCAAAGTCAGGAGCTCTCAGGCTTACATACACTGGGCATGTCTGAATACACATACTTTTACTTTCTCTCCAACCATTTTTAGACCACTGTGCCAGCATCAGCATAGATGCATGACTGTACCAGGCATAGCAAATATCAATGCTTCTGAACACACAGACAATATAGTACATCTGCTTGTGACTCTATTAATTGCTGTAATAATTGTTTTCATCTCCCATAAGCCATTCACTGCTGACCTAGCATTTCCTAGGACTGGGCTTACTTTATAGTAACTTTCAGAAACATGTCCACTTGGCTTTATGCCAGTGGTCCCCAACCCTTCTAGGCTGGTAGACATGTTTGTAATTTTGAGAGAGTTGAATAGGGGTGCTTTGTCCTTACATAACATGGCTGCCTACAGAACACTCATTTTTCCCTGAAGGCAAACTGGTAAGATTGAAAAATGGTAACTTGCTCAAGACCCTAAGTTCAAGGGAGAGGTACAGTTCAGCTTCAAAGCTACTCTTTTGAACATGCACACAAATGCGTGCACACAATTAATAAAAATCTGTTAAGAAATAAAAATTGGGAGGGCCAAGGAGCCTGTAGGCACAGCATGTTTACAGTGTCAATGAGAAATCCCAGGCAAATGAGATTGCAAAAATGTGACAGCTTATTTCAATATTACATACTTGGTTTGCTTCACCAGAATAAAGTGACCATAATATTTTTCTTTATTTATTCCAACTGCAAGAAATGTACAGAATTTAGAATTTTCTGAATAGTCCTTAAGTAAAAGACCTGAGAACCAAGTGGGGCTTTTGATACCCAACCCCTGCCCCTGCAAAGCTAACAATCTGTATCTAACACAATTCAAACCAATACCACCATGTGCTTTGCGGCATTCACTAAATTTCAAGAAAAATTCTCTATGTGAGATTAAAACACACACACAAACACACACATCCAAAGCTATGTAAGGCATGTGTGGAACTGATTGTGAGATTCTCTGGATTCCAGCAGCCCACAAACAACACTTCTTTTAGCATAAGAGGTGTGTACTTGGGTACTTTATGGATCGTTCTCTTTAAATCAGTCTTAAGTCAGTTATCCAACTACTTTCCTGCAGGAAACAAATTATTTACATGACCCTAATAAACCAAGTTTGCAAATTCCCTCATCTTGTTACAGTCTTGTTAGGCACATAAGAAAAGCTCTGCTGGATCAAACCAATAGTGTGTCTAGTCCAGTACCCTGTTTTCCACAGTAGCCAACTAGACACCTAAGGGATATGGAGAAGCAAGAGTATTCTCAACAATTTGCTATGTCACATAGGTTAGATGAATCAAATTTGAAGAGGCAAAAAACTTCCTCCAGAGGGGCCTGCTGGAATGTCCACACCAAACAGAACTTTGACAATTTTTTGAAAAATATCCATAACATTTTTAAAAATAAACAATTTAAAATTGTAATTTATACATAACTAGCTGAATTTTGTATAAATGTTAGCCTTAAAGTCCAATGGGGGTTCCCCAGTAAAATATTGAAGAACATTGAGGGCCAACTGATATTTCTATATATCCATGAAGCTCAAGTGCCATTCTAAAAAGTCTTATCAAATGGGAGTATTCTTCCAAGTATAACCATGGGTTTACAAAGATACTAAAATTGTTTTTCCTACCATTAACAATATCACCCTCTTGTAAGCGCCGCCTGTCTGGAATTCCGTGGCAGATTACTTCATTTACTGACGTACAGCAAGACTTGGGGAAATTATAATAATTCAGCGGGGAAGGATAGCAATTTCTGGCAATACACGCCTGAAAAATAATTTGAGATATCTGTATTATACCAAAATAGTTAGAAGAATAGTCTCAAGAAATGCTTTAAATCACTGAGAGCTAAATTACTTGCCTAAACATGCCAGGAATTTATGGCAGTGGGGACCTGGATCAGGGATTTCCTAGTTCATGCCTTAGTCCCTTAATCCCACTTCATTACACTAGTGCCTGTCAGCCAAGGGAAGATCATTTTCTTGAGATCACAGATGTATTCTTGGATACATTACTTATAAACATATTAGATATATAGGACTGGACGAAATACATCCTAAGCTAGATGGAGAAGCAGTGTGACTTAGTAGAAACTAGTTTAAGATGTTCAATACAAAGATAATACCAATCTATTTTATAACTATATTTAAAGGATTTATATGAAGCACTATATGAAAAGCATGGTTTTTTCAACATTTTCTCATAGTTCCAGGCCAGCTTAATTTTATGTAACCCTGAAACAATGCTAAAACAATTCCTGTACTCTTGCCATGGGGAGAAGGGAGGGAAAGCCTTCTTCAAATGTGCCCAGGTATGTGCCAGAATGGTACATGGGGCAGCATAACGTGGTGGTGTAATGGACTGCCAAGCCCTGCCAGCATTGTTTACAAAGTAAGTCCTGCGGGTAGGATGGCTATCAAAGAGGGAAGTTAAATACTTGACAAGGAACATTCAGGGAAATTCAGAGACTAGAAGGAGAGAAATAGATGCCAGCGGAAAACTTCGGCATTCTTACAGTTAGCTTATTTTAAGATGTTATATATGCAGTCATAATTGTACAATAAGTTCACCTAAGAAAGGGATTAATCAATACAAGATTTAGACATAAAAGTTATAGCACCAACAAAAATTCAGAACCTCAGTGGCGTATTCTTACTAGATGAACAGCATGGTCTATTTCTTCAGTAGTTACACCTGGTTTCACCATCATGGCAGCAACATCTAATACTTCTCTAGCAAGCTGAAAGAGAAAGAATAGAAATAACTTATTAAAACAGACACTGTTTACAGTGCAACTGTCCTTGAATGATTCATGTTTTTAAGTAAACTGAGATACAAGCACGTAAAGACATTCTCTCATAGAGTTTTGAGACTTTCAACAGTTCACAGCATTGACTTACCCTACACACTACTCGCATCCCTTCTATATCATCTGAAGAAAGAATCTTTATTTGAGAAGTTCCTTTAAGGGCCTGTTCGGATTCAGACATTCCTAAAGGGAAACACTGGCAATTATTTTCTATTTAAAATAAAATTTATATATAAATATGTGTTTCCTGTGCTAACATAATGTGAAATCATTCGCTTCAGAAGTACTAAAATTTTTTTGTTTTGCTTTTTTAAAGACGTAATAAAACACTCCCTGGGCATGGCAGCATTGCTATCTGGCCTTGAAAAACAGAATGTTGTCTGGCAATTGAGCTGGACAGAAAAGCATAACACAGGCTTATGAGAGAACAAACTGCAGGGGGAAAGCAAAAACAAAAGATTATTCTCTCAGGCTCTGTGTACTCTCTTGTCATATTTAGATTTCAAGGCAAAGTGCAAAAAATCTAAGTGAAACTTTGGTGAATTCTGACCATCAATTGAATAATCATTTCTACCCTACCTTTACCATGTGTTTAATTTTGGAACAAAAATGAGAGGCTGAAAGCTTTTTAAAAATCTCAGAGCACCATAGTTCCAGTACGAATCAAGGCTGTATGCACTTACACTAAAAGTAAATAACCCAATCATACATGACTCTGCTCAGAAAAATGATCAGTTTGGCCCCCCAAAACAGGAGTCCTGGCAGTTCTCTGGTAAGACTGTGGCTGAAATAGCATGATGAACCTCTGCCCTGCCCTGGAAATCTGTTACCAGAGCAGAGGTGGTCAACTTGTGGCCCTCCAATAGGCTACAATTCCCTCAGTCCCTTCCTATTAGCTATTTTGACTGGAGGTGAGGGGCACTGTAAGTCAAAACATTTGGAAGGCTACCCTTGTAATGGAGTGCTACAGTCAATGCAAGATTTTGCTACTATGATTCATGTGTTATTTAATGCTGCTTTACACAACAATTTGATAGTTTCATCCAAAATGAATCCACAAAGAAACAAAATAATTAATACAGCCTAATAAAACACAAGTTTACCAACTGAAAATTGGTATATAAATAAATAACATTAAGTTATGTCTGGAATTACCTAGAGGATGATCAGCATAATCTGGCCTTTGAATATAACTCGGCACAGGTCTTGTTGGCATCTAAAGAAAGCACAGATTGTATATTTATTTATTTACAATATTAAAACAAAAATATTATGATACTCATTTTAAAAAATATTAAAAAATAAAAAGGAAGTTAAAGTTTGCTTACTATTGGAACATTTCTATGCTTCTAGACTATCCTTTCTGAAGGGTAGATAAAAGTGGTCCATTCAAATCTAGTGAAAGTATGATGTTCTCAGGCCCTAGCTATCAGAAATATGCTCAAATATAAGTATGAACAAATGATGCTCAAAAGTCACAAGGTTGGGAGATTCTTTGGAGGTCATCTAGTCCAACCTGCAGCTCAATGCAGGCTCAGTGATACAGCATGTAGCTCAACCAATCCTGGTAACGACTGCCTCAGTCTACCTACATTCAGTGGAGGACCTACCACCTCTCAAGGCAGTCATGGACTTGGCCTTCAGAGTTCCAGTTCCAAGATCACAGGATCACTGAGTTGAAACTCTGAATAATCCTTTCACCTCCCCGATGATGTCAGAAGACTACAGGATAGCAGCTTAAGACACCTAGGTTTGGACTGTAATAAATCTTCATGGTAAAGAGGTCCACTATTGTCAGATAGCTACCAAGAACTGTATGCATCCTTGAAATCTGAATGTGCATGTCATGAGCAAGACAGTATTCTTCAATGATTCCGAAGGTTGTGCTGGGATCAAAAGAAGGCATGTGATTTCACATGTTAATGGTTTTACAGGTCTATCTGGCATGCTGAATTGTGCTCAGAACACTGCACTAAAATTGCAGTGGAGTCTATGTCGTACCAGTATTACAATGCTTCTAGAAACTCTTCTAGTGAAATAGGCTGCAGCATTCAGCACAAACTAAAGTTTCTGAATGGTCACAGGAAGTGCTATATAAAGCAGGTAAATTTAAGGAGAGAGAGACTGATTGCAAAGGTATGAATGACAGTGACCAATTCTGCAACTAACAGAGGTAATCGCATCTGATGATGTGACACAGTGAAAGGTTCAAAAATCCATGGTTACAGCTTTGTGTCCTGACAAGTTATGGTTCCAAGAGCATCCAAGACCGCAACCTTTCATACTAAAAAAGACTAAATTGTCCTTCAAGGATAGGAATTCTTATTTCCCCATGACTAATAATGTTTGTCTCAGTCTTATTCCATTTATGGACAATTCCATACCATGATAGTATACTGATTTATTCAGGCATCATGCTAAACTACAGTTAAGAAAAATGGCAGAGTTTACATTTTCCTTGCAGAAAGTCCCAGGTTTAATTAATGGCATCTCCTCTTTAAAAAAAGAAAAGAAACAGAGAGATGGGTTGAGTAGTGATGTGAAAGGCCCTTTTCTGCCTGAGACCTGAAGAATTTCTGAAGTCAAAGTAGACAGTGCTAGACTAGATGGGCAAGTAGATTGACTTGCTCTAGTGTAGCTTTCTGTGCCTTTAAAAAGAGGTGATGGTGTCAAGTGAGGCAAGAATAGACAAACCAGAAACAGGAAATAAGATTTGAAATGGGTCTGCACACTTTTTGTCAGCCTTCCCCAACCTGGTACTCTGCAGAACTTGTGAACTCCCTTTAGCCCCATCCCGCAAGGTCAATGGTCAGGAATTCTGGGAATTCTAGTCTAAAACATCTGACAGGCACCAAACAGAGGAAGGATGCTTTATGCCAACTCGGGTTTGACGAGCCATAGTTACAGCTCTGTCTCCAGAGGGCTCAGCACCATAGAAACAGGAATGCTGAGCAGACACAAGACGCAGGCAACAACTCTAGTTCATGGCTGGCTGAGCAGAGGAAAGATAGAACCAGATAACAATCAGCCCTACATCATGGTTTGGGGATACCAAATTCTGATTGAATTCTAAACTATGATCAAAGCAGACTTAGTCTGATGTTGCGTCTCAAGTTAATACTCAATTCTTTTCCCGTTTATTGCTGAGTAAAAAAATGTCACAGGATGACACCACTTTGAGGAAATGCACAATTGCTAGTGCTGTGTTTCTTTATATATCTATTTCACAGCAAGGATGACTCGTTATAATCAAGTATTTCTTGAAAGACTGAGGTACCATTTGAGCTATATCTCCCATTATACTTTCAGCAAGTTTGCCAAATCTACAGTAATAGTTGTGTGACTCTACTTCCACACTTTGAATCCATTTCTCATCTTCTGACATATGCATCAGCTACATATACCAAATCCCACAGGACACTTTGAGGAGCGCTGTATTAGGGGCCCAACTGCTGTTGCAATATCTGGATAGTATCCCACCTCCAGCACAACAGGAGGCCAGCACTTCCTAAAACAACTGAAAATTAGCTAGCACATTTGCTTCCAGACTGGAAGGGAACTCTGCTGCCCCTCTCCTATTCCAAAATCAGTATTTCAGCTGTGGGGGGTGGGGGTGGGATCTAGGAAAGACTTGTTTTCTATTGAGTCTGACAACACTGGATACTATCCTCTTATTTGGTCACATCAACTTTCTCTTACTGATGCACGTTATTCCTTTCTAGGGTGAAAAGTACTTGTGAGTTAAGAAATGGAATTTATTATTAAATCTATTAAATTACTGACTATCCAAGTCAAAGACATTTCCTTTTACTTCCTTGCCTTCAACAGAATTTACATTCTAATACTACCTTGCAAATCATGTTGGCTAGTTTTTCTACAATAAATAAATACTTGTACATTGTCCAAGAATTCCTTAACTAGAAATGTTCTACTGTGCAAGTATCTTACAAATTATAATGTGATGTAGTGGCTCAGAGTGCAGGGCTGAGACTCAGGAGAACTGGGTTCTAGTCTCTGCTTAGCCATGGAGCTAATTGGGTGACTTTGGGCCAGTCACAGACTCTCAGCCCAACCTACCTCACAAGGATGTTGTTGTGGGGAAAAGACTGAGAGGAAGAGAATTATACAAGCTGCCTTGAATTTCTTGAAAGGAAAAAAGCAGACAATAAATATAAATAAACTATCATTTCCCCTAATTGAGATGCAGAAGATCGAACCCTGTACAGCTTTCTTTGCTATTGCATGACCACTGAAGGACATTACTTCACTTATATCAGCTACTTACCAATGGATAATGTGGCCTCAGTTTACCAGTATATCGATAGCCAGCCCAAGGTTCTGTGTTAATGTCACCATCTACAGTCCAGGCAGAAACTTCCCGCTTAGCTTTCTCATCTTCTGCAAAACAAAAGCAGGACAGTTATGTAAGGTGCCTTGAGTTCCTTGAAAGAAAAAGGCAGAATATAACTATAACAAATAAATACAAAATTACAAAATAATGCTATTGTGATAACCAGCCATACGTATCAAAAAGCAGGTTATATATTTATCTAGATCTGACTTGTCTTCCTCTCTTCTATAGACTATATAATTCCTTATGTCCATTTTTGTGTTAAATTCAAATCTGATCCCACCTATGCTGTTTTCTTGAAAGATTCTGACTAGAAATGGATTCTAATATGGTAGACATATACAACTTAGCCTAGATTGTAAAACAGGGAGTCAAGTGAAGTCAGAACTAAAACCAAAATCAAATCCTCTACTGCCAACTTCCATCTCCAATAGGAGCAATTCAACCAATTTTTGGAAGTCTTTGGTTTCTGTCAGTGCTTCTGTGCCTTTAACCTTTTGGTCTTTAAAGCATACACATACATGAATCTCTCAGCACTACATTGGGCATTGTGTCTAATGTCAAGTATTTAGAAGCAGCTCCTGATGCAGGAGAGTAGCTGTTTAAGAGACAAAAGTCCAAAGTCTTGCATGTGTACACACACACACACACACACACGTAGAAATTGTATTACACGTACTTCTGAAGAACACCCAGAGCACTTAGTTATACCATTTACTTCTTTTCACTCTAGGCTCATTAGGGTTTCCAATGTGGATCAAGACACTGGTGTGGGAGAGATGGGAGATTTAACCATATCTCCTCCTTGCAGTCCTGATTTGGTTTGGGGGACTGTGTTTGCAAGGTATACTGCCAAATAGCGATTCAATTGTTTCATGGGTCACCATCTGGCAATATAAATTGCAGGTATACAGAACCCATGACTCCAAAAAAAGGAAAGGATTAAAATTCCTCTACTCGAGCCCAGTCTGCATCAGGACCTTGTGGTTACCCTAGAGTAACTTTCCCCAACCTGCTTTCAGGCATGCCCATGGGAATGATATAACTTGCAATCCAACACATCTGCAGGGCACCACATTGGGGTGTTCTAGAGCAGGGGTCTCAAACTCGCGGCCCACGGGCCAATGGACGGGTGGGGCACGGCAGAGGGGCCCTGCGGCCTTCAAAGCGCGGGCGGCGCCCGGGCCGGCCTCCGGGAGTGACGCGGGATGAGCGGCCCACCACCACCACGGTGGTGGAATACTTGATGCAGTCCAGCCTCACCCAGACTGCCCCCAGGTAAGTTGAGTTTGAGACCCCTGTTCTAGAGTAAAAAGGCAGTGGGTGGGGGAAAAGATGTAGCTGCTAGTCATTATCTTTGAAAACCAACATAACTATTTTAGAGAAGGGACTAAAGCATCAAATCCATGTTCTGGCTATTTCACATCAGTCTGCAGATGTGGATTCCCATGTGACTGAATAATCCTCCAGTACAAAAACTTTCTACACTTAGAAAATGAATATGACAGGTGAGAAACTCAAGCTAGCTAGAATCCTTCTTTGTGACATTCAGGTTTTGTTCTGGAAGGAATGTGTTTATATGAAGGCACATTCAGTCACATGCAAGCCTAAACTGTAGTGTAAGTGGTAGAGACCAAACTCAGGTTTACTACATCATGTCAGAATTACCATGGATTTGGAAAGGATTGCCTAATATAGTAACATCTTTATTCACACTGGCCTGACATTGCCAGAAATAAAATTCAATATCTAGCCAACACCAGATAGAGAAAAGTAGAAGAAATTATTTGCTTACTTGCTTTCTTATGTAGCAACTTATGAGTAGCCCAGCTTCCCTTGAAACATTCCTTAAAAAAGAAAATGGTATAAAGTCAAATATGTTTTGCAACAGATTTAAATTTACAGAGATAAAGTAGTTTTGCAGGTACATAACATTGTAGAAAAGGTTCATTATCCACACCCTAATTCAGTTAAAACCTGCTTATGTTAATTGGATATTTTTTTCTATTGATGATATTACCCAATAGCCATAGAAGTAGCAGCAGCATAACAAAAACACTAACATGTAAATAAGCTAATTGTAATTAGTACTTTAACACCAATATGGCTGTAAAACAGCCACAGCAAAAGAATCTAAGTAGATAATTATCTAATTAAAGAATGAAACCACAAGTTATATAGCTTATATAAAGGGTCTGTGTTTAGATCTGAAGTCATGTAGCCACTTCATATTTTACATGGCAATACAATTTGCTCAAGTTGCACAGACAGTAAATGCATGAAGTGTGGGTAAATGCATTTTTAAACTGCACAGCAGGGCACTCGGGATTGAGGAATAGCTTCATGACATAAGGATCACAGGATAATTGGTAGCTGACTTACATGGAGTCAAATCACTGGTACCATTAACACTGGCCAGTGGCAGCTCTCTAGGATTTCCAGCAGGATTTTCATAGCCCCATCTGGAAATACCAGGGGCCTTCTGCATGCAATCCAAGTGTTTTACAACTCAACCATAGGCTCTCAGTGGCAAAGGCAATAACATTCATATCTACATTCTACATTAACACATCTCCCTTTGTGTAATACCGTATGTTTCGCTCTATAAGACACGCCTGACCACAAGACACACCTAGTTTTTGGAGGAGGAAAACAAGAAAAAAAATATTCTGAATCAAATGAGCACATAATCACAGGCACATTTCCCCATGGGCTGAACATCTGACAGACTTACTGCACACACATATTCGCTCTATAAAATGCACAGACATTTCCCCTTACTTTTGAGGGGGGAAAAAGTGCGTCTTATAGAGCGCAAAATACAGTAATTTCCATATAGCTTAAAAAGTAGGTAAGATCATAGTGTGGAGATCCTGCCACTGCCAACTCCACCAAAATTCCCCAATTTTGCACAATCTTCTCATTTCAGAGACTCACCTGATCCTGGAACATACACAACAGTAAATTCTAGCATTAACATCAAGTGGGCAATCTGGTTTTTTATATGCTTACACTGTCCACCGCTATTTCACCCCTTGTGAACACGTGTTCAGATCTCAGAATCATGCAAACATATTTCTCTAAGTAATTATATTATGAGAAAATATGACTGTTTTGCCACCATCGTTCAAACATTTTATAGTGGAACTAAGCCTATTTTTGTAGCCTATAAGAAAGGCAGCAGATTTAAGATACAGGAAGATACTCCAACTACTTTTTAGTTCAAGGATGCCAAGTCCCTACTGATTAAAAGAAGGAATTGCTGCCTTCTGCTTCCTGCACTGGCTTCTTAATGTAAACCATCAGGCTACTGGTAACTTTTGAAATCAGGCAAAAGCCCAGTCTAATCCTGTGGCCCTGGGCAGACTTACTCAGAAGCACACTCAAATGAAACCCAATAACTCAATCAATTCAAAGTGAAGGCTCTTAGAATCAAGGTGTATGATAGTCACAGGCTATTTTTTTTTGCTCATTTTAATCTCCCTCAAAACCAAGCAAGCATCTATTTTCATGTACATGTAGCAGCCCAGCCAGCTTTGAATGCAATGTTTAAACAAAGCATTTAACTTTAAGGTCAACTGCAGTAAAAATTAGTAAAAGCTTTCTTTGTTTCTTACACAAAATGTTCCATGTTTCAGTTCCAGTATAGGATACCTTGCATCTTTTCCCCCAAAGGTCTTAATACAGTTCCCAAAGTGTGCTCTGACCACCATATTTCCTCTCACAGTGAACCTGATAAGGATCACACTTTGGAAAGAGCAATGGATGGAATGAAGACACTCCAGTCCTTCCCTTAGCAATCTTCATACTGATCACTGTTTCCCTGCAGTTGCTAGTAGTGAGGAAACAATACGGGGCTACTGGGATGTGTTTGTGCACATGTGTAATATGTCCGCACTCTGACCAGATATGCAGCCTGACTTTACCACTGCATGTAGCCCTTGGAACTATAAATGGTGTGCACTCATGTTTTGGTCACACCCATACCCTCTCCACTACACAAAAATACAATTTCAAGTTAACTGGGGCTTATACAAGTTGTAGTTCAGATTGTCTTCCCTTGGCTAAGGGTTGGATGGGAAGATATTTTAACCCTATAAATTATAATGTTTCAATTTTGTTTCCTGATGCAGATTTTTAGATTTTTATTCAACAGGTTTATCATTCTTATATTGCATTTAATTCCCACCTTATTTTCTCTTGCAAAGAACTCAAGGCAGCTTACATAATTCTCCGTTCATTTTTGTCCTCAGGTTAGGCTGGTTAGGCTGAGAGATAGGTTAGGCTGGGAGTGACTGGCCCAAAGTATTTCAGTGACCTTCATGACCAAGTGGGAACTAGAACTCTAGGCCCCTATTCCAGCATTCTAATCACCCCCCCACAAAGGAATCTATGTTAAAGATAGTGAGCCTATCACCTGTTTGAAGTACCATAGCTAACTGCAAGCAGATGCTGTTTTGTTGATCACTTAGAAATTTTTGAAGCCTGAGAAACAGGTATATCAACACCAGGTCATAGAACTTGTTTTTTAAAAACTCTTTTGATTCAAGGATAATGCCATGCTGGGATATGAATACCTAGTGATAGTTGAAAACAATCCCAATACATTTACAACCCCAGAAATGAAGCAGTTAGCTTATGCCTCCAAGGCTCAAGTATTTATCTTTCTAAATACTGTTTTGTATCACCTCCTGGTATACTTGTAATTACACACACCCACACACAGTAAAAGGCACAACAACATTCTGAGATTTTATAACCTTGCATTTTCTAGCACTTAAAAACAATGAAAATTTCATATTCTTGCAGTCTGAAGTCCATGCATTCTACATTTCTTTAAGACAAAAACTATTATTGCAATAATTATCCCTGGATTCCTGAAACTCCCACATTATAGTCTGCAGACAGTGGGCTACTAGCCCATTTTATGTTATTTCCAGGACATTTTCCTTAAAGGAACTAAAAGCTGTATGAAAGTAACCAAGGGGACAGCTGTGTCAGACCTTCTAAGTAACAGATCTATATAACACATTATAAATAAGCAAGTATAAAACCCAACAGTTAATATCTCACAATGCATTACGCCATTTTGGAACATTAGTTGAGAGCTTCTGCTCAAATCATTTGAAGAGAAGACAAACATACAAACCCTCCTATAAGAGAAATGGCAAGTACAGTGTTTTTTCCCTATACGTGGTATGAGAGATACATGGGAAAGACAGTGGGATGTAATAGTTTTGAGTGTAAAATGGAAACTCAGGAGATCCGAGTTCTAGTCCTCAGTCAGCCATGGATCTAACTGGGTGACTTTGGGCCAGTTATAGCCTCTCAGCCCAACCTTCCTCACAGGGTTGTTGTTGTGGGGATAAGATTGAGAAGAGGAGAATTATGTAAGCTGCCTTCAGTTCCTTGAAAAGAAAAAAGGTGGCATTTAAATATAATAAATAGGTTAATTTCTAAAGAGAAAAAAAGCTGCCACAGTTCAAGCTTGACTGAAAACAAAATCTACTGGGAGAGGAGAATCTGTAGCCACTGACTGATGAAGGTTATGTACTCCACACATCCTCAGAATTGCTCTTGATTATGACTATTCCAGGACCAGCTGAAGCAACAAAAATTAAAATCATTCCAAATTGAAGCCTGGCTCTTACCAACTTAATGAGCAGAAACCTGTCCTGAACAAACAGTACCTTCAAAACAGAATTCACTAGACTGCTTTTGAGAGGAAAGACTCTGGCAAAATCTACTCTGTATTAAACTAAGAAGTACCAAAACAATTACTTGTGGATAGATGCAAAAGCACAGCCATGCCCAACCCCTTTCTCTGAAAATGTCCTGCAAATCTTGATGACAGAGCTGAAACAGAAAGATAAAACAGCTGTTGCGCCTGGAAACACAGAATGCCAGACACACAAAAGGAGGACGGCTTCAGCATTTCTGTGGCCTGCTTGTAGTACCAGTCCAGAGCAGTAGTAACTAAGCTTCAATTTTTTTCAGAACAGTGATGCAAGCCTAAGTACACTCTTTTTCACTTTGCAATACCATTCATTTTTTAAAAAATCCCAGCGTCATAACAAAAGGAATTACTTGAGCTAAAGGAAGCTATAAAAAGGAAAAAGAAGGGGAAAGAGATGTTCTGTCGCTTTAGTATATTATCACGGGGAAAAAGCACGCAAGAGGCGATAAAGAGAGGCAAACTTGGAGACAGAGGGCCTTACTTGGGTGCGCTTCTGGGGTGTGTGGGGAGGTTGCAAAATCGACTTGGAAGTAAGTCCCTTCGAGCGGCATGGAACTTTCTTCCGAGTAAAACGTGCTCAAACTGCAAGAGGGCAGGCCCAGCCTCAGCAACCCTCGCACGCCCTGAGTCACACCTGCCTGGTGGGGGCAGCAGGCGTCGCCAAGAAAGCCTTGGAGCTATTGCAAAAACAAGACTGAAATACCCCACAAGGGCTGCCCAGGGAGTAGAAAGGGGGCCAGAAAGGCGGGCAGCGACTTTTCTGAGCACGATAGTGACGGGGAATACAGCCCAAAGGCGCAATGAGCGCCTGCTTGGAGGCTCCCGAACAACGGAGCAGAAGGCTAAAGGGCGCCTCGGCGACAGCGGGGCTTACCTGCGAGCAGAAATAGGAGCCCTGGATGCCCAGCTTGATGCAGGTCGGGCACTGCAGCTTGGCCTCGCTGCTGCACCCCGCCGTCTCGCACACTCGGGGCTCCACGGCCGCCATGCTGCTTGCTGTTGCCGCCGCCACAGGAGCGACCCAGGCAGGCGGCGGCAACCGGGAAAGGGAGGAGGGAAAGGCGGAACTCTCCGGCCGGAGGTCCCGCTGACTGAAGCGGGGAGGAGCTCCAGGCCCTGCCCGCCCGCCGGCAGCTTCTTCCCTCCCGTCCTCCTTCCTACTCCGGGTCTCTCCGCCCTCAGCGCCGAGGCGCTCGCCTGGCCGACCGAGGGACAAGAAGCAGCACGATGGCGAGGGGGCCTTCAGCCGAGCAGTACGAGAGCAGGGCGGTAGGGAAGGCTTTATTCTTTCCGTCAGGCCCCCGCCCCGCAGCCCATCTGTTTTTCCTACCTTAATTCTTAGGTTCAGCCCTCGCCCTCCTAAGAGGCTAGGGCAGCCTTCCCCAACCAGGCGCCTTCCAGATGTGTTGGACTACAAATCCCGTCATTCTCAGCCACTCATGTTAGTGCTTGGGAATGATGGGAGCTGCAGCCCGAGTCCGACACATATGAAAGGCACTAGGTTGGGGAAGACTGATGCAGCGTAAAACCGAAGAAACAGCCCTGCCTTAGAGCATGTACAGAGTGTTTTTTTCTGTTCATCTAGTATCACACAACTCACTTCTGGGGCTCGGATCAGACTAGCTCAATGCTTGGCAATCGGAGCATGTTGTGAGCATCTCGTTTCAGAATGCATGGCATGCTTGGGAAGTTAGGCATTCCAGATCACCGTCCTTTGTTACTGAGACATATGGAAAGCCCTATAGCCTAATATCGATGATCGGTTCACCGTTTTATGTCATCCTAGTCGTGCTCTGCAGCCAAAGATGAAGAAGCTCTATACAGTCAGTAGAAACTAGACCAGGAGCTGACTGTGGCTCTGATCATGAGCTTCTGGTTGCAAAATTTAGGCTTAAACTGAAGAAAGTAGGGAAAAGCACTAGGCCACTCAGGTATGACCTAAATCATATCCCTGATGAATATATAGTAGAGGTGACAAATAGATTTAAGGAATTAGATCTGATAGAGTGCCTGAAGAACTATGGACGGAGGTTCGCAACATTGTACAAGAGGCAGCAACTAAAACCATCCCAAAGAAAAAGAAACGCAAGAAAGCAAAATGGCTGTCTGAGGAAGCTTTACAAATAGCTGAGGAAAGAAGGGAAGCGAAAGGCAAAGGAGAAAAGGAAAGATACACCCAATTGAATGCAGATTTCCAGAGAATAGCTAGAAGAGATAAGAATGCCTTCTTAAATGAAAAGTGCAAAGAAATAGAAGAAAACAATAGAATAGGGAGGACCAGAGATCTCTTCAAGAAAACTGGAGATAGGAACATTTCATGCAAAGATGGGCACGATAAAGGACCAAAATGGCTGGGACCTAACAGAGGCAGAAGAGATTAAGAAGAGGTGGCAAGATTACACAGAGGAACTATACAAGAAAGCTTAACATCCCTGATAACCACGATGGCCAGACATCCTGGAATGTGAAGTCAAATGGGCCTTAGGAAGTCTGAGCAACAACAAAGCTAGTGGAGGTGACAGTATTCCAGCTGAGCTATTCAAAATCCTAAAAGACGATGCAGTAAAAGTGCTACACTCAATATGCCAGCAAATTTGGAAAACTCAACAGTGGCCACAGGATTGGAAAAAGTCAGTTTACATTCCCATCCCAAAGAAGGGCAATGCCAAAGAATGTTCAAACTACCGCACCATTGCACTCATTTCACATGCTCGCAAAGTTATGCTCAAAATCCTACAAGCTAGGCTCCAGCAGTATGTGGACCGAGAACTACCAGAAGTACATGCAAAATTTCGAAGAGGGGGAGGAACTAGAGATCAAATTGCCAACATATGGATCATGGAGAAAGCTAGGGAGTTCCAGAAAAACATCTGCTTCATTGACTATGCTAAAGCCTTTGATTGTGTAGATCACAACAAACTGTTACAAGTTCTTAAGGGATGGGAGTACCTGATCATCTTATTTGTCTCTTGAGAAACCTATATGCAGGTCAAGAAGCAACAGTGAGAACTGGGCACGGAACCACTGATCGGTTCAAAATTGAGAAAGGAGTTCAGCAAGACTATACTGTTGCCCTGCCTATTTAACTTATATGCAGAGCACATCATGAGAAAGGCGGGCCTAGCTGAATCACCAGTTGGAATTAAGACTGCTGGGAGAAATATCAACAACCTCAGATATGAAGATGATACCACTCTCATGGCAGAAAGTGAAGAGGAACTAAAGGGCCTCTTGATGCGGGTGAAGGAGGAGAGCACAAAAGTTGGCTTGAAACTCAACATTAAGAAAACTAAGATCATGGCATCCAGTCCTCTCACTTCCTGGCAATTAGATGGGGAAGAAATGGAGGTAGACAGATTTTATTTTCCTGGGCTCCAAGATCACCACAGACGGGGACTGCAGCCAAGAAATTAAAAGATGCTTGCTCCTGCGGAGGAAGGCTGTGGCAAATCTAGATAGCATACTAAAAAGCAGAGACATCACCCTGCCAACAAAAGTGCGTATAGTCAAGGCTGTGGTTTTCCCAGTTGCATTGTATAGCTGTGAAAGTTGGACCATAAGGAAGGCTGAGCGCCGAAGAATTGAGGCCTTTGAATTGTGCTGGTGGAGACTCCTGCGAGTCCCTTGGACAGGAAGGCAATCAAACCAGTCAGTCCTAGAGGAGATCCACCCTGACTGCTCTTTAGAAGGCCAGATCCTGAAGATGAAACTCAAATACTTTGGCCACCTAATGAGAAGGAAGGACTCCCTGGAGAAGAGTCTAATGCTGGGAACAATAGATGGCAAAAGAAGAAGGACGGCAGAGGATGAGGTGGCTGGATGGAGTCACTGAAGCAGTTGGTGTGAGCTTGAGTGGACTCTGGGGGATGGTGGAGGACAGGAAGGCCTGGAGGAATGTTGTCCATGGGGTCGCGATGGGTCGGACATGACTTCGCGACTAACAAGTCGTTCTTCAAATGCTTTAAAAGAAGAGGCAGAAGCAAGGAGAAGCGTAAGATGGAAATTAGGGCAGAAATGGCTCAAATGAGAGGTTATCTGTATAACGACAGTGTGATGTTCCAGGAAAGCAGTGCAACTTGTAATTTAGGTGAACGATACTAACAGATTCTTCTGGTGTGAGTTTACATGGACACTGGCGACTTTGTGAGGCGCATGAAGTATTTGCCTCAAATGGCAGATGTATATTTGGATGTGGGGGGAGATGTGAACTGTGTTTGTCAGAACTGACATGCAAAACATGGGAGGGTGTAGTGGCCAAGAGGACATAGTGTCCAGCAGACTAAAACCTGAAAGGTTTGCTTGCATCTATTAAGCATTTCTTTCCATTTATACTTCAGCTGCATCCACTTTGTTTCATCTCTTTCAGTTCCAGGGCATATCATGGACCCACCTGGCTCTACTACAGAGAGGGTGTTCCGAAACATTCATTTCAACCCCCAGGTCATCTCTATATTCAGGAGAACAGCCAGGGAGTTGAGAGGCTGAAAAAATGGATCTAGAGAGTACCCTACTATATATGCTGTGCTGATGACATTGTTAGTACAGTCCCATGGTTGTCATGAAATCCTGAAGCTCCCCAGATAGGGTGCCCTCAGCATGGATGTTAGCCTCCCCCAAGACCTACAGACTGGTGGACCTCCTCATTGTAACCAAGACAGCATCTATCAGCTCAGGTAATAAGATCACTGGCTGTTTACCTGGACTTCCAACAAAGTCTCTCACCAAAAGACTCCAGAGCAAATGTAGCAAGCATGGAATAAAAGAAATCCTCTTATGAATCAGTAGCTAGTTAAATAATAGAAAGCGGAGAGTAGGAATAAATAATAGAAAATTCTCTCAATGGAGGGATGTAAACACTGGGGTCCCACAAATGCATGCACTAGGATACATGCTTTTGAACTCATTCATGCTGGAGTGAATGGTCTGAAATTAGGAGTAAGCACTAAAGTAGCCAAATTTGCCAATGACACTAAATTATTTAAATAAAGAGATTGCAAGGTGCTTTTAAACGATCTCTCCAAACTGAAAGAGTGGGCATCAAACTGGCAAATCATTATCTGTCTAGTAATGCCCTTTGGGACAAAAATTATAGCTTCAAGTATAAATGAAAGCTGAATTAGCAGCCTCTGAAAAAGAAAGAACTCTTGGGGTTGTGGTAGACAGCCTAATGAAAATGTTGACTCAGTGTACAGGTACAGTGAAAAAGGCAAACTTCATGTTAGGAAAGGAATTAAAAATGAAACTCCCAGTATCATAGAGCCTTTATACAAATTTATGGTGTGACCACAATTAGAATACTGTGTACATTTTTTTATTTACTTCTTTATTTAAAACATTTTTATGCTGCCCCATTCGCAGAAAGCCTCGGGGCGGCTTACAATTTCTGGGCACTACACTTTAAAAAAGAATATTGTAGAACTGGAGAAAGTACAGAAAAGGACAGCTAAAATGTTCATGTGAGTGGAGCAGTTCTCCTATTAGAAAAGGTTACAACAGCTGGGATTGCTCAGCTTAGAAGAAAAAACAAAACAAGGGGAGACATGACAGAGATGTACAGAAGTACGCATGGTGTGGAAAAAGTGGATGGAGAGACATTTTTCATCCAGTGTACAAGAATACTAGAACACAGGATCATCCTATGAGACTAATTGGTGGGAGATCCAGAGCAAGTAGAAGGAAGTATGTCTTCACAAAGCATACTTCCACAAGATGCACTGATGGCCATCAATTTTGTATGGCTTTAAAAGGGGAGTGGACAATTTTCTGTAGGATTAGACAGTCAATGACTACAAATGCTAATGGATATATGCTACTTCCAGTATCGGAAGCGGTATGCCTATGTACATAGCCAATAGTGAGGGCTCACCAGAACTGCAGTCCAACATCTGGAAGGCCACATTTTCTCCATTTCTGTATTATAGGGTCAGGTGAAAGGCCAGTGGCCCTTTCCATCACCTGATGTGCCTTAAGTTAGTAAATTACAGTTCTTCATTTTCAGCAGCTTCCTTTGTGACACTGAAAAATCACTGGGTAACACAACAACACCTCCTTCTGCTGGCCCAGAGAATGAGGGGCTTACCTCTAGTTGTCATGATCACTCCTTCAATAATGCTTAAGTCCTAAATACCTTCATCAGAAAGTTCATTATTTAGGAACAAATGGAATGGATCAAATGGGTAGTTCATTAATGTGAGGGACCTCTCAGAGCTGTTTGACTGGCCTAGCCAGGTGGGAAGTATAGGTGTTTCTAGGAAAATAAAGAACTGAAAGTATAGATCTTGGGCTATGGGAAATCATTGAGCACTGACTGGAAAAGACACTGTTAAGTAGAATTGATAGAAGCCCCAAAGGTAACTAGATCAGAACTCTTCCATTTCTTCATAAGGCTGCTTCTATCACAGGTTAGCCTGATATGGTTTAGGGTTTGGTACCATGTATGGTCACTAATTCTATCCTTTTAGTTACTGTTTGGTTGGATTCTTCTACCTGAGTTTCAGTCCTCTTGAATTTCAGTTTAACTAGGACACTTTTAAAAATGTACCATGATTTTAGAACTGGAACAAGCAGCTTGCTAAAGAGTCCAGTGATTCAATTAATTCAGGATGGGCACATATATTTTTTACTGTATGTAAAGTTACATTAAGATTCTTTTTCCTGTAGCAGTTTACTCTTCTGTATACATTGGTAAAATACTAGAGTGAAGGCATGTACAATCTCATGACAATTTGCTTTTTCTAGTTTATTTTTTAATCTAGGATCATGGACTCATCCACAGTTTAACTAATGGTGGGTTGGATAACCTACAGTGGAGTAACAGTGAAATGCAAACTTTGAAATAAAATCTTGTAAATAATAAATAACAGAAGAATGGCAGATTCCTAATCTTGTTTATGCAGTGCATTGAGGGGAGGATGTGTTGCATTCCTGCATTTCATAAATCTGGATAAACAGGTCATGATTCAGAAATGTGTCCATTTCAGACTCATTCATGTTCCAGTGTTTATTATGTCAACAGTTCAAAATTGAGTTTTTATCTTATGCACCTGCATAACAACATACAAAATGAATTCTGAGTGGCTGCAAATCCTATGTATACTCACCTGTACACAATGAAATCAGTGAGACCTAATTCTGAATTTCTCAAGTTTAACCTTCATGTGTACTGCAATCATCTAGTCACACCTTGCTTCAGATATCTTCATTACAGGAACCAGATTGCATTTTGCTTGAATCGGGGCCATCTCCATGGAGGTTCCTGCACTGTGGAACACCTTCCTCAAAGACATGTAGCACCTCATTCTAATAAAGATTTCAGATTAAAGCTGTAAACACTGTTTTATTCCAATAACTACTCATAAAGAAATGTTGTTGTGTCTTTATGCCACTGCTTGTATTTCAGCTGTATTGTACTTTATTGTATTATAATGCTCTGTTGTTTCAGTTGGCTGTAGTTTGCTGGATTGTGCCCCATCTGTGCTATGTTTAGAAAAATAAAGGATGGAAAAATTTAAGGTAGTGTTCATTTGTCAATGTGTAATGAACATTATTTCCATGCAGATCCTTGAATTAGTAGATTCTATCTGTGTTGTGACAATTACATGGAAAAGAATTGCCCTCCCAACAGTAATAAACAAGATTCTTCCTGAGCTTGTTAGCTCATCCTGATTCTTGCATTTTTCATTGTTATGTGCCAGGTAATCTCTGACTTATGACGACCCTATGAATGAAAGCCCTCAAGAATATCTTATCCATGACATCCCTACTTAGAATAGATTGGGTCATTCATTGTTGTTCATGCTGATCTTGTCAACAGTATTCGCTCACTTAAACATTAATAAACTGGTTATTCCCAAGTTTATTCAGTAATACCAATTAGTTCAAGCATTTCTAAATAGATGTTAGCATTTCTAACATGCTTTGTGCAAATATCTGTGTAATATGTAGCTACCTCCCAAGCCCCTAGTACAAAAGCACTACGTTCATATGCTGGAGAGCTACATAATCCCAGAGCCCCACAGCTGAAGGATATTGCGATGAAATCAATGTCTAATAATTATGTACAATGCAAATGTTGTCAACAAACAATACACTCTGAAAAATTCTGACAAACACAAGATGAAATATTTCTGTATACTGCATAACATATTAGAGTTGCAGCAAATTATCTTTTCTGTATCAACATGCATAACAATGCACCTTTACTCCATGAAAAATTGTTATCTATCTTAATATAGCTTGACTTCTCTGTATTGATCAACCATTAGCCTTTTATTCCCCAATGAAAAGTGTACTGAGGATGTTTTCCAGGTAGAATATTCAAAAGCTTATTTTTCTTTTACTCCTGTCCAAAAAGGTACTTGATGATGATAGTAATAATGTATATGCCACTCTTCTACAAATGTAGGAAGAATAGTAGAGATGGTCACTTCGGAGATTAAAAAAAGACATCTCCAATATGTGATTTTTCAGCCTACAACCTGTGGTGACTTTTCAGTAAAAAGAGGGTCTACCATGTCACAAAGTGTTGGCAGTGATACAGCAAAAATGAATTTTGAAGGGTGACTGATAGAATTTACTGTCAGAATAAATCTCTCAGAAGTCTGTGAATCCTGCTGTGCACCACATCCATCCAGAATAGTAAAAACTATTGGTAGGCAGAAAAGGCATCAGTTCTAGTCCTCAATAGTGAGCCTGTAGTTTGTGGCAGTATACTGACTTTTGGCAGGAGCTGACATGAAGTAGAATATATGAAATCTCCCCGCTCTGACAATAGGCCAGAACAAATAAACTTATCCAAAAATCTGGCAGGCTGGCAAGCAACCACTGCTCTCTGGAAACGAAACTATAACAGTCCTCTGTACAGACTAGGGAAACGATTGAGGGCACAATCCTACGCATATTTAGACAGGAAATCAGATCCTACATCTCCCAACATGCCTCAGTACCATGTTGGGGCACACTGGGAGATGTAGGGTTGCTTTCCCTGTCTATGTGTAGGGTTGCATCCTTATCGTCTAATAACTTTACCCTTTAAAAAAATCAACCAACGAATTTCTGCCTGCTTCGAGTAAACAAGTCAAGAAAGATATATCGGATTGGAAGATAGAGATTTGTAGTCTGCTGCTCATCCAATTGCACAGAACTAAAAGTATGGGAATGATGAGGGACGGATTACTTGTCTGCTGCTAGTTTCTCCGTCATCAAGATTTTGGATGAGGAGCTGAATGGCCGTGACTTGAGAGATGAGGAGGGGCTTGCATCACACATGCTGACACCCCCGTGACAGAACATGGGCAGCCGCGGCACCAAGCCTGGCGTTTGTGGTGGGACTTGTGCCACCTTACGCCTACAGATGCAGTTGCCGTTTCCAGACTCCAGGGGTCACATTTTCGTTCGGAGCTACGTCGCCTCAACCTGACATGCCCCTGTCTGCCTTTCCCACGTGACTGTCTCTCCTGTAACGGGGAGACAGGGAGGGAGGCAAGGGGGAAAGGCAACTCCCCAATAGCCGTCAATCGGAGACTACAATTCCCAGAACCCGCTGCTTTCCCTCCCGCCAGCCTCAACCACCAACCCCTTCCCGTACCGGCTTCGCGCACGCGCCGAGCCGCCAAAACGGGCGTCGCCGGCACGTGACGCCCCATCGGCCAATCGCTTTCGAACCTGATTTGTTATCCGCCTTCCCCTTTTACCTCTCCCCTCCCTCCGCACTTGTGCGATCAGAGCGATCTAAGATGGCGACGGTGGAACCGGTGAGTGTCCTTATTCCCGCTTCCTTTCTCCCCTTTCCCCCTCCCTCAGCTTTTCCTCGTCCTCCTATTTCGCTTTCTGACAGGGTTAAGGAAAGACTCGAAGGCCCTGGCGGAAATAGTGGTGGAGGGAGAGTATCTTTGGGAGGACGGGGAAAGAGGCGGCTGAAAAGGAGGAGGAGAAGGGGGCAGCAGCGGCCTGGGAATATGTGGCGGGGGGCGGGGGGAGCACGCGTACGGCGAGCGAAAGGCGCCGGCGTGCGCGGGGGGGTGACTTGAGGGAATAATGGGGAGGGGCGGAAGGCCGGGTGGGTTCCGAGCGCGTGAGTGCGGCCGGCCGGGAATTGTGCCGTCACAGCTTGGGCGGGGGCGTGGAGGGCGGCAGGGGAGGGGTCGCGTGACGAGAAGGAGAGAGGCCTAGGAGGGCCGGCGTGGGGGGGAAGAGAGAATTCGGGGGGAGCGGGGGGCGGCGGCGGCGAGCTCGCGCGCGTGTTTGAGCTTGCGGGATCTAACTTTTCAACATTATTCCTATTATTTTAGTTTGCCGGGGCGCGCCGCCATAGGTGGCAGCGGCTTGAGGGCCCTCCCCGCTTTTGCCGGCGTCTTCTCCCATCTCTTTCCTTCCTAACTTCCCACAAGCGCGCGCCGGCCTACCCTGGCCTGCCAGACAGCCGCGGCGCCGAGAACCGGCAGAGACGCGCCTCCCCCTCCTGCCCCGCACCCCGCGTGCTTTGCTCTTCAGCGCGGCCTCCACGGCAGCCCAAATAGGTCTTTGGTTAGGCTGGAGGTGGTCCACCTGGCCGGCCCGTGGACTTCGACTCCTTTTCTGTTCTCGAAAGTGCTTTCTTTCGGGTCGCTGGTCTTAGCTTGCTTTTCTGTTCCTTTTTTCCTCTATTAAGTAAAGAAGTGTGGCCATGGAAAACCAACTTCCAAGTTTATTCAGTCTATTCTAAATCTGTAGGATCTGTTCCTTCTATAAGACCTAATTCTACTCAGTACCAGCGTTTTCAGAAAATAATTTTATTTTTAACTTAGGCTTTTTTTTATATGATTCTACAGCATTTGAATAGATATTTTCTTGTTCTTATCACATCGCGATTTTCATGGCCAAAGGCTCGTTTGAATCATTAACTCGTTCAGCAAAAAAGTATTTTTCCTATCAGCGCAACCTGTTCCAATGTAGGCTGACAGGTGGTGTACAAAATTAGGGTCTTGGGTTGCAGTGATGAATTATGACAGCTTATTTAATAGGAGCATCTTTGCAGCTTGAAATGCTTGCTGTGAGCTAAGTGTTCCTGTAAATTGGCCTTAGCACTGTATAGGAAGTTGACTACTTAAACTTCTAAGCTAGCATAAAAGCATTTCATTGAAAATAGAGAAGGACTGGGGTTTGCCTGGGTGTAGCATGTGTTCAGAATGTCCCAGTGCAGTCGGCTATACAAAAATGTTGTGTTCTTTTTCTGTCAGTTTCAAGAGTAGGCATAGTTTTAAAAAATACTGTTTTTCTTAGTCTGTGGATGGTTCTCAATATAAGAAGGCTTTTCATAAGCATAGAAGAAGCAGACTTAATGGAATGATCCATAATAGTCTTAAGAACCATAACTCTTTGGGGAAACGATCTTCTGAATCTCAGCATTTCTGGGTCCCTCATTTTCATCAGTTTCATCAGCTGTGTGTGTCTGTGTAAGGGACTTGTATTGAAGTAGCAAGCTATTAATCATCATGATTGAAAACCTTTTGGGGTTATGTAGTATTGTAAGGGTAAGTATTAACTCTTCAGTAGTAGTGGCTATAATGTACTATTTTAACATGTTTTGTTTCCAAGAGAGGTAGTTAGCCAGCTAATGCTCATTAATGAAAGATACAGAAAAGTCATCTACTTATATCACAAGACTATAATTCTGAACCCCATGACATTAAATACCAAATGCTAAAATATATGTTCTAAAAATACTTAAAATACCCATTGAGCATACCTGAACTCATTCAATTTAGAGAAACTTTTTTCCTGTTCAGAAAATCTATCATGTGGAAAAGTATAATCATCAATGTAATAATTTCTTCTTTAGTGAAAAGTTACTAAAACATTAAAAAAAAACTTTTATATAATTTGCTGTTGGAAGTTTCCTTGCCACATTACAATGGTAAGTATAAAGTGGTGTCAAAGTAAGCATCAACACTAATTCATTGCTACTCGGATTCCTAATTGAAGGGATTATGTTTTTATGATATGACTTACTCAAAGACATCCTTCACTTAAGGAATAATAAATACCTTGTAATTACAACTATGGATGCAGATACAATTGAAAGTCTCATGTTTCAGTGTTGGCAATGTCAAATGCTGCTTTTCTATTTGTTAATTCTAATTGAAGTTGTTCTGTGAGTCATTTATTAGACAATTTATACTTAATGCTTCATTGCCAGGTAATACAACATGGAATTTTAAAATCAGGTAATCACAATTAGTTTTATTTTATATACCACTTCAGTTTCTAAAAAGTACTCCCATATCTAGATCAGAATTTTGAATCTTAACATGTTGAGAGGCAGAATAGGGTTGTGTTCCTTCTCCCTTCCCATATCAGTGTGAATAGAATATTGGAAACAAAATAAGTTTGATGAGACAGTATAGAGTCCCTGACATAATAGCTTGAATCCAAACTAAGTTAGTCACACTTAGGCTCTTCTGATTTATTTGGAAACTAATTTAGTTACGACTAACTTTGTGTATTTCTTTTAGTGGGAACTGAATGTGATTTTTTTAGGATGAAGCTCACCCACTGTTTTGCTTTCCATGTGCAATCACCATAACTTAGTGAATCTGTTAAAAGTAGCTATGTATAGACTTGTGTTGCAAGATGCTGTTTCTCTGGACATATTTCCTAATCAAATCTTATAAATTAGGGTAGGTAGAAAATGGTATGGCAATACTACATTCAACCAGTTAAAGTTATTGATAATTGACAGGGTGTGCTTGTATCATGGTTTGGTGTTTCATTGACCTTCAGATTTAGACTGGGGTGAGCATCTTAATGGTGCTCTAGGGCAGCCTTCCCCAACCTTGTGCCTTCCAGACACGTTTGGACTGCAATACTCAGAATTTCCAGTTAATGTCCCTGCTGGATGGGAATTCTGGGAGTCATCATCCAAATGCCTCTGAAGGGCACCAGGTTGGGGAAGGCTGCTCTAGGGTCTACAACTCCCATGGTCCCTTACTGGCCGGAGTTGATAGAAGTTGTGGACCAAAAGTTGCCTACACCTGATCTAAACAATTTATTTGTGAACTTGTAAGCCATCCAGAGATGAAAGTGATGGATGGCCTAGAAATATCCTAAATAAATACATTTTTATTTGAGGCCTCCTGTTCTGGTATTTCTGATATCCATTAATATAAAAAGATCTTGGACCAAGAGGCAAGTTTGAACTTTTTGTTGCTCCTGCAGTTGTGTAAGAATACTGCCTTGCTCTTCACATGGAGCCTTGGAAGTCTTGAATGTTTAAGCCCCCATATTGGCAAAATCATATAGTTATATCCATATTATAAGGACTTGCAGATGTTTATGCCTGCATATCTGGAAATAATTATGCTAAAAGGAATAGTTACACAACATTATATATCACAGTTTAAAAGAAGCAAGTTAATTATTTTGTTTATGTAGGAAACCACTTCTAACCCTCAAACTTCAGAAGAAGAAAAAACTGAGACATCAGCAAGTCAGGAGATAGTCAGTCCTGAACAATACGTAAAGCATCCATTACAAAACAGGTGAGACATGCTTTTTTAAATGCTATATAATACAGGATTGATATCTGTCAAAATAATTGTTGGATGTTTGGAATGATATCATTATGTGAAGCTGACACTAGTTCTTTTCCCTTGTGAAGAAGGCTCTGCAGTGTTGAAATTTACTAATATTTTAGAGATGGTTGGCAGATGGGAAAAAGTACTGTTTGTGAAGTCATGGTGGTGGTAGTAGTAATTACATTTATTCCCAGCCCTTTTTATCTCTTGAAAGGAACCCAGGGCAGATTCCAGGATCCTATTTCTCCCCATTTTCACAACAACCTTGTGAGATGGCCTAAGCTGAGAGTCAGTGATGGACCCACGATCATCCAGTGACATGCATAGCCAAATGAGGACTAAAACCCAATTTTCCTGGCTTCCCAGTACAGCACTCTGACCACTACACAATACATGCTCTAGTGTGAATCATTCCATTCACACAAAATGGCAGTAAATTGTAGCTTAATTAACATACACTTTCCTCTGCTTGTGCCAACATTATTTTGCATATGCAACCTCTGATTGGAGGTTGCTGATTGTTGCCAGCACCGGACACTCTATGTTAATTGTGGGCTTAACAACCTACAGTTAATATCACAACTAATTGTTAACTGTTGGTTGCTGAACCAGTGATTAGTCTGTAGTGTCTGGGTTTGTGTGGCATAGAGCAACCTCTACTTGGAGGTTGCATATGTGCAATGATGGAGACATGCACCACAGCTTATCATGGGTTATGTGAGAAACAGGTCAACATCGTGCCAAGTTAAGTAGTAAAATAGGTTATGTCCTGGGGGGAAAGTCATCTTAAACCTCATGCAAGGAAGATTCTTGCTATCATATCTATAATCCTATATTGTCTTTGTTTCTGGTTAGGTTATTCTAATATGCATGTATTTTAGAAGTTTAGTATGCTGAAGTATACTACAGTATACTTTTCCTGTATGTCTTAGGATAATAAAACCCATATTTAAATAGTTAACTGAATATTACAGTACCAGCTTCTTCACTTAGTAAAATATGTAATTTTTTAACTCTTACATGACAAAACAGAAAAATGTTAAGTATGTCCTGGTAATGTTCTGCCTCTACAGCAATATTTGCATTCAGGGAAGCACATGCACAGTAGCTGTGAGTCTCAAACCTTTCTGGAAAGTTAAACAACTGCTAATCAGTTCCTTAGGAGGAAGAAACAGCAGTGCATGCTGAAATCAGGTCTTCTCCTGAAGAAGTTGATCCTGAGTCTTTTAGTGCTTTTTTTTAAAGTCACTGTACATGTTGGCTTAAGGAAGTTAACTTAGACATAATGGCAGCTAGCTGCCTGCTGCCATGTGTGTAATGCCACGACTAGGATTGGGGCATAAGTGTTCTTTAAAGGCATGTTTCAGATTATATCCTTCAAATAGATTTCCTCAGGATCTGTTTCCAAAAGGGGACTGAACTGAGGATACAAATGTATTTGTAATCATGTTTTGTTCTGTTTTAAGCAGGCATTCATTATAGCTAAATATAAATATCGTCAGTGTTGGCATCTAGAGCCTCAGTAGCAGCGGGATTTGAAAAAAATAAGCCCATGGGACTTTTGCTATCCTCTTAAATTATTTTTTCTTCCTAAACTACTACTGTGCTCTAAAGTTAAAAAAAAGGTTAATAGTGTGTTGTAGGCTAACGCTAATTCAATATTTTTCAGGTGGGCACTCTGGTTCTTTAAAAATGACAAAAGTAAAACCTGGCAAGCAAATCTTCGTCTGATCTCAAAGTTTGATACTGTTGAAGATTTTTGGGCGTAAGTGAAGTTTTCAGATGCCAGTAGCATTCATTCCCAAAGTCCTTCCTCACCCCCTTGTAATATATTACTATGTGGCTTTTAAAATCTACCCCAGAAATGGCCTGCACATCAACCTTGAAATCTGTATATCAGAACTTAAGCTGAACTTCAACTTTGAGTCTTCCTTCCTTTTTCTGTTCATTATGAAGGATGACAAAGAGAAATAGAAGGAACTGAGTAAGGTGAACGGAAGGAGTGCTCAAACAAATAGTGAAAGTTTGGCTAATGTTTTAATTTAAAAAGTTGATACCTTAACTTCTTAAATTGATCAAGGAAGAACTCGGGATTCAAAACTGTATCTGCAGGCATTTTTAATAAGTTGCAGATCAAGGAATGAATAATGTAGAGGCATAAGAAAACACAAGCAGTCAGCTATGGAACTGAAACTGTCTTAGTTGCCCTATATGATCTGTGCAGCGGGAGGGACAGCGGAGTGCGTCAGTGTTGGTTCTCCTGGACCTCTCCGTGACTTTTGATACCATCAACCATGGTATCCTGGACAGGCTGGGCGAGTTGGGAGTTGGAGGCACTGCTTCGCAGTGGTTCCACTCCTACCTGTCTAGCCAATTCCAGAAGGTGGTGCTGGGAGATTATGGCTCTGCACCATGGCAGCTCTGCCATGGAGTTCCGCAGGGATCCATCTTATCTCCCATGCTTTTTAACATCTACATGAAACCGCTGGGAGAGGTCATCCAAGGGTTTGGGCTGTGGAGTCATCAGTATGCTGATGACACCCAACTCTACTTTGAAGATGGTCCTGATACTTCATTTGTTTCAGAATAGAGCTGCCAGAATGTTGACAGAGACCAGCAGGTACTCATAAAACACCAGTCTTCTTTCAGTTACACTGGCTGCCAATTGAAATTTGGGCCCATTTTAAGGTGCTGGTGATGACCTAAAAAGTCCTAAATGGCTTAGGTCTGGGATACCTGAAGGAACACCTTCCCTTTGTGCCTTCCTACCCCTTGAGATGGAGGTCCGGCTCCGCGGACCCTCCTTGAAGGAGATTAGGAGGAGGGCCTTCTTTGTGGTGGTGCCCCAGCTATGGAATATGTTCCCCAGAGAGGTTTGCCTGGTGCCGAAACTATATTCTTTTCAACGTCAGGAGAAACCCTTTTTATTTTTCCATCATTTTAATGTTTAGATGGTTTTAACTGGGGTTTTATTATCTTAGCTGCTGGATGCTGTGCTGCTTTGTTTATCTTACTCATTTTTCATTGTAAGCTGTCCTGAGACACTACTGGGACAGGTTAGAAAAGCTTTAAATAAATAAATTTCCATGTTATTAAATATGGTGAACTCCAGTGAGCTTTGTTCTAAACTCTTGAAATAATGGAAGTTGAATGGTCTTAGATTATGAACAGGGTCATGTAACTGGGTTATGGTTTCATTTTTTTTCTTTTTAATACCAAGTGTTTGTTGAGGGTAGGGTTATATTTATATTCAAAAGCTCAAGCTTTAGCTCTAGGATTGTAGAGTGTTTGTACATATCAGACTTTGTGAATTCATTTTTAATGGTGTTTTGCTTTTCCCAAATAGGTTATATAACCATATCCAGCTCTCTAGTAACTTATTGCCTGGTTGTGACTACTCACTCTTTAAGGTATGAAGAGTAAACTTTTTAAAATCAGCGTTACCTCATTTGAGTTAAATAATTTGTGCTGGGGGTGGGGAGATAATTTGTGTGAAAGACCATATATAAGCAAGATTATATACTGATTAATGTGATCCTGTTCAGTGAGATGTACCTAGCTTCCCAGACTGCATCATGGAACTTGATTTCTAGAGAAAGTATACCAGTGGGGTTCCAGTTCTCATAAATAGCTGAACCCAAGCATACTAGTGATCTTTCCTGTTTGAGTATGGTATGTGTCACCAGTTTTAAATGGCTCTGCTGCTATTCTGCTTACTGTTTGCCTTTATGTTACAGCCTAAAAATAAATTCCTTTATTCTGTCCCTCAATATTTTTTAGCAGTAGGATAACTCTTTCTGTGCATTGTCTTGCATATTGATGTTTAAAAGACAGCAATATTCTATTTTACACAAATGAATCTTAATGCTATGAGGATAACTTGATTCCAGATAGTATTTTAGAATTGATATAAGACAGTCCACAGCATATGGATTTCATCTTTGATCCTTGAACTGTACCTTTAGGATGGTATTGAGCCCATGTGGGAAGATGAGAAGAATAAACGAGGAGGACGATGGCTAATTACACTAAACAAGCAGCAGAGACGAAGTGACCTTGATCGCTTCTGGCTAGAGACAGTAAGTTTTGTGTGTGATATTTTCTTGGTTATGTTTGTGAAAAAAAGCTGTTTTCTTCCTAGATTCTTAAAGGCTGAGGAAATGGCACACCAACTGAATTATGGTTAGGTAATTTCCTGATTGATTTGCACTTCACTTGGCATAATCTGCTGGTTAGGGTTTCTTAGGTGAGGTGAATCAGACAAATAACTGGTGCTCTGCTGGTTGAGGGATCAAAGAGATGGAATTTCCTCCTTAACATTCTAATCTCTAAAATGTAGGACAGCTGAGCAGGAAAGGAGACAATTAAAGGACAACTAAATAGCTTAACAATGTTGCTTGTGCAGTTTTGTTAATGCTCAGTAGTCCTTAGCTTCTCCCTTTAGATTTTGGAAATGCGCCGTCAGTTTTGGGCATTGCTGAGGTTTTGGGCAGTAACGCAGTTGATTATAAGTGAGTAAAGCACTTTGCTGCTTGTTCTCCACTCCATTAAGTGCTGCTAAGAGGAAGTTGAGTAGTGCATATCAGATCTAAATAATTGGAATGTGCTTGCTGGGCTGGGTGGAGTTTAGTTTGGGTAATGGTCTGGGGGAAAGGTTATGGGTTGGGTATGGAGGCCTGACGGCTCTAGGTTTGCCATCCCTATGATTGTATGCACTGGTAGGGCTATGAGGTGGTGGTGATGGTGGCTGAAAAATCATTCTTCACTATCAGTACATCAGCAAAATCTGGTCCAGATGGGCTCTTGGAGCTCAGAGGATCTGGCCTGAGGGAAGATCCAACAAAGAATGAGATCTCTGCAGCTCACTGTGACATTATTGTTGGTAAAGTAAACCAAATTCAGGACAAAGAAGTGGATCCTAGATCAAATCAAGTTAGAACTTTCCTTGGAGGTAAAAATGACAAAATCAAGCTATTATACTTTGCGTATATCATTACTTTACAGTAATGCTAGGGAAAGCCAAAGGCAAAACAAGACCATATATGAAATAGCTCAATTACATATAGGAATCCACAGCCCTGGGTTTACATGGACAAGATTTCTTGGAGGCCATTCTTTCTTAGGGTTTGCATAGGCTCCATAAGAAGGAGGTGATATAGTACATGACAACAGCAACTCTACAGAGTAATTGCTATTTGAAGGCTGTAATAGAGTGAATGAGATGACACTGAAATTGCTTTGCGGAAAGAAGGAAGTAGTATCAGATCTTTGGAATGGGTTGTCCTTTAGACTGATGAGGGTGGTAATCGCCCAGGCTGATCAGGTTAAAAAGTTTAGGGAAGCTCCTGAATGCTGCTTTGCTCCTATATATGTGCCAAGGACTGCCTTTTTAAAACCATTTCTTACTGGTCACCTTATTGGGAAAAATGGGATCTTGGCATGATCCATGTTTCTGATATTGGCTAATATAAAAGTTTTCATGGTGCTCCCCTTTAGGATAACTTGGAGACTTCCTCTGATTCCAAATGCCATTGCCAATCTCCAGCCAGAAAAGTGAAGGCAGGATCACAGTCCTTTCTTTCAGAGTTACATTGAGAGCCTTTGAACTTTCTTGCAAATTTCAAGCTGGAGATGGTTCCTTTTAAAGCAGTGTATGAGTTCAAATTCTTTCCCATTGTTGCTTTACTGATTATTCAGCTGAAAATGGCTCCCAGAGTGACTAATAAATCCCAGCTGTTTAAGTTCCGTAGGGTGAACCTTTTTCTATTCTTCACTTGAGGAAAGTTAAGGGCATCTGGGATAAAGCAGACACTTTACCACAATTGCTCTAAGGTTATAGAATAACTCAGATGCAGTGTAAAGTTGTATGATTCTCAGGGACTTGCAGAGAAGGTGCCAAGCTTGCCTCTTTTGAAGGGCAGCAAGATGGGAATTTCTAGTTTTGTAGTACTGTAACTTTGTTTCCTTGGATAAGAATAAAAGGATAAGGTTGGGGAAGGTGTACAAACACTTTAAAATATATGAGGCTTACTCAAGTTAGTGTCATAGGATTTGCATTACCCTAGTTCGTATGTTCTGCAATGGGTGGTATAGGAGCACTGCAATCTAGTCAGCCCCATTTTGCGGATTATGTCATATCCCAGCTGATATATTGGCAGAAATACTTCACACATCTCATCCTCCCCAACTTTGCTGTGCAAATGATCAAAGTCACATGTGTTGCTGTCACTGGAGGTGGTTTGGAAACTGCAGCTGCTTGTTGATGAGTATAGGTTGATAGGAACATGCTGTGCCCTTTCTGAAATATATATATTTATCACCAGTTTTCTTCCAGGCCCAGTTCAGGATTCTGGTTTTGGCCTTTCAGTCTTGTACAGTCTGAATCTCAAGGATCACCAGTGATGTCCTGCTGCAAACTCCTCCTTTAAGTGAGCTGTGGTATCATCCACTAGGAGTTTTTCTCTAGCCTTGTGGAATATTCTCTTCCTGGTGGTCTCTCATGGGCAGATGAAAACTTGTTCTAGGTTTTTGGTGATGACTGTGTTTCTGTGTGTAATTTCATTTTTTGATTTAGATGACTCCTCTGTCTTCATTTTTTGCAGCTGCTGTGCCTTATTGGAGAGTCCTTTGATGACTACAGTGATGATGTATGTGGAGCTGTTGTTAATGTTAGAGCCAAGGGTGATAAAATAGCAATATGGACTACTGAATGTGAAAACAGGGATGCTGTTACACATATAGGGTAAGTTATGTTGAGTAACCAGAATACTATCTTCTTCACTGTATCTTAAGCACTGAGTTGCATTGGCTATCATGATAAACCACAGTGTATTGTGATGGAAACAACTTGCATCCACCCCCTGCCCTCAGCACAGCCACAAGGTGATTTAAAAGTTTGTTTCCATTTTTTTAATAACTGATGGTTTATTGACTTGTTCAATTGCTAAACTCTGTTTAATGGTTTATTTGAAACAAGACAGCTTCAAATTATAGTTGATGAAGTTTGTCTCATTCACAGTTTATATTTTGTATATAAACATACTCTGTATGTAAGATGAAATGGTAGTTAATCAAAAAATGGAAACAAACTTCCAGTCTTACAGTCATGTAGAATGAGGAACACATGAGCCCAGAGCATGTTGCAGGGTTGTTTCTAGTTTTTTATTTTATGAATTATGCATCTAGACTGGCCTTTGTGGAGCCCAGGCCTAAACATATTCTTTAGAAGTCTCATGAGACAAAGTAGGATTGCAGCCTAATTGTTACATTTATAATAATCACACAGTAATAGTTCATTTCAAGGGCAGTTTAACTATAGAATATTTTATCAATTGGAAAAGATTGGCATTGCCTGTAGTTGAAGTACACTGTATATTTTTACATTCTCTTATGAAGTAGGGAGGTTAACTTTAGAAAAAAATAAGTTTTTGAAAGGAGATTAACTGAGTCTTAACTTGAGTCTCCCAAAGACCAGATGCAGACTTCCTATGCTGTTAATAGTTGTGCTCTTGAGTCAACCTTGTGTCATAAATGGCACCTGCCAACATTCCTTATTTCACGTAACTGTTAAAAGGGGCGTGTGTGGTTTTTTTTCTCCCTGTATTTCTTGTTAAATACCCTGAATATGAAGTCAAATTGATGCTGATGATACTGCTGTGAGGATGTGAGCCACCAGTTAAAAAGAAATGTTTTAAGATATTTTTAGTTGTTGATACCCTATAGTATAATGTAGATAGTGCACATGATAGCTGGGAGAAACTAGAGCATGCTACGATGTATAAAGATTTTTATTTAATTTTTACACTGCCCATAAAGCCTAAAGATAATGACCCTTTGGTGACTTACGTGCTATAGTGAAGATTTGTAAAGTTTTGCAGCTGTTAGCTTCAGTTACTGTGTCAACAACAGAGCCAATTTTGGGCAATTATTAAGATAGAACTTGGCATCCATATGAAAGTAGTATTGTATGATTCTCTTCTGAAAAATAGTGCTTAAACTGATTTTCTGTGTTTTTATTTCTCAGGAGAGTATACAAGGAAAGGTTAGGACTTCCTCCAAAGATAGTGATTGGTTATCAGTCCCATGCTGACACAGCTACTAAGAGCGGCTCCACCACTAAAAATAGGTTTGTTGTTTAAGAAGACACCTTCAAAGTATTTCATAGGAGACTGCGTCAAGCAATCGAGATTTGGGAGCTGAACCAAAGCCTCTATAAAAGCAGAGTGGACTGCATTTAAATCTGATTTCCATCTAAATGTTGCTAAATTTGTGAAAGTCTCATTTGCTTTTGTCTTGTACTTCTATGTTCCCCTCCAACTTTTTGACTGAAGTAACCTTTATCCAATCAAAGAATTTCAGTACAACATTTGCCCCCTGAATCCATAAAGCTCTCCCTAGCCCGCTCTGTGGTGTTTCTTAGCAAAGTCACTATTATATTAAAAATATCCTGAAAACAGTGCCATTTCTACAGGGGAATAAACTACTACTTTTTTCACCTTTGCATTGTATGCAATAACATGTTTTGCTGGTTTGAAAGAAGAGTATGATGCATACATTTTTCTAGCAAATCTTTCTTTATACAGCATGATCATTGCTGTAACTGATGCTGATGGCTGCTAGATTTAATTTATTTGTTTCCCTTTCTGATAACATTAGTGATATCCTGATTTCAGTTCTTTCTCATGTAACATTGGTGAAGGATCTGGGAATATGACAAAAGGTTTAATAAACATTAATTTTGTGCATTCTTTGGTAATTATTTTGTAACATCAAAGCTTTGCTACAAATCAGTGATATGTTTGTGCGATTTCCTGAACATAATTGTGGATTTTTAAAATGTAACATCATAATTACATTCCTTACTAGAAATAGTATTCCTGTTTTTTGTATCTTATGCTGTATTTTAACACTTTGTATTCTTTAGGTTATGTTTTGCTTTGGTTTAAGAACGGCTCAAATAGAAAAGCAGTCCCATTCATATTAAGACAGTGTACAAAACTGTAAATAAAATGTGTACAGTGAATTGTCTTTTAGACAAGTAGATTCGTCCTTTTATTTCATTATACTGAAGTGTTTTGTATGACTTCTGACAAGACAGTCTCATTTGTGGCTTCTGTTGTAGTTTATCTTCCAGAAGAGGTTAAGTTGAATTCAAGTTACACTAGATTTAAATAAACCTTAGTGTTCTCCTCAAATGCTAATACATTGCTGTGACTATATCTTAAATGACTATGCTCACTTAATTGCTCAGTGTATTACATTGTTGTCAGGACAGAATACTGAGATACTGAATGAAATACCTGAAAGCTGGCCTCCTGCTGCACCAGTACAAAATTTGAAACTACTACAAGCTAGGTATAAGGAAATGAGCCAATTATGCATTTATTTGCAGCAATAGAAACATGACTTTTTAGCTCTGGAAGCAATTGTTAGAGTAGGAAGTTTCTGACAATTGTCGCCTAAGGAGATACTGTGTCTAACTCCCTCCGTCCAAAAAAAAACAACAGACCCCCAAGTAACTAGACAGTATGTCCATTCTTGCATGGTTTTGGGAGATCTGGGTTATTCTGGGGTTTTTAGCTGGCCTAAATCTGAAAATTGCAACTAAGTTTTGCTGTCTCACTGTGACTTCAGTTATATTAAATTTGATATTCCCCCACCTTTTATAGTAAATGTCATCATGGTGTGAGATCTTTGCATAGGCATGTTGATCTTGCCTTTTGCTATGTAGCACAAACCCAGATAGCAATTTGTATAAAAATTGATACTATATTCTTGCAGTTAATCCCCCCCGCATAATAAATGGACAAGTTCTTGTATTAAATATGGTCTGTAGTAAATTCTGTTTCTGTTTGACAAAATGAAATGGCTATGTAATGAGAGCCTCAACTATTCCTGTTACTAGCTAAAGGGATGTGTCTGGAGGTATGAAAGTCTTTGTAATAGTCAAGCTTATCTGTGATATCACATGCTTTCAATTTGATTGCATGATTACAAAACAAATTGAGCCCTTAGTTGCTTGAATGACTTCCATCTGAGAACAACAAGGCACAGTGCAGGGATCAGTGACTAGGATCTGCTTTAAAAAAAAATAGGAGGGGATGAATCAGGTTGGGACTGGTACCTGGAAGGGAACTTAACCCCCCTTCATGAAGCTTTCTCTGTTAATTGGTCTTTGTGCACCTGCTATTTGCTTTGAGTACCGAAGGAACTTATTTGTAAGGTGGTAATAAATTTTCCCTTGCAGTGCTGGTGACATTGGGGGGTGGGGCGGGGTGATATTTGGGGAAATGGTTTGGTGAGAGTTGAACATTCCACTGGATTTGATGAAATTCTCTCCCACGCCATTTGAGGCTTTAAAAATCACATGTCTTGCTTTGCTGTGGTTGGTGGCTGATTCACAGATGGAAGCTGGCTTATGGGTTCTCCAAACTTGAGTTTAACAAGCTGTTTAGCATGGTAGGGAATAGGAAGAAATGTTGGGTGCAAACCCAGTGCACCCTTGAATATGTAGAACGAGTTATAACAGTTTTTAAGATCTTGGCCTGATTTGTAGCCATATGTTTATGTTTAACTTGAGGAGGAGAAAAATGCAGGTAGGAATTTTCAGATGTTTTAATGTAAATTGTTGCAACTGGTATCTAGTCTCTTACACTACTGATATTTATAACTTATCAGATATTTAGTCCGTTTCCATAAGAGATGTAATCAGTAGAGCAAAAGTTGCAGTGTTGGACAACTTACGAAAAACTATTTTGATGTAAAAACCAAAAACTTGGATAGTATTGCCTGTATCTTTTTCACTGGCCTCAACATTACTTTGAGGTCTAGGAAATGAAAAAAGAACCTTGGACAGAAGTCTTAGTTGGCGATCTATGTCACTTGTGTACCATGTTTGGCCAGTACTTCAATTCTTCATCTCTCTTCTTGCCAAATTATGTTGACTTCAGAAGCTGGAATAGAATTGGTGTAATACAGGAAAGACTGAGCAGACAGTTGAGATTTTAGCATGCACACCAGGTTCTGCTGAATAACAAAACAGAATATGGCTGTAATGTGTCACTTTCTCATATTTTAATATAATGCTAAATGAGTAACAAAATTATTGCTGCTTTAATATTTAGTGTAAGAATGGGATTCCTTACACTGAACATTTGAAGTTCCAGAATTAAAGATAGCCTTAGTACAGACTTTGAAGCATGGACCAAATTGATCTTAGTGTTTCACTAATGGTGATTCTTAACTTTTCATCTATATGCAATGTCTTTTCTTTAGCAACTGATTGTTTCATATTTTGTTTCTTCAATGGAATATTTCAGAGATTCAACAGGGTAGTTTGGGGGGTTTTAATAATAAAAACCCTTATCAGTCATCTGCCACAGTTTCATGAAGTTTCTACAGGATGCCCAGTGTGTTGCACTAGCTTTGGAAAATGGAAGCTGTTGAGCAATCGAGAGTATTCATCTTTCTAGACAAGTGGTGTCACCTAGCAGTTGCCACCTCTGATTTGGGTTCTTCTGTGGTGGCAGGTCACCTCATCACTTCCATGTAGATAATGCATTGCTACTTGGCTAGATACAGAGCACACCAGATGCACCAATTTCAATCCCTTTGCCTCTGGAGGAGAAACTATTCAAGATCCTTCTTAAACCATCCCATCCTAACAAATCATTGTCCATATCTTCTCTTAGGAGTTGCCTCACCTGCTGGGACAGTTGCGCTAGCTTGCATGTACCAGCTTTAAATGGCTTTTTCTACTCTTCACCCAACCCAAATCTATTAGAACATCTTTTAACAGCAGTGGAGGTTTTTGATATGTCATGCCTACCATTCAAGCATGTTTGCTTAAATGCTAAATATCAACATACCAGATGAAGTAATGTGTTGATCATATGATCAGAGGAAGTAGCCGTATTAAGGATATTTATATTTTATTAGATTTATATCCCACTTTTTTCTTACACTGAGCTCAAAGCAGTTTACATCATCCTCTCCTGCTCTCAATCTTATGCCCCACAACAACAACCTTGTGAGGTGGGTTGGGCTGAGAGTCTGGCCCAAAGTCACCTAGTTGGCTCCATGGTTGAACAGGGACTAGAATCCAGATTGTATGAGTCCCAGTCCTGCACTCTTAACCACTACACCACATTGGCTCTCATTTTCTCTTGTATTCTCTGTACTGTCAGAGACAGACCAGCATAGTATGATACATCAATAGCTAGAAAAAACTTTGAAGAAAATATTACCCACTGATACAATGATCTCTCCTGATGCTTTTCTTTTGGTCTCCATAACATAATTTGTACCCCAATCAATGTCACATGTGCAAGGGTATACAAGCAAAATCTTGTCAGCCCCAAGGAAGGGACCTTAGCGCAGAGCTGGAGCATCTGCTTCACATCTCTGGCTGGGTTAGGAAAGGATCCTGCCTAGAGAGCGGCTGCCCACTGTTGCCAGACTGTTGTAACAGGCTGCAGTTCAACTGTAGCATCACTGGGTGCAGGCCTGGATGTTCAGCCCCCAGCTGTGGGTTGTCTTGTCAGCAGGGGTTCTGTGAGGGTTGAACACTGGGCTTCACTTGCTCATCATGCAAACATGAGGGGCCAACGATTTGATATAAAGCTGGTTCCTCTGTTCCTTAAGTTAAAAGGGCAAGGAGGGACATTTGAGGAATCTGGCATCGTGCCTGTGTAAGAGAACGTTCAGGTGCTTGAAGTATTAGGAAAGAACGTGAGCAAGTAAACTGCTTTTTGTTCAGAGCAGTATCTTGAGGCAGAAGAGAAGCCAATAGGAACCTGATAAACAAGGTGACTACTTAGGAAAAGGGTAATTGTGTGACATGGTATTGGTGATAAAACAGATCAGTGATGCTCATGTTCTACATTTTAATCCGTAAATGATGCAGAACATTGGACTTGCTGCAAAAATGCAAAGTGTAGTATCTAGCATGGCCCACTTGAACCTTAACTGTAAGCTGTAAATACATCAAAATCCACTTGAACTGCACTAACCACGGCCACTTAAGGACTCTGTCAGAAAGGGAAGTTAAATTCAAATGGACATTTCAGGGTTGTACAGAAGCATTGACTATAATCATTTCTTTTTTTAAAAAATTGCAGTTTTTTTTAAGTAGAACTGATTTATTTGTTAGCACAAAGCAGATATGCTGTTTTTGTTTTTGATTTTAATATTGCATGCAAGCAAAATGCTTTATACAAATGTAATATCCTTATGAAATACTGTAACATTTACCACCCAAGAGGAGAGACGTAAAGACCTCAGCAGGGATTCTGTAAGCTGACCTCAGAAACATGATAAATCCCAGGATTCCTAATTGCACAGTTGAGGGTAATTTTGTCCCAGGGGCCTCCTCATCCATCTGTCCAACTGCTTCCACTGAGTTTCTCAGATGTGTGTGGCACATGAGGGCAGGGTACTGGTGTCAGTTCAGTGTCATGTGGGAAACCATGCAAAGATTCTGTGTGGTGGCGATAGCCCCCCTACAAAACAAAGCAAAACCAGGAAGCTGGCTTGAGAACTAGAGGATATTTTTATGTGGGATACTTGAATGGAGAATTTGTATGAGAAGTTGGACAGCTGTAACCTCCTGCCTCGTCAGCACCGTGAAAGTGCCTAAAGAGCAGGCTGTTGCTCTCACTCCAAGGGCTGCACCAGATACAATGCAGATCTTTGTTGTTTATTCCAGGGTTCCTATCCTGATCATGGGAGGGCTCTGCTTGCAAACAAGGAGACTCACACAGGAATGAGAATCTAGCTTGCAGAGTTCTTCCCTTAAAGCCTAGTCTGCCTCTTTCCTATGCCCCATTTGGGTTTTTATTAAACAGAATGCTTGCTTCCCTTCCTGCATTGACTAAAATATGAATGCATATTTTCACAAAATGCATATTTTAAAGTGCACATTTTTCTCTCAGATGTATTCTGTAAACACCATTGCAAGCTCAGGAATATGCAAGCTTTGTCCAAAAAATGCACTTGTGTTTGGAGGAGCAAACGAGGCAACTCCACGTCAAAACTTAATCATTATTCTCTTCCATCCCCTGCCATCAAACCATTTAACAAATTACCAACCCATGGATACCTTATCTTGTTGAATCTGAGCAGCATGGCTTTTTGGCAAGGGAAATAACCCACAAACAACCCATAGCTTATTTGGTTATTTGAGGGTTGTTTCCATCTCCGACAAGTGATGACTCCTCAGTTTGGATGACATAGCAAGATGTGCCCAACTGAGTTGGTTAGATAGATGAAACTCAGCATGTGCCATGGATTAAGCAACTCCCTGTGGGCTCCCTGTTAGTAAATTCGTGATGATTGTGTGAACTGGCCCTCTTTGCTCATAGCTAAAAAAAAAAAAAAAGACGTGACATCTTTTTTCAAAGGTACCAGAAATATCCAGCCTTTTGCCCAATAGTTTTTCATATGCAAAGGTGAATCTGATCCATGGCTGTCTTGTTTCCATGCAACTAAGCTGCAATGCCATTTTTTCAATATAATTTGTTAAGACTGAAATGTGGAACAGAGGCAGAAAGACAATTCTACTGTGCAGTAGAAAATAGTTTTTAAATTTCTAGCGATACACATAATGGTGTTGAGATGCCAGCACCAAAATTGTGCAGAAGTGATTGGTCACTACAGTCACTGATGCTGCCCTTTGTAAAGAGATGCACTGCTCACTAAAATGAATCATTCACTAATCAACTAAAAGTATCATCTTTTAGAAACCTGCTTAAGGCAACTACTGAACAGCTAGGGAGATGTTCTCCTGCTTCAGTCACATTGTGTCAATGTTCTCTAGTACCTTTGCATTTTCATGCCAGTATTCTTATTTCTGCTCTCTCAGAGGTCTGTCCTATCTGTATGCTTTTGATATTTGCCAATCACCTCTAAATGATAGATAGATAGATAGATAGATAGATAGATAGATAGATAGATGTTATAATGTCTTCTAATGTGATTTCTACATGTTACATAAACTGCCTTGAGTTCCTTGAAAGGAAAAAAGGTGGAATACAAATACAATCAAATAGAAGCATTTGAAAAAAAGCAACATGAGAGTATAAATAAATATTCTGTATTTTACTCAAGATGCCTTTCTGCAGACAGTGTACGAAGTGATGTATGTCTTCCACTGGTCCAAGTCTGACCTGCTCAGACATCAGATGGACTGTTTTAGGGTGGTTCTATTGCAAACTGTAGAACCAGGATTCTGCATATGGAGTGTCTTTCTTCCAGGGCGCGGTGTGTACTGGTGGAAGGCCGTGTTTTACTGGAGTGTGGAGATCTGGGGGTTGAGGTGGCAGTACAGGTCCTGTACCTCAAGTGTCCACTTCAAATTACTCTGAGAATTTTCTCCATGAAATCTTGCATCTTGGAAAAAATTAGATCTACTTTCGGACAAGAAAGCTACCAGCATGGATGTTCTTGAATTAGTTTTATGAAAAATCATCTGGAACAAATTTTCAGAGTGCTATGGATATTTTGTACATGGTCTGTCAGGTATAAAGAGCCACCCAAAGAACTCGATCTTGAAGCTGCCCGTCAACAGCACCTGCACAGCAAATGTATTAAGGCACACCAGTCATCTGGTCAGTCTTCCAGCCTGGTACAATGTACCATATTCATATTCATTATAATTATTTCTAAATTTGCATTTACACATATACATTAGTGTATGCATATTTTATTCAGACCAGTACCTTCCTTAGTCCTCTGCTTTGGTACCAATCCACACACAGCCAGGGCTACCTCCACAATTTTTGAGAGTTTTCACATCTGCATTCCTCCATATACAGTTTGAAGTGATACAACCCAGGACTTGTCTTATTACCTGTTTTCACAGAATCATAGAATAGGAGAGTTGAAAGGGGCCAGAGGGCCATCAGGTCCAACCTTGCATGACTCCAAGCTGAACATTCCCTCTCAGATGGCTGTCCAGTTGCAGCCTGAATGTCTCTAGCGCGGGAGAGCCCACCACCTCCTTAGGCCTTTGGTTCCATTGTCATATGGCTCTAACAATCAGGAATTTTTTCCAGATATCTAGCCAGAATCTGGTTTCCTGTAACTTGAGCCCATTATTTCATGTCCTGCACTCTGGGGTAATGAAGAAGAGATCCCGATCTTCCTCTTTGTGACAGCCTTTCAAATACTTGAAGAATGCTATCATATCTCCCCTCATCTCCTCAAGACCAAACATGCCCAGGGGGTTTGACAGGTCAGGATCCTGCCTGTTCCTTTAGAAGTGTACAGGGTTGGATCTGTTGACTTTCACGGATGATCCTCACGCCCCGAATTTTCTGTTCTCCAAAAGGTATATCATACTCTTTTGTGCAAGGGGATGACAAACCCAGCCTGTCTGAGGTGATAAAAACCAGAACTGGGCTATCACCCTATCCCGTTTATATTTATGTTTGCTATTTATTTAGTTTCCCAGTGTGTAGTAGGGTGGTTTCCCATGTCCTCTTTAACAGAAAACAGTCTATTTGAGGGTCTGCCGGAGGTCTGCCCTATATTTGCCGATGTCCTCTCTTTGAAGGATTATTCAGTCCAAGTCCTGTGTAAAGTTGAAGAACCACCAGAAGAAAAAGCTGGGCCTTCAAACTGCGCATCCACAGCCCCCATACAGCAGACTGGATAAACACACAGGTCATCTGGTCACAGTGTTCCCTTGCCATGGTAGGATCTATTCCATTTAAACTGCAATATTTTTCAAGTTGCATCAATGCATATATATTAGCATATGCAAGTTAGAGTCCTCTTTTTGGTGATACTTTCCCTCATTTTTGGCAATTCACCCTAATGAGTGCCTGTCTTGTGTGTGTGTGTGTGTGTGTACACATATGAAAGAGTGTGGTATCCAGTGGTGTGGCAGAGCCAGGACTTGCAAGGGACTCAGTGCATAAGAGCAATAAGATGGTTGATTAGCAGAGATGCTAATGTCGTCTGTCATTGCCCTCAGAAGTACCTGTTCCCAGAGCTTAGCTGTAGCCTTTACAGTAGCTGGGAGACAGGGATGGATCTTCCTGTAGCCATGTCTTGTTGTGAGCAATCCCTGTTGTAATGCCAAATATTTTGGGGTGGCCTGGTCCTGAATGAGCAGTCAAGACCCATTTGCTTTCCTGAGGGCCTGCTTTTGGCAGAGGTGGTCATTGCTGGAACTCTTTTCTTGGATCGAGAGAGCTGCCTAAAGTTTTGGACTTCAGGGTGTAGTCTGGGCACCGTCATGCTGAGCACTGCATTTCAAACTAGACTAGCACACCAGTGATGTGGTGGCATTGACACAATTAATTTCAACCCACACACATTTTGCAGAGTGGTTGCCCATTTCTGGGATGCAGACCCTGGACGCTAACCCCAAAGGAATTAGGCCTTTGCGCTGAAAAGGTTTCCACGCCCTGACTAAGTAAACTGCTATCCCCTCTTTCACTTGCATGATTCTCCCAATGACTCATAATCACAATAATTCCTAGGCAGACCACACATCTCAACAGCCCTCAGCCCCTTGGCTGCAGGCAGAAGCTGGAAGGCTTCAGTTCAGCTCCGCAGCCCCAGTGAAACGGCACCGTGTGGGGCCTTCCCAGTCTCCCGCGTGCTGTGGAGCAAGAGGGCAGCCTCTCAAAAGTCACTGACTCCCTGGCCTGTGTGTGCTTCCTCCGGCCCTCAGGTGTGGCTTGCTAGCTGCTGTTCAGGACTAGGTTCACCTAGCATGGTGCTAAGGTGGATGGCTACCGGCCAAATTTTTGTGGCCTCTAATGCGGCTGCAAAAAGAAAGGGAAAGCAGTGGAGCTTTAAGGGCAGTGGGTGACGCCTTTGGCAAGCAGAGCTGCACATGGGCAATGTGCAGGAGCGCTCCCCCAAATGGCATCCATCCCACAGCTGGTTGCAGCCGGCACCTTCCTTGCAAACAGCATCCTCCTTGCTTCTCGCAGCTGTTCTTGGGAGTGAGTCACTCCGGCAGCTGTTTAAATTATGGCAGGGTTCCTGGGGAGAAACGTTTGATCCTGCCAGAGCATTTCTATTGAAAACAGAAACCAGCGTGCGCACACACATCATTTTAATCACCCGGAGCCCGAAGTTCTTCGCTGGCCCACTGCCTTCCCATTGGGATCAATAGGAGAGTGTTTATGCAACCGCTGGCAGCTCACCACACATTCAGCACCGCCACCCTGAAGTTAAAAAGGAGGTGTCAGGACAAAATGAGCAAAAGCATTGCCATACTATGGCTGCTAAAAGCATGACAGTGTAAGAACAGCTTTAGGCTTAAGATGGGATTCCTGATCTGAACCCATTTTGTAAGTCTTGCTCCCCACGTACACTTAGTTCGGCTAATATGCTGTCCTGAAATATCTTCCTTTGGGGGCACACCTCAGGCATGCTAAAGTTTGCTTGTCCTGAAGGTGTCTTTTTTTGTGTTCTGTTGTCCTAAGTCCAGCCAACCCTAAGGGTTACCCTCTTGTGTCTCTAGCAAACTGTCGATGTGATCCCCCACCTCTTTTCCAGACTGTGTATGTAACTGCTTTGTTATAAAAACATCTTGTACAGACTCCACCTTGGTAGTCCCTTCTAGGACTATCTACATACTCCATGTATTTCCTGTATCCTAGAATAAACTATACATGTTCTTTTGATTGTACAGCCCAGCTGACTCTCTCTGGAGTTTTTTCTTGTCAAAGGTAAATTTTTTGCTTACGCATGAAAAGAATTTTAGGGCACCATCCTTAGCATGTTTAGGTAAAAGATAGCCCAACTCCCAGTATTCCCCATACTATGTTGATGGAGTCCCATGGGGAATGCTGGGACTTGACCTTTCTTCTGCCTACACATGCCAGGGATGGTGCCTTTCATCTAGGAAAGAACAGAAATCACCTGCATTAAGAAGGCCTGCAAGTTTTGCGGGAGCCACTAGTATATGGGAGGGGCACTAAATTGGCAGTAGGGAAGCTGCTTTGTGTGCAGAAGGCCCTGGCTTTGATCCCTGTCAGTTAAAAGGATCATATAGTTTGAGGATAAACAGATAGCATGTGAGTCCAATCTGACTTATTTCTGTTTGGTTTTTATGGGTATCCCTGGTCCACCAACCAGGGCAAAAGCAAAACATCCTATCTCTCGAATTAAAAAAAATGCTGAGCCCAGGAATGGGTTTGAATATCTGAACTGAACTGAACTCTCAGTCTTTCCACACAAAAGAAAGACTTTTGTAGAGCATCCCCTCCACTCCAGCTTTCTCAAAGTCAGCTGTATATTTGTGGGGTGAGGTGTTGTTCCTAGAATATTGGGAGTCAGAACTCCTTGCTGATTTTGTTTCAAAGAGCCCAGTGAACTACCAATAGATCCTGATGTTCCTTCTGTTTGCCCCTGAGAAAACAGGTGATGCAAAACTCTGGCTGAGAGCCGGGAGGCTGAGGACAAGATGATGGGTTAATGTGACCTGAGATAAGGCAACTTCCTATGTTGTTGTGCTTCTGGATGGAAAGGAGGCAAGCTCAGGCCAAGTATTCATGCAGGGATATAAAAAGAAGACTCTCCTCAAGACAGGTTATTTTGCTACATCCAATTTGGGGATATAAATTCTGCTCCATTCATTTTGGAGCAGAATTTACCCAGCTTCTACTTCCTGGAACTGAACATGCAACCTGCCCTGGAACAATCAACATTTCCCACCTTGCAAAGCAGCAACAGCACAAGCATTTGAAAAATCAGCATGGGAGAATTCACACAAATATGTTTGACTCTGTGGAAGAAAAATGCACACATTTTAAAAAAGCACACAACTGATGCATATATTTGGGGAAATATTCCCACATACACACATTTTTGTAAATTCCTTCCTTCCTTTCTTCCTTTGGAAACGCGCCTCAACAGAATCTTCATGTATACAGATAAATTAGTATATGCATACCTAACAGAAATTGGTATCCTCAGTTTACAAGTGGCAGTTTACAAGTGGCTGTCCTTGGAGTCACATCAAAGCAGCAAACAGGCAAAGCAATCTTCCCAGTACTGGCTGCTTTATCAGTGCCTCAGTATACTAGCAGCTCTCCCACGCACTCTAGCCAACAGTTTGGGAAGTCGTGCAATAAGATTGTATGCCATTTGCTTCAGGACTAGCCCCTGGTTGAAGGGGCCCAGAGCAAAGGGCTTGCTGGTGTCACCCTGCTAAGTCAGTGGGAGGAACTAGCAGCAGCCTCTGAGTGCCATGCAGTTCTCAGAAGGATTCAAGGTTGTCTGAGAACTGCTATTAAAAAATTCCACAGTGATCGAGAGTGATTTTCTTTTTTTTTCTGGCCCAGTGCCAGCCTGTTAAAAACTTTTAGACAGCTGCTAGGTTCCTGGCCAGACCTGCTGGAGGTCTCCTGCTGCTTTCTGTCAGACAGCTAGGTCTGCAACCCACCATTTGGAATTTCCCACAATGCCTCCAAATGATGCTACATCAGGTGCTGCTCAGCACTGTAGGTAAGTTCAAATGACAGCTCACCAACCCAGATGCTAACATGAGCTAAACTCATGGCTGAGGGCCTGCCAGAAAGTATTTTACCCTCAGATCTGGAGCTGGATCTTTGACATCAAGGCATGTGCAATTGAAAAATTTAAATAGTGATTCCTGGACCCTCACTGGGTGCTAACGATGGCTTGTTCTCCTACTTTATCTAACAGCATGATCTGCCTAGAGCAGTGGCGGCAAACCAATGGCACGTGTGCCACAGTGGGCATGCAGAGTCCTCTCTGTTGGCACACGAGCCAAGTCATCCCAGCATCGCCCGAGCAGCTGAGCATCGGATAACAGTGCACACTGGGGCCATGCACGTGCTTGGAAAGGAGTAGTGGTGCCAGGCAATGACTTCACAAGCCACGACTCAGTATCTGCGACTCGTCCGAACTTTCGCATGGCCAGTCAGTGCACTGCCAAGAGAAATATGTATGTATGTATGTATGTATGTATGTATGTATGTATGTATTTGCTTGGACTGTCTGTTTTCAGGTTTTATTGTAGTGTCGGCACTTTGTGATAAATAAATGGGTTTTGGGTTGCATTTTGGGGACTTGGTCTCTAAAAGGTTTACCATCACTGGCCTAGAGAAATGCCTTCTTAGGGTACCTTTATTTTTAAATCATTCTGCTTTATGACAACCTTAGGCCAGAGTTCACTAGTTCTTAGGACACATCCTGAAGATAGTGCTCTCTTAAACATCATTTTAAACAACATGTGCTATGCAAAAGCTTAGGAGCTTATTTATTTTTAATGTCAACATGCCTTCACATCCTCACCAAAAAACAGTGCTATATTCTCCTTTCCATTAAGATACAAACAGCTAGGCTGGGAAGACACACCATGTACAGTGTTGCCTCTTGCGACATTTCCAGTGTGCACCTGACATTTCTGCCAGGCTGAAATGGATATCTTTGTTACTTGGCATGAGGCAGAAGCACATGTGGGTAGCCACACATTGCAGTTCATTGTTACCGCTATTCCTGCTCTGTGTGTGATGGGGAGCAATTTCCAACCTTTTTATATCTGGCACCCATATTTTCACCCTGATCCAAACATGGTCTCAGCCTTATTTTTTTTAATGCATGTGCCTCTCTCCCTCTCTCTCTCTCTCTCTCTCTCTCTCTCCTTTGTAAATCTTGCTGTGTTTCATTGATTAATTCCTTCCAAATAAGCATGCAAAGGGCTACAGTCTTAGTTGTTCTCCTGTTCTTGCCTTAGTTGATGTGTATGTGTGCAAGGAAGAATTTCAGAAGAGAAAAATTACATTGGTCAGACTGAGGCTGCAATTACTTAGGAATATGCCTTACTGAATTAATTAAAACTTTTTTTCTGGATGGATATGGATAGGATTCTGTTGCTTGGCTATAATCCTAAATACACAGTGGATGTAGCTGATGGTGGCTTTTTGCCAGCCAGCCAGACAACTCTGACCAATCCAGTTTCCCTGGCACCTCCTCCTTCCAAAAGATCTGCTCAGAAGGCTTGAGAACCCTCAAGCAGTGACTTCAGGAGGCTGTGTGGGAGGGTGAGAACCGTCACTGCACAAATCCCCATATATGATGCTTGATTCAGCCCTTTGGCTTCAATTCTAAATATTAGGGAAGAAGTCTAAGACAAGGCAGTTAGTTCCAACCCAACATGTGTAGGGTTGCGTTGCAAAGAGGTCAGTTCCACTGAATCTGGGAGGACTTGCTCCTGTGAAGTGTGATGTTCCAAGTGGTTAATTTTAGAAGTCACCGATTATTCATGGGGTGATGGAGTTTAGGGCATGAGAAACAGCGATTACAAAGCCCTAAATGTATTCTGGGGATGGTGTGGTGGTTACCAGCTGCAATGGAACTGTACCTAGTCATGTTGGTTAGATATTCTAGTGGTAGCTGAAAGTGACAGCAAAACAGCAGGTCTTGCAAAAACATGGGCGTGCAAGAGCATGCCAAAGGAATACAAAACTATGACTCAGCAGTCACTAATCAGCCTGAGCTGCTTAACAGCTCCTACTGGCTGTTATTAACTCATGCCTAAAAGCTTTATAGAGAAAGCTGTCCTCCCTGTAATTCATAATGCCAATTCCAACATAGCCTATTTGCTGTTTCTCTCTTATCTCTCACCTTATCAGAGAGAAGTATTGAAAAGGTTTCCAGATTGCAGCTTTGTGCCCTCTTTCTTTCCTAGGAACCGATATTTCTGTGACAGAACAGGCTGTTCTTAGTGGCACATAAGGCTTTGCTAAAGCAAGAAAACAGCTGTTTGATAGGAGATACTGCTGCAGTGTCCTTCCTGGCACAGAAGATTAAACGTATGCTAATTTACATAAGATTCCCTGCTCAGACTCCACTGAAAGTCGAAATTAACCCGCAGTGTAGTTTAGGGTACCTTTGCACAACATGGTATCTTTGCACAACTAAGATATATAAGATCTGGCTGATAGCATTTTTCCAATGGGGAGTGGCTCAGGGCTAAACTACAGGCTGTGTTTAAAACGTAGCAGGCAAGTGAGTATTGCTTTCTTTTTATTCTAAGTAAACACATGAGGCCCCAATCCAAACCAAAGCCACAGTACATGGGTAGATGAGATTTCAATATTGCTCCTAGCTATGTACCTGCTCAAAATTCTCTCTCTCTCTCTCACACACACACTAGGGCTAAGAAAGAAAAACACTCCATGGTGCAGACAGAAGCTTGTTTGTTTGATTGATTGTTGATTGTTTTAGCACCAGTGTAGTAGCGATGGGAAGGGGGTTAAATCTCCCCTACTCTGATGTGGTAGTTTTAGTTGGGGCTGAGCAGATTTATCTGGAGGCACAAAAGAGATTCATCCGCACATGATGTGTTCAGCCCAGCCTATAGTTTAGCCGTTGGACAATGGGTCTTTACTCCTTTGTGGCCATGCTGGTTCCTGATCTTGCAACAGGTGTTAGGTGTTATAATTTCTATAAGCTTCTTGACTTTTCCTGTGAAGTACATCCTGCTGATTTCAGTCTTACTCAGGCTCAATTCACATGGCAAAAAGGTGGAAGGAAAGCACCAAAAGAAGACAAAATGTGGAATGAAAGCATAGTTTCAAAGGTGCCAATGTTTTTTAAAGCAACAATGAACCCAGCCCTTTTTGGAATGAAGAGCTTTGCTGGGGCAAGATGACACTATTTAGTGAGAGGGCCACTAACTCTGGCACTGGCTTATCCTGTTCCTAGAATGTGGTTTGTAAGTTTGCCCTGACAAAAAAGCTCTTCATTCCAAAAGACATTTATTCATTATCTATTCATTTTTAATCACTGGCACTGTTGGCAGCACAGTTTCTATTTGCATTGCAGTTTGTTTTCAGAAGCCTCCAGGTGACGGTAGCAGCAGCTGTCCAAATGGCTAAGCAGATGAACCTATGGAGCATCGCCTCCACCCGGCCACAAAGGCCCCACAGCTGCTCCTTTCCTGGTTCATTCATTCCTCCTCCGACAGTGTCTGGCATTATACAGGGGTACCTGGGCTCACGAACTTAATCCATTCCACAACTCTGGTCGCAACCCGAATTGGTTGCGAGCCAAGTCAAATTCCCCCATAAGGTTCAAAGTAAGTAAGATTAATCCATTCTGACCCCTACGAAAGTGGTCGCAAACTGATTTTGGTCGTGAGCCAAGTCAAATTGCCCCATAAGATTCAATGTAAATAAGGTTAATCCGTTCTATAAATATTTTTTATCACAAAAAAATTGTAACAAAGTAACAAAGAACAACAGAGTAACAAAGTACAGTACAGTAGAGAACACTAACCTAGGTGGGGGAGGGAGGTTATTGTTTGGAGGGAGAGTCCAAACAATAATCGTGCGATCATGATCGTGCTTGGCGGGGAGGGGGGGAGGTGGTCGTGCTGGTGCAGGGAAGACGGGCGTGATCATGGTCGTTCCCTGATGCGGAGTTCGTGACCTGAGGCAAAATTTCTTTTTGCAACCTGATTTGGTTGTGAACTGAGGCGTTTGTGAGCCGAGGTACCACTCTGCCAGTGTCAGGGCTGATATCCTGTTGTGTCCAGAAGCTGTAACTGGTCCAGAATGCAGTTGCCGTGTTGTTAAGGATGGAATTTCTGTAGAAAGTATATTTTTCCAGTCTGTATCAGCCAACCAGATGCAAAACGTGTTCATTTTGACTTATTATGCCCCAAAGCTCCAGAGGCAGGGAGTTCCACAGAAGTGGAGGCACCACAGTGAAGCCTTTTCCTTTGGTGGGCTCCAATAGGTCCATGTGGAACCACCAGGGGAATGTCCTTTGATGACCTCAGTGACCCTTTTCTCCTGAAAGAACTGCTACTCTGTTAAGGAATTGTATCCACTGATGTCCTGCTGTCAGATCAAATTTCCCTTCCTCCTTTAACACCTGTGTCTCCCCGATCTCTTTCATTTGGTTAGAGGGCTCTGTGAAGAAGACTTCAATTCCGACAAGTGGAAGTCTAGTGGAGAAATGTTGGATGTAGCCCAAGATACTCTTCTCAGGTCCTCTCCAGGTACTGCCACCACCTTTGGAGATGGGCAGTTGACCACCAAGGAGAGCGGGTCCCCAATGTGACCTTCTTTCCTCGGGGACATTTGTCCAGTAAGAACATAAGAAAAGCCATGCTGAATCAGACCCAAGGTCCATCTAGGCCAGCACTCCAGGCACACGGTGGCAAACCAGCTGCCCACAGGATCCCTCAAGCAGGATGGGTGCAAGACCTCCTCCTGCCCAAGATCCTCAGCAACTGGTATATACAGGCATGGCACCTCTGATGAAGGAGGAAGCACATAGCCAGCAAGGCTAGTAGCCATTGACAGTCTCCTCCTTAGTACTATCTTTGCTTTTTTCATCCCATAAATTGTTTTATTGGCATCTGTACTGCTGGTTCATAGGTACTGTTTAAACCTGTGTGAGCATGTGTTGAAATGATTGTTCTCCTTATCTGAAGTCTGTGAAGTCTGTAGGCTGCCTTGGAGACACCGCCTGTTACAAATGGAGCCGTTAGATACCTTTAAACTCTGGACTCCATGGTCTCATGAGGGATCCGCTGTTTAAATGGCATTTCATTTACTTCTAAATGTAGCAAGTCAATCCAGCTGTGTTTGGAGCCCTCCTGCTCATCCTGCTGAGAAGGTCCTTGAGCAACTACCCCAAAGTCCTGTCCTAACAGCCCCACTGCCCCCAAAGAGCTCAGTGGGAATAAGTTTGCTCAGTCACTGTGGAATGCTGTGGGGGTGGAATGGAAAACAGGAAAGGGTGGCCTTAATCCTGATCACTCCCTGCAACAGTGTGTTGTTGCAGGTCCCAATTGTGCAAAAAACCCATGGATTCTGTAGACCATCTTCTCTGCGAATTGGCTAAGTCATCTAAACTAATGCAGTGGTGGGCAGAAGGTAGCTCTCTAGCGGTAGTGGATGTCAGTTCCCTGCCATCATGGCCAATGGTCTTCCTGAATGTTAGGAACTGGAGTTCAGAACAACTGGAGATCTGTCCATCCCTAAACTAATGGTCACCATTCAACAGCACCACCTGCTTAGATGGTTTTAAAAAGGTGTGGAGAAAGTGACTATCAAAGGGAATTGTGCTTTGGATTGTAGTTGGTAGTGGGTTTTGGAGGGCTCTTGGGCTTGACACCTTCAGTAGACCCCTCCCTCAATCTACCTTCTCATCACCTTTATCACCAGTTGCTATTACTCTTCATCCTCCTTCTCATCATTGCTACCACTTGGTTGCTTGACCAACAGAGAGTTGGTGTACCAGGAGAATATGGCTTCTTCAGTACCCCTTCTCACCATCACCATTGTCTGAATTGGAGTGAGAGGCAGCTGAACAAGCCAGTTGCAATGGTGAAAAGGTGGAGCCAATCCAAGGATCTCTTATCAGGGGCCCTCGCTGGGATGTATGCTCTCAGCAAGTGCCCAACCATGTACCCTTGCCTTGACTCTGACTCTTACTGCAGCCTTAAGAACCACTGAGGATGCAGACAACTGCTGGAATCCAACCATGCATTTCCTGTGGGAGAATCACGACTAATGGTGACAAAGTTACAGCAACAGTAACTGCATCAAGGCACTTTTCAAACATCTGGAGAGTCTCTGAGTTTGCACTGAAGGATCATGGAGATGCACATCACACATAACTACTGTATTAGTGAACTGACTCACTGAAGGGCTGTCCAGTAATGTTTCCTTGCTCTTAGCACAGCCGTGGCTGCCAGCAATATGAGCCATCCCTGATGTCACAGGAATAATTACACCCCTCTTCTGCCCCTGTGCAATGCTTCGGGATGGTTTTTTTTCCCTCTTCGCTTGACGCCTATCTAGCCTAAAAGATTGTATCACCAGCTATAATTAGCTGCTTCCATAATTAGTAGCCTGCATGTCTCCTTTTCCTTGAGACCTTTGACTTGGTATACTAGTTTCCCATGTCTGTAGAAAATGCCAGCAGTTCTAAAACAGAGTCCTATTCAACAGCTCCACAGGAACCCATACTGGGTTTCACGTGTATATGTGTTTCCACCCATTCCTGCACTATGCCTTTGGGACAATAGTGCCACTGCACCAAATGGTATCAGCCATTTTTACAAACAAACCTGGAAAAAATGGTGGGAATTGGAACTAGCCACAGTCTTCTGAGCTCTGCTATGCAAATGTAACTTATCTAATCAAAGAGAAAACCTTAATTTGATTGCGTTCACAAACAGTATCACATCTATGATAAATCCTGTTCAGCATTTTACTCCGGAAATTATTTACTTTAATTGATTCCGTTCTATTCTGCTCGGTTCTGCTGTTTTGTTCTATTCTAGAAATACTAGGATATTGGGACTTTCCAGGGAAACAGGAAAATGGACAACTGGAAGAAATGAAATACTATTCTAATACAGTGGTACCTCGGTTCATGACCAAATTGGTTCATGTACAAAAATTTCAGAAAAAAATTGCCTCTGTTCAAGAACTCTGCATCGGGTGATGACCATGATCACAGCCCTGTTCCCATATGAACACAATCGTGATTGCAGCCACCTTCCCTGCACGAGCATGATCATGATTGTGGCCACCCCCCCACGAGCATGATCGCTATCGCACGATTACCGTTTGGACTCTCCCTCCAAACAATAACCTCCCCCTGACCTAGGTTAGTGTTCTCTACTGTACTGTACTTTGTTACTTGGTTGTTCTTTGTTACTTTGTTTCAATTTTTTGTGATTAAAAAAATATTTACAGAATGGATTAACCTTATTTACATTGAACCTTATGGGGGAATTTGACTTGGTTCGCAACCAATTCCTGTCGCAACCAGAGTTGTGGAATGGATTAAATTTGTGAACCAGGGTACCAATGTATTGTGTATTCCACACAACTGAATAATTTGCTTGGCTTTATGGTAAGATGGAAGATGCATTGCCCTGTTCCCTTTCTTTCATACCTGATCTCCCTAAGAGCATAGTCTTGTGTAGATTGGATGCCATAGAATTCAGAATTCAGAAACTGGCCATGTAGCTGGATCTCTGATCTCCGGCTTTCATTGCAGCTGGTGGAGAGAGAAGCATGAAGAACTGAGTCTCTAGGGTTGCTGCAGCAACCCAGGGGACAGGGTTTATGGGGCAAAGAGGGCAAGGGATAAGGCACCGCCATGATACAAAGTGCCCTGGCTGCACTTCGGCCTCCTTTCCTTGCTCTCTCTGGCTGAACACTTGGATGGCCACTATTGGCTAAGCCAAAGGAGCACAGAGACAGTCTTTACCTCCACATTCTTTCTGCCCTGCACAGGATACCTGCAATTCTGAATTTAGAGGATTACAAGCATTTAGAATGGATTACACCATAACCATGAAAATGCTTATTGAAATTACTGGACACAAACGTTTGACACCAGGTCCATATTTCTACAGGCATGGTATTTTCATGTTCCATCCCTCTTTAACAAATGTAATTCACAGACATCTGAAGCAATTATTTTAAATTAAATGATATCTTAAATGATTCCACTCTCAAGTAAGAGTCAGTTTGCATGAGAAAAACTATTTATTTTATAGAATAATTATTATATTTATGTCCCTGCTTTCTACCAAAAATGGCACTTAGGGTGGCTTACTATCCCTGGGAAAAAAACACAAACAATATGCAGAAACATTTAAATGCTATGAAAAATGCACCAGTAATGGAATAAGAACACCATACAGCTCAACAGACTCACTTCACACCACCTGCTTGAATAAGCTGATCTTTGTCCCTTGGAGGAAGGACAGCAGAGAGGGAGCAAACCTAATTTTGCTTGGAAGGGAGTTCAGCCATGGAGCAACCACTGGAAGGCCCTCCTTTGCATTGCTACCACACGTGCATCTGATGGTCATGGTCTTGAAAGAAGGGCCTCTCCCTGAGATCTGAAGAACTGGCCGGGCTCTTCTGGGAGAAGACAGTCACCAGGCCCAGCTAAGAGCAATAGGGGAGCCTGGCTGCCAGTGTTTACCTGTATAGCTGGATGCACTCTGAACATTACCAGAGTATAATTTGGCTAAAACACTTGCACTTCTGAATTTATGCCAACGCAGCAGTATTGGCCTTGAAGCAGATGCTTGGAAGCTTCTGAGCACTGAATACAAAGCATGATGTGGAGGCAGCAATCTCTGCCATACTTCATGTCCTGCACTTTATTCTAGGCCAGTGATGGTGAACTTTTTAGAGACCAAGTGCCCAAACTGCAACCCGAAACCCACTTATTTATCGCAAAGTGCCAACACTGCAATAAAACCTGAAAACTGAGGTTTTAGTTGAGAAAAAACAACTCACAGCCAGTCCAAGCAAATATATATATCCCTGGCAGCGCACTCACCGACCTTGTGAAAGCTCAGACGAGTTGCAGCTAATGCGTTGCAGCTCGTGATGTCATTGCCTGGCACTGCTACTCCTTTCCGAGCATGCGCATGGCCCCTAGGTGCGCTGTTGTCCGATGTTCGGCTGCTGGGGTGATGCTGGGGTGACTTGGCTCCTGTGCCAACAGAGAGGGCTCTGCGTGGCCACTGTAGCACGCATGTCATAGGTTCACAACTACTGTTCTAGACCATCCAGATTCATGGAATCATAGAATACTAGAGCTGGAAGGGGCCAAAAGGCCACCCACTGGGGTCCAACCTTCTACTGTTGCAGGATGCTAAGTTATACCATCCTATTCAGGTGACTGTCCAGGTGCTTTTTGAATGCCTCCAACAAGGGACAGACCACAACTTCCCCAGGTAATACATTCCATTATCATACTGCTCTGACAGTGAGGAAATTCTTCCTGGTGCCTAGTCTAAATCTGGTTTCTTTAACTCAAGTCCATTATTCTGTGTCCTGTATTCTAGAATAAACTAGAAGAGATCTTATCCTTACTTTCTGCAATAGCCTTCCAGGTACTTGTAGAGTGATGTCATATCCTCCCTCAGTCTTCTCTGCTTGAGGCTGAACACGCCTAGTTCTCTCAATCTTTTCTCATAGGGCTTTGCCTCCAGTCCCTGAATCATCCTTCTCTGTACCCTTTCCAGATTTCTACATCTTTTAAAAACTTAGGTGCCCAGAACTGGACACAGTACTCCAGGTGAGGTCCAACTAGTGCTGAGTATAGTGGAACTAGTACTTCAAATGTTTTGGAAGTGATGCTTCTGTTAATCCAGCCCAAAGTTGCATTTGTCCTTTCTGCAGCTGCATCTCATTGAAGGCTCATATTTAGCTTGTCATCTACAACAACCCCACGATCCTTCCCATTTGCAGTACTGCTGAGCCAAGTGTTCCCCATCTTGTAGCAGTGCATTTGGTTTCTTGCGCCTAAGTGGCGGACTTGGCATTTGCCCCTGTTGAATTTCATTCTGTTGCTCACTGCCCAGCATTCTAACCTATCAAGATCACCCTGCATGTTTGTCTTCCAAGGTATTTGCGATACCAGCCAGCTCTGTGTCATCTGCAAATTTAATTATCTTTCCTTATACTTTCTCATCTAAATCATTAATAAAGATGTTGAAGACAACCACTCCCGGGACTGAGCCCCACTTCTCATCTCCCCAGTTTGAGAATGTGCCACTGATGAGCACTCTTTGAGCCCAGTTTTGCAGCCAGTTTTGGATCCACGTAATGGTTGCCCTATCTAGCCTGTTGGTTTGGTATGGTTTGGTTTGGTTTCTGCTAGTCTGGTAATCAGGATGTCATGGGGCACTTGTCAAAAGCTTTGCTAAAGTCAAGATAGATCATGTCCACATAATTGTATTTGACCATCTAGGTTAGAGCCTCTGAGGGGGAGGAAAGGAGGCTGGAGCACCACTAGGAACTAGAGTGTGGTCCCAGCCTCCTCTCCTTCTGCCATGCAGCATGCACCTTTTTTACCCCTTCAAAGCCCAGGTGTTCCCTTGGGGGTGGCAGCTGGCATGGGTCTTTCCACACCAGCTTTGAGTGGTTAGGGTTTGTGGGGTGGGGGTGGGGTGTCCATCTTCCCACTTCAAGCATCAGGGTTGGAGGACTTTGGTGTTCGAGCTCTGCAAAATCTTGTGCTCACAGGTGATGTCTGGAGACCATCAGATTGTGCCCTAAGCAGATAGCAGAGCAGGGTGGGGGATTATTGACATGTCAGATCAGATCTCCCTGGAGCCTGGATGCTCGGTTGTGGGTGAGGGACGGGGATTGGGAGAACATCCTGTGCTACATCCATGGTCCTTTTCCCCATTTTGCCAAAGAGATGTCATCTAATAGACTGGAAAACTGCAAGGGCTGTACATCTAAGGCTGCAATCCTATGCAGAGTTAGCCATGTCTAAGCAGATTGATTTCATTCTTGTGCGACTCACGCTGTTGAAGACTATGCTGCGGAAAGCCACTTCATAAGGTTGTTATAAAGCTAAAAGGAGAATGGGAGAATTAAATCAACAATGTTTCTTTTGGCAAAAGAGTGAGATAAAAACATAATACACAAGTAGACCAAATGGATATGTCCCATTCTTGTAGAACAAACAATAAAGACGAAGGAATGATAACAGTAACAAAATGCAGAAGCCAGCAGACTATGAAGCAAGGACATGCTCATCTTAAGTGGAGGTGTATAGTTAACTAACCATCCCCCAGAAGTAAATAGCAGGATGTGGCTAGCAAAGATATATTGGCTTGCAAAGGCTGGAGTGGCTGGCCTGTGATTAACTATGCAATATGTTAATGGTGGGAGTCCACAAGCAGAAAAGTCCGCCTAAAGCACAGTGGGACAACTGTTGACCCTCCAAAACTTGTGGGTCTGCAACTCCCAATATCACTCATTATTGATGATGTTGGTGAGGGCTTGATGCAGATTAAGCAATACCTGGGGGGGGGGGGGGGGAAGGTTGTCCTCTCTTTGACTAGCTGACATACTGCAAGAAAGGCAGGTAAGCATCTGTTCTTTACAGCTCACAGGTGTTTTTCCACAGACTTGTGATGGCTCCATTCTGGAGGGATATCACCAGCAATGAACAGCTAGACTTAGGATACAACCCTATGCCATGTTTGGATAGGAAAAAGGTCCTACAGATCGTGTCTCAGTCAACACTGCCCCCTTAATCAGGCAGATATCCTATCAGGTCACACACAAGGCATGCTTTTAATCTTTCACAGACTTTCTCTCCCTCCCCTGCACTTTAGCAGAGATCTGAGTTGGCTCTACAGCAAACAAAAACATGTTTATTCCTACTTTGGACTCAATTATAGCAGGTGTTTAAAATTCATTCTCCATCTCTGTCTGCACCAGGTCCAGCAGAAACAAATTGATTTGGAACTAGCCAAGACCATACCCCAAACAAAACAAAATTAGTACTGCTCAGGAATTGGTAATTGCTTGGACCTGGGTCCCCTTCCCCACAATCTCTCTTTCAAACAACAGATAGCTCTTTGGGAAAAGCTCTTTGTTTCCAATGACTATCCAGCAAACTATAGTCAGCAAAGAGAGTATCTGAGCATGCAAAGAGCGGTTCATTGAACCCAAACTAGAAACTATTTCTGAGAATCCTCCTTTTGAGTAACCCTGCACCCTGCCCCTCTGGGAGTACCCTCTGGATATGGGCAAATCTCCCAGCTGTCCCCAGGCCTTCTAGATGGCTTGCTCTTCTCTCTCTCCATGTCATGGAACCAAGGTTCTCTGGCTCCTCTCCCATGTCCCCTCCTGGCACCCTGTTGGTGTCTGAACAGCTGGAGACAGCAGCCTGGAAAGAAGGCCTCCCTCCTCCCATACCTCTTTGTCTGCAGGCCTCTCTTCCCAAGCTTCACCATCCTCATCTGAAGAGTTGGTATCACCCTGGCCTGCAAATCTGTACCAAGAACAACTGCCCCTTTCGTTCCCAACAGTAATGCACAACATGGAACCGTGAATGTCCATGTGTCCTACTTTGCAGAGGACAATCCTATATTTGAAAGGCTATCCAGTTTAAAGGTGATCCTTAGAAGGGTAAGTAGCAGGGCTCTGGAGATTGCCCTTCAATTAGCACCTAGACAGCAGAGACATAGGTCACCTGCTCACAACCTTCTCTGTTACTGTGGGTGCCTCCAGATAGGATGTTTCTTATATTGTGATGCCATGTCTCATTCATGGAATTTTGTGGAGGGGCCGGAATACATTGCTTTTCTCCTATAAACCTCCCCTATGTTCTGCTTCTTCCGTCTCCCTTCTTACTGTGGAAAATGCATTTAGGAGAAGAAGAACAGATGCACAACGACCTGGTTCAGATGACCCACCTGGTTTGTCTTGGGTTGTTCAACCCATGCTGAACTGCAGTGTGTGCCAGCTGCCATTTTGAAAATGGAAGCCCCAGAGGGGTTGCAGCGTGCCTTTCAACCCTGGCTAATGGGAGGTGGTGTGAGTGTTAAATGGACCTCACATAAACCTTGGTTTGTAGAAAGGTTGTACAAAGGCATGCAGTACAGCTCGCACAGGTTAAATAACCCTTGTTGAGGCTGCTGTGTCTTGCAAGGTAGCCCTGTTGGAGTTCAACTGGTAGTGCTGCGCATGCTCCGTGTGGGAGTGTCCTCTCTCAAAAGGAGCAGGTGATTTACCAGTCTCACCGTGGAAGCACATTTTCTTCTCTGATTGACACAAGACTTCTGAACAGGCCACAGACTGCAGAATCCATAGCAAAATTAAAATATATGCTGCTTCTCAAATGTGACAGCTGTGCCCTTTTTTCTTAGCGGGGGACAATTTTGTTGTACAAGAGCAGAATCAGGCATTGAAATTCTGAGAGCAGGCACACCTGGGGGCCTTGAGGTTTTTTCCTAGGGTAGCTTGAGATTACTGCGGGTGAGAAAAATAACATTTATTCTTCAGTTCCATTTGCTAAAGAGCTTCTTGTGTATACATTGCATGTCAGTCGCAATAGCACAGGTGGTGTATTTGCATCATTCTTCGGCTGAGAGAGCAGGTTGGGTCACCCAGAATCCTTATTGTTTGTACCACATGACACTAAGGGGCAGTGGGGGGGGTCGCCGTGGAAACAACTCAGAAATCCTTCTTACTTTTTATGCCACTACTTGGTCCAAAGCACGGGACTCAAAAGAGAAAATGTATTCCCCTCGCTTTCTGAAAATGATCCCTGAGTATTCTAGGAAGTGAAAACTGCTGTTTCAGACCAAGGGTCCACATCCAACAGGTTTCAGTAGTTTCCAGTTTGCCCATGTGCATCAGAGGTCTGCTATCTCTGAAAGGGAGGTATCCCACGTCATGCTTAGGGGCACTCTCATGTGTCAGCCCCTGCTATTATTTGGGCATGCTAGCTGGGGTGCATGGCAGTTCTAGTCGCGAAACATCTGGAGCCCACCAGGTGGCCTCCCCCTGTTCTAGACCTTACCAGCAAATCAAAATAAACAACTCCCTGTGTCCAGCTGGTAACCATCTGAGAGTCCTTAATGAACTCAAATGTCATATTGCGTTTCTAACAGTATAGAACTGATCCTCAAGATCCACCTCTGTATCAGGGGACTGCAAAATGTCTGATGCAGGGGCAAATTTTAACCAGGGATTAAGGAAGGCTTCAAGAAATTATAGGTTGGTTAGCTTGATCCTTTTTTCTGGATTAATGGGTAGAAACTACTGGTTAAAGATGAACTTACCAAATGTATAAAATTAATGATATAAAAGTAGAAAGCATCTTCTATATGGTTAGTAGTCATAGCTACTAGTCAAAATGGTAGCTTATTACCTAGAGTAAGAGGCAAAATTGGTAGCTGGGGAACATGAGCAGGGAAATGTTCCTACGCTTGTTCCTGCTTATGGGAGCAGAATACTGGAGTATATTGGTCCAGTTAGTGAGATCCAGCAAGACTCTTAGGTTCTTTTTTAGCCAGGACTAGCAGCTTTGTTAAAAAGCCTCCTTCTCTGTTTGGGAGCCCTGGCAGGCTGGCTTGGCTATGTTGGCAGTTCTCCAAGACTGGGTGCCCAGATTGAGCAACTGGATTTATGAGGGACCTCAGGCATACTGGCCATATTCATTTCTCCTTGGATCTGAGTCTGTCTCTTGGGTGTTCCACATATGTCCATGCTCCTTCCCTTCAGCCCACACTTTTCTCTTGACGCCAATCATTTACTGGTTTCCCAGCTTTGGGGGAATTTCTTTCCCATACTAAAAGGCTGAAATGCTTCCACTAAAGCCTAATCAATGGCATTAAGAGCTTTAGGCTTCAATATACAGGCAATTTACTTCCACTCCTTTTGCCTTTGGTCCTGCCCACCACTGGAATGAAGCTGCAAGAAATTTTACAAAATTGAATTTAGCTCTTGGGTTGAAAGTGGTTCCTGTTTCCTTCCCTAGAGCATCCAACAGAAGTGTTAGGCTGCAACACCATGAGGTTTGGAAGCTTTGTAAGACAATGCAAGATCAGCGAGTCATCCTTGCTGGTCCTTCTCTTCCCATGTTTGTCCTGAAAGACCAGGAAAGATGTCCATGCATCTAGGGTAAGTTGAAAGCAAGCACATTTGATGACATTCCACAACATGGCTGTGAATAAGAGGGCACATCTACCAAAGCATCAACCTAAGCCCCAATTTTCTGTCTTTATGGAACTTTAATTTGAGGTAACTTTAATGCTGTTCTGAATTCTGGATTTTTAATTCTGTTCTCAATTCTGTTCTCCTGCCCCACCCACCCTCCATCACTGAATTATTTTTTTAATTTCTGTAATGTCAGTGTCTGTGAGTTTGTGTGGGTTTCTTTCCGGAACAAATGCCCTGGACAAAGAAGCAAGCAAATAGGAAGCCATGCATGTTCATATCTACAAACTCTGTTCATTTCCTGGTCAACCACCACTCTGGCCGAGGAAGTAGATGATGGACATCCAATTGATCTGATTTTCACCATATTATACTTGAGAAGAGATCAATCATATTTGTGTGTTGTATTTGTGCCTCGTTTAATTCGGCCCCATCAATGGGAAAACTATAAATTACATGGGTACATGATCGGTACTTGAACAATAAATATTTTACAAATACAGCATATTATTCATTAGGATTCCACTTTCATTTATTATAATAAAAAGATGGCAGGCCAGCTGGTGTGACCACAAGAAGAGCCATAATATGTCACTGACCAATTTGTTCCATGAAGTTATTTCCTATATAAAAAATGATGCACAGAGCAGCTCACAACAGGTTGAGGTCACGCGTGCCACTCTTGCAGAGGCTAGCAGCCAGATCAGTATTTAAAGCTCTAACTGAGCAGTTAATTGAGGTCGCATCAAGGAAGGATGAGCTTAATTTCTCTTTCAGTGCCACTGGGTTTCAGCAACATGACACTAGCAAGCAGGCTCTTGGTGCAGATCAACTGCTAACAAGAAAAAATGAAGGAAAACAAATGACTAGCCATTTTCTCAAACTCGGCCATGACCATCATGAGCACACACGGGTTTCGTGGCACAGCACTGTCTCAGCTGAGCTCGATGCCACAGGTTTCATGTTCTCAGCAGACACCAGAAATGCTGGCAGGGCGACTGGACCATCTGTGCATGCCATGCTCCTGCCCTGTCCATTGTGTATTCGCCAGGAATTCTCTCAATTTCCCAAAGTAGCAACTCTCCACTGAACTAGGAAGGCCTTCCCCAGTCTTCTCTCTGCTCCCAGAATGGGTTAAACTACAACTCCCATAATCCCCAGTTGGCTGTACTCAACTTCCACAATCCTCTTCAGACTGTTGTGCAAGAGATGGAAAAAGTTTCATGACAACATTGCTACAGAGTTTTATTGGTTTTTTTCGTATTGGGAAAGTAGTAGTATGTATGGAGTAACATGCACTATTATTTACCAATTTTCTCAGGAAATTTTATTTCATTTTGAAGCCACATTAACAAAATAAAGTCAACAAAGAGAAGAGCATACATAATAATAAATCACCGAAGAAACAAAGGAATTTACTAAGTATAATTCTTAGTCTATAACTGATATGCTTATGGAACATTTACAGTAAAATGGCCTAAGTAAGGTCCATTATCTAATGAAATAATAAAAATACAATTTATAAAGCATATAACCGGCGAGTGTGCAAATGTGTGTTATTTTGTGCATGTGTGTGAATTAGGGTGCAATCTAGTGTTTTATGCCTTTGTTGCTCAGAAGCCTCCAAACTTGCAAGCACAAGAAGTGATCTTCACTCCTCATTTTTCCTGCTATGCAAAACAGCTGGAGGGCCAAATTCGGCTATCTGGCTCTGATGCTTCATAGGGGAAGGAGGAGAGTTTGAATGCCATCATGTTACATAATATCCTGACAGCTCTGCTCATCTCCCTACCGTTTGAACCCCTTCCCCAAGGATGCTTTCGCAACCTGAAAGAAGCATCCTGCATGGGTTTTTCTGCACCAGCTGTAAGGGGATGAGAAAGATCTGAGCACAGAACCTCACATCTGAGGTCAGAATTTTGTTTCCAGCCTTAGATCTGGGATACTCAAGACCCCTATTGCTTCCTAGAAGCTGTATTTGGTTCAATCCAAAGCTTGAAGAACTTCAAACACAGGAAATAAATGGCAAGCATCATGTCATAATATCTTGCTTTCTTAGTCAAACTCCTTACTTGCTGCACTTTGCTAAATTTCAACTTGCTCTGGAATCTACCAGGGGCTTCATGAGATGGGGAGAAGAGTTGCCTTGTGGGGACTGGCATCTCCATTCTGTGACCAGAAACAATCTGATTGCGGGGAGATAACAAGAAGATTGGGGAAGAGTGGCTTTGCCTGGCCCACATCTGCTTTTCAGTGGGCAAAAGCTGTGGGGCAAAAGAAGCCCTTTCCTTCTGAGCACTGGCTCATCCTTCCAGTGCAGTTGCTAGGAACCAACTGCCCTTAGGGAGTGAGAACCTGCCCTTGATGTCATGTGGCCCAGGGAGGTCTTGATGGGGGTGGGTGGATCCACACTTCCTCCCCCTCTGGTTCCGCACACCTGCTTTAACACTTCACAGGGCTTTAGGCTGTTTATGTACCAACAGAGCTATCCTCTGGAAGTATTTTCTGACTGCACAAGAGACAGAAGCCACTGGGCACTGAATGCACGGACAAGCCAGCAGGAACACAAGCTTGTCCCACCTGCTCAGCCCCACCATGTGTGATAGCTTAGTCAGCACCAAGCAATGCGTGCTCTGTGGCCGTCCGAACTGGGCTGCGTCAGGGTGCAGAGGGTCTTGTCCACAAAGAAGTATCCCTGATTAACAGTGGCTTCCATCCCCAAAGAAGAAATTGCATAGAAACAGCTCCCTTGAGACGAATGCTGGCCATGCATCAATTGAAGAGCAGTGTGGCTGGTGTGCACAGAGAGGTCAAGGAGACAGAGCTCTGCACTTTCCCACCAGTTTCTTGATATGTTCACTATATATGGGTACCAAAATCCTGGAAAGGGCTTGACGAGCAAAACATGAAGCTGAGCCCAGCTATAGGGTGCAGAAAATTGACAGGGTGATGACTTGTTGATTATTTAGTTCCTTATAAAATTGCTACTACCATAAGGAACAACCTTTGGCTTTTCTGCTCCCAGGCTGTCCCTAAGACAACCGTTCCCCCAGGTACAACTTGCTGGGAGTTTTGTTGGGGTCCTTTTCACAACGAACGCTTATTTCATTTCTTTCTCTTGTGCAAGGAGAAAAACTCCCACAGGCATCTCATGGCACTTCTGGAGCTGACAAAATGTAAAACTCAAATACCAAGCGGTCTCCTCTGCCTCCTTTTCTTAGGATGGAGAAAAAAGAACCCAAGCCCTTTGTATCTGAGTCATTCTGCCACTAGGGGGCTGAAGGCTCGCTTATTCCTCTGCTCCCGTTCCTGTTCCTGGCCAAGAGCACATTGTGGAACAAGGAACGTGTTCTTAGCGCACACATTTCTAGCATTATAGCTCAGATTCCCAGGTCTTTGTAAAGTATGTTTCTGTTTAACTAAATGTACAGAATGGAGCATTTTATTGGAACTTCGTTAATAGTAAGTGCATAGTGCCTGGACAAAATGCCAGAACTTTTCTTTTTACCTGTCCCACAAATGAGTCTTTTGTTGGCTTGCAGTTCTTTAATCAGCTTTTGTATTTAACACAGAGAAAGAGAAGTGGAGGGGGAGGGGGGAATCCACTTGGCCTTGGGAAACCAGGATCCTTCTCTTGGTAAGGTTTTAATGAGAACTCTAGGATTGCTGCCCGGTTCCAACCACAACATATCTTTAAGAAACCAGCAAGGCTGGCTCTAGTATCCAAAGCTGGTCGTCTTATTTTGACACCTCAAGAACATCCTGTTAAGAGTCGCTCCTACTTGTTGACAGTAAAAGCACCATAATAATAACAAAAGTAATAAACCATTTGCTGTCTTTTCCTGATGCATGCCTTGCTTTGCCTACAGACAGGGCCTTGGACACTAATCACAGAGTACAGGCAGATATTTTGGCTTCAGTCTAGACACTAGAAGAAAGCATATAAACTTTTGCTTGATTTGATAATACAATGGTCATGATTTTGAAGAGTTATCGCCTAACTATAAACAGCAAAGAATCCTGTGGCACCGTGAAGAAAAACAATTGAATGAGATGGTTTAGAGTCCACTTTGGCAGAAGCATGAAGTGTTATCCTAAACTGGACCAGGTCACCCTGGTCTGATGTCTCCTGTATATCTGATGGTGAAGGAGACACAGGATTATTTCAGGATGGGCCTAGGCAGCCACAACCTTCAGGCATGCAGGATATGTACAAAGTGATAAGGGAGGCTGAGGTAATGAGAAACTCCAAGTAACACACACAGTTTTAACTGATAAAGGTAGGAGCTTCCACAAATTTTAACTGCTAGAAATAGTGGTGAGCGGGCATATTAAGACCTGTACTGCGGCAAATCATGGCCAACCGAAGTAGAGCTTCTGACATTCTTGGTCTGGGAAGGTACATAAACGATATGAAAAGTTTGAACAGGGTCTCGGCAACCCTGAGGTGCAGGAAACCTTTATTTTGCAAAATAAATACTTTTTACTCTCACTCCCCTGTCGTGCATGCTTGGGCTGCTACACCAAGGCAGAACCCCATTGTGGCAAAGAGTGGGGCATCTTTAAAGGGGTTCTGTGGAACTGTACGCACCTAGGCACTTGTGAACTGGAACGCTGCACAAGCAGCGTTTCCACATGTTTAGAGAGCTTCCATGTGTACTGCTGCTCCCCTCACCACATACTGCAGCAGAGAGGCAGACGCAAAAAGAAGGGTGGCGGAGCACCGTATGGTGATAGATGTCTTCTGTTAAAGAGACTCTTTTGTATTTGAAGGGCTATTCAGACCAACACTAGTACAAAGATAAAATACCATCAGAAGGAAAAGTTGCCTGTTGCACACTTCTGTTTAAAACCACAGCTGTTTAGGGCTTGGCGATCTACCGTCTGAGTATGAACCTGTCTGAGCACTAATTTTCAGAAGGGCACATTTGAGGAGACAGCTAATTACCTGTCATACTTTCTTACTATTATTATTCATACCTTCTTTTTTGTTTGCTCACAAGGAAACACTGTAATTGAATGTGAGATTGGAGATGTGATTGAACCAAAATGGTGCTACCTATTTCATCAGTTCTTTGGGAGTTAGTGAAAATTATCCCAAAGGCTTCGGCGAATGGGGCAGCATAAAAATGTTTTAATAAATAAATAAATAAATAAATAAATAATCATTCTGGCCCTTTTTAGAAAGGGGTAGAGAAATGTAGCTGCTAGATACAGATTTAAAGTAATGTCTCTTTGAGTTTCTAGTTTGTCCCTGTGTTTCTGAGTCAAAAATGTTAGGAAAATCAGTTCAGAGTTCCATTTCCTAGGCCTGTAGCTACTGTACATGTGGTTGGCACGCCTCTGTAATCAAATACAATACAGGCAGGAAATTAAAATGAAAGGCTCATGTGCTCATTGTAAAAGTAACACAAATGGGCCCAGCAAGCTGTGCATTCCTGGGAGATCAAGATTTCAGAAGCAATTGTACCAGTGTCACACATCACAAGAGCATTGGCAGTGCTGGAGCTGTTGGCTTGCAGGAAGGCTTCTGATGCTGTGCATACAGAATTCAGAGTGGATACAAGTGGCCTGATGGCAGAGAGGGAACATGGAATACTTCCATACAGCAAAGTTCAGAGTGTTGACTGTCCTTCCAAGCAACCTGCTTATGAAAGATAAAGTAGGCATATAGCAATACGTGAACACGACTGTGTAACTGGGAGAATGTTCAGATACAGCTTAGGTGGTACTGAAGGATGCTAAACATGACTGACTTTGAACACAATGGTTCCTGCAAGGTTGCTGTCTGAATTGACTTCCTCCAAAGCAGTGCTGGTGCTAGTTTTTGGAAAGCCTGAGGGCAAGGAACTCTCAATGCGCCCACATGCCTGGGTGATGCTTCTCACCAGCATTATCACAGCCCCAGGGTGCCTCAGCCACTCTCTCATCATTGCTCTTGGGTTGCTTGGGAGGCAGAGGCCTGCAGCTCCCGCTCTGCATTAGAGCAAGAGCCAGGTGAGGAGGCAGGCTGCAGTGGTGGAAGGGAGGAGCACGTCCTCAGGATGCCTGTGCACAGGCCTCTCCCGTAGTGGGGTCTTCAACAGGTGCCCAACCATACATACCTTTGATGGTGGCCTTCTTTCAGAGGCACATCAATACGATGATGATGACACTACCACCAGCACCACCATGAACATGACCACAACCACAACCATGATCTGGGCCCAACGTAAGGTGCTGGTGATGACCTATAAAGTCCTAAATGGCTTGGGTCCTGGATACCTGAAGGAGCACCTTCTCCTCTATGTGCCCTCCCACCCCTTGAGATCTGAGTCAGAGGCCCTCCTTCAGGAGCCGTCCTTGAAAGAGATCAGGAGAGTGGCTACCCAGAGGAGGGCCTTCTCTGCAGTGGCGCCCCGACTGGGGAACACACTCCCCAGAGAGGTTCGCCTGGCGCCAACTCTTCTTTCCTTCCAGTGTCAGGTGGAAACCCTTTTATTCTCCCAATATTTTAATTGTTATTTGTTTTAATTGATGGTTTTATACTTAATATTGGCTGCTGTGCCACTCCTACTCTTATTTCTATTTTTATTCTATTTTATTAATGGAGTTGAAAACCATCTCGAGATGTCTATAATGGGATGTTATACAAAATATTTAAATAAATAAACAAATAAATAATAGTGGTAGCCTCAGACATGTTATAGCAAAAAAAAAAAAAAAAAAAAAAAGGAGATTGTTTATATCTATTTCAATCTATTTTGATGCAAAAATGTCTTAATTGATTTAGGTAAATCAGACACTCCCAGTATATTTGCATGTCACATTGGGTTGTTGTGCTACCAAGCCATGTTGAACTTGATAGACTGGGCTCAGTGTGGGTTGTTGGCTGTGTCCTCCTCCAACAGGCTTCCCAGGGGACCTCTTAGGATGAATGGACCCCCTGCCGCTAGCTGTTCTGGGCTCACAGTGGCTTTCTTTAGAACTTTTTATTTTGAGGGTGGGGAGGATTAAAAGAGGTAAAGGTCTACCCATGTCATTAAAGTCCAGTCATGCCTGACTCTAGGGGGCGGTGCTCATCTCCGTTTCCTAGACGAGGGAGCCAGTGTCTCCATGGTCATGTGGCCGGCATGACTAAACACCAAGGTGCACGGAACACTGTTACCTTCCCACCAAAGTGGTACCTTTTTATCTACTTGCATTAGCATGCTTTTGAACTGCAAGGTTGGCAGGAGCTGGGACAAAGCACGGGAGCTCACCCTGTCTGCAGATTCGAACTGTCAATCTTTCTATCAACCAGCCCAGCAGCTCAGCAGTTTAAACCACTGCACCATTTGCAGTCCCAGGGGAGGATTAGACAGGCTGTTTGTCAAACTGGCTTTTGTGCCCCCCACCCCAAGAGCTATGAGCAGTCCCTTTAAAGTGCCCCAGCAGCACCTTGGAGCGGCTGCCCCAGCTGCCCAGCATTTTTTAAATTTTTCTGCACACAAACATTAATATAAAAAGGCTGGCAGCCAAAGGCAGTCCCCAAGTTGCCAGTGAACCAATTTGAACACAGGATGAACTCTGCAAGGCTCCAGAGCTCTGGGAACAGGTGACCTCCTTCATCTCTGCAAAGTATTTGTTCTCAGCCCCTTGTGCCATCCTGCCTGAACTACAGGAATCTCCTCTAGCCCATGCAAGAGTATCTGTCCATCATCCAACCCAATTTCATCAACTCTGACTTGCATCAGCTGTGTAGGCCTCTGGCCGGGCTCTCCTGCCATCCGTGACCAGATCCTTCCTGCCTTGGACACATGCCCCACTGTAAAACCTGGAGAAGCCTGTACTGACCTAAGGACCTTTTGAATAGACAGCATGTGTTCTTCAACTGTATTACAGCTCCTCCCAATGGCAGCAGTAGCTGGTGACTCCAATGTTAGTATGGTGTGTGTCCACTCTGGGTTTCAGTCTGAACTCTAAAGGTGCCGAACTCAACTAAGGGATAAATGAGTAAGTTCAGACTGAAATCTGGAGTGGATCCATCAGCCAGCAGTGCCTGCCCCTGGCCTACTCTGCTGCAGGCAGGCCTACATTTTCTCATCCCAGTCTCTGCAGAAGCAGCAACCTCATATCTGAGCCCCCATCACTGCCCACTCCTAGACTTTGTTCCAGGAAGGAATTGGCTGTGCACCGAGAGGTGGGTCCACTTGCACCCAGGAGTGCCTTGCTGGCTGCTCTCATCTCCCTTTGCTACATTTCTAAGTAGCTTTCATTAGCAGTTTGGTAATGTAATTTCCTCCTTGCCCTGCACCAACTTAAGAAAAAATGGTTCTTTTTAATGAAGTCTGCAGGCTGTTGATGTGGGAGGGTGTCAGTGTAGAATTGTAGACTACACCTGCAAATTTTGCTGGATCAGCTGTCAAGCCACAAGTGTCTTCCATGGGGGTGTCGCAACTTTGCCAATGAGTACTGCATTTTTACTATCTTTGTGTTTTATAAAATGAGACATCACGCAGCAACAAATATGTGTATGTCTTGACGTCTAACAGTTAAAATTTGCCTCCTTCCAGGATGTAGGACATGTACACTTTTCCAGAAGGTGTCATTGCATCATCACACTGTATGGAAGCGGCTGGCTCATTGCTCTATTAAGTATTGATTTTGTTGTTCTATTATCTGTAATTAATTGGCATACGATATAGCACAACCATTTGCCCTGTAAGGTGTCTGGAAGCAAGCACGAAATTGTGTGTGTGTGGGGGGGGGGTGTTGGAGCACACAGGGCATCTCTATGCCTCATTTAATCTGGCTTGGGTTACAGTCCTATCATAGCTACTGACCTGGGAACTAAGCCCAGTGAACTCATTGATTGGTTTGGACAACACCAGAACCTATTGTGACCTACAAAGTACAGTCCACTGTGGCTCAGTTAACGTTTGTTTGTTTGTTTAAAACTTGTGTATACAATTTACTACCATGCGGTCTTGGGACAATCTTAACATGCTGCTGAAGCCAGCACAGTTCCCATTGGTAACCACCCCAGTTACAATGACTTGTTGTTGTTCTTCAGTCGCTAAGTTGTGTCTGACTCTTCATGACCCCATGGACAACATTCCTCCAGGTTCTTCTGTTCTCCACCGTCCCCCGAAGTGCACCCAAGCCATAGTGATTAAAAGTTTTCAGTCTGTAGAACTTTTGTACAGGCATCTGGAACCTCCTTGTTCTTTTGCCGCTTTATAACTGTAAATATGACTTAGCTGTGCCCCAGCATCCATTCCAGGTATTGGAAACCACCTCAGCAAGATGCTGTTGGTGGATTCTTTTCTGAGTGCACCTGCCTCCTTCTCTATTGCCTATTCAGTGGCAAGGAGGAGCAATTTATCTGTCCCTGAAAGGTTCTGGACACTGGTCCTTTCCAGAATTGAGAAGCTGCATCAGATGAACAGTTATAATGCTTTAATCACAGCTGCTTTGCACTCAGACCGTGATCTCATCTCCTCCTTCTCTGCATGTTTGTCATGTTTCTTGGTTCCATTGTGAGGGAGATGCTCAAAGACTCCTTGCAACGTTGTGACTTTAACTTTCGTTAGGGTTTTTGGCAGAAACTGCAGTCTGCAATACAGGAGTGAAATGAGATAACAACTGTTCCGGTGCCTCACAGGAATGGTGGAGAGTATGAGCTGTGAAGCCTCTGATCAAATATACATTTTCAAGACTGGCTAAGGCAAGCCACCATCCCCTTTGGCTTAGATCTTATTTTGTAGTAGCTAGTGCAGTGCTGGGCAATTTGTGGTCATTAGGCTAACGAATTCCACACACAGGCCTTATAGCCTAGTGACTCTGGAAAAAAAATCAGGATTAGTGGGATGCCAAAACTGGCTGAATAAGTTTAGCCTGGCACATCTCCACTGGGTTCATTAGGGGAAGGGTTCTTAATAAGCAGCAAATATCTGAAGGTATGCATCTTTCCCCACCTTCTTCCTACGCTGTGTAATGACTGCATTAATGGAGACAGGTTGTGGTAGTTGTAGCAGGTTTTATAGTTGCTAGGGTTAGATCGAGACAAGATTACACTGGTGAGTCAAGAAAGCTGAGCTGGAGCTTTGGCACATCTTTAGGGTACAAGACCAACCCTGGAAACCTAATGGGGGAGCAGTACCTGCTGGAGGGTTAAAGCTGTGAGTCTCCATCCATCTTCAGTCTGTGTGTGTAAAATTAAAATATGAATCACAAAACTGCTATAAGCCTCCAAGTACTTAATTGCAAGGAAAAGGTAAATCCTTGGTAACACTTGCAGCCCTGGAGTTCTTAACTCAGAGAGCTCAGGTATAAGGTCACAACAACATAAATGCTAATACATACCATTATATTACATTTATGTCCTTCCTTTCATCCTCTTGCAAAAGGGACCCCAAGGTGGCTTAAAAGGTTCCCCTCCTCTCCATTTTATCCTGAAAACAACCATGTTAGAGTTTGTGGCTGCCCAAAGAACCAGGATCTTCTGATTCCCAGTCCAACACTCTACCCAATGTATATGTGGCAATCTATGCTTGTCATGTCATTGTTAGAGGTACAAAAGTCTTGTCCCTCTTGTGTCTGGCCACTCTGCGGTATGCTGGACTTCAGTGGGACTAATCTTTGGTCAGTAGTTTAGGGAATGCATTCTTTGTTTATTCCAGATGGATCTGTTAAGACCAATCTAGTAAGCACATACATACCATAAGATAGCTATCATGTTGTTCTTTTCCAGCACTCTGTAGAAGTCTTAATGGGCGATTTCAGCTGTGTCTTTATGGAAATCACCACCAGATGTTTGCATGCTGTGTTTTACAGCTGTTTTATAATAGAAAAAAATGTATATTTATTTTCTCTCTTGATGAGAAAAGAAGAACTGGCATGCTCAGGAAAGGAAATGACTTTCAGAATGAACAGTCTGTATCTACACCTTGTACGTCTGTGGTTTAAACCAAAAAATGGTAAAAAAATAGAAGGGCCATCAAAGCTTTATTGTGTCTGGATATTTCATTTGCTGCCCATGGCTCACTCTTCCCTAACTGGGTACTTTCCAGATGCTTTGGACTTTGGAGCAGAAGCTCAGGGATCCACTCAGCAAAGTGAGCAGAAGGCTCTCAAATACATCAGTGCTCGCTTACCACATTTTGAAGCAAATGAGACCAGGCATATTACCATCAAGGCAAGAGTCCCCCCATAAAACCACCCAGTCTGGAGTATAAAATTACTTACCTATACAGTAAAACCTTGGATTGCGACCATAATTCTTTCCTGAAACATGCTTGTAATCCAAAGCATTTGTATATCAAAGTGAATTTCTGCATAAGGTTCAATGTAAATAAGGTAACTGTTCTGTAACTTTTTAAAAAAATCACAAACATTTGAAGTGGGCGCACTTGGGGGGGGGAGGCGGGCGTGATCGCAGGCACGCTGGTGTGGGGGAGACGATGCTATACTCACACCCTCAGTGAGAGAGAGAAGAACCAGCACTCAGTTGTGACGTGACACTCGGCAAGCAAAGTGTGCGTAATACTTGTACTGCAAGACATCACTCGTTTATCGAGTTAAAATTTAGAAAAACTTTTTGCTCGTCTTGCAAAACACTTGCAGACCAAGTTACTCACAATCCAAGGTTTTACTGTACCTCTAGGGAACTTCTGCTGAATTTGCTTTTTAGGGTGCAATCCTGTTCATGTTTAGACTGAAAAAGCCCTATTGCTCCCTGCATCCTGCAGTAATGCTGTCTGAGGCACGCTGGGTGTTAGGGCCTTTTTCTATGGATTATGCCTTTAAAGGTCCACAAGGCTCTTTGTTGCTTTTGCTGTAGCCAATGAAGACTAATGCAGCTATCCTTCTGGAAATCATTCCGCAGTCTCTGTTTATGTAAAACTTTTATTAGGCTTACCAAAGTTCGGCAAGCTTGTTTCATCTGCAGATTGTCAGGTAAGATGTGTCGAAAAGATAAAAAGGAGCAGTTACCATGACTTCAAGTCACCCCTGCTATTTTGAGTGCAGATTGCTGGATATTCCAAAAGCTTGCACATTCTGACCCTTTGGTTGACCTTGCAAAGGTAACTGCAAGGAATAAAAGCCCTCATATGGATTTTGGATTGAAAGAAGGGATATGTTGCCCTTATTTGTGTTGTGAGCCGTCCCGAGGCGTTGTTGCGATGGGGCGGCATAGAAATGTTTTAAATAAATAATAAATAATATTTCTCCAAATGCTCCAAAAAGCTTTCTCCAAAGCTTCAAGTAGCTTCTGGGCCTGCTAACAGGTCTGAATATTTTTTCTTTCTTGGGGTTCATGGGTTAACAGGTACGTGTGCACACACACACACAGACCTTTAACATGTACTCTTAAGTTTATACAATGTATCTTTTACCGGTTTTTAAAAATGTGGTTGGTGAACTGTTCAGAGAACTTCAGCTGTAGGGCGGTATAGAAATAAAACAAACAAACAAACTGCGCAAGGCTACAATTCCATCCAGGATTGCCTGGGAGCAAGGCATATTCAGTGAAGTGGCTGGTTCTGGGAGCAGGATAACCAGAGGTAATGTTAGGAAGGGGCTAGGAAGAGCCAATTTGAGGTCCTGAATTTCAGGGAACACCAATGTTGTACATAGGCATGAACTGAAATGAACATCCAGGGCCCATATAATCTTTGTGGTATCTCTTGGATTTAGCTGGCTTTTTGTCCCCTTGTGCTTCCCCTCCTGCTGCCTCCTTTTTAAAATCTTTCTGCTCGAGGTTCTCCCCCACTTCCAGAGATAAAATGCCTTCTACTCCTGTCGATTCATCTACTTTTATAAATAGGGTATCCTTAGCAGACAGGGCCCTTTAAAGACAAAGAGACTTTAGGGCATATGTAATTAGCACATGCACATTTGTGCTTTGGGGAGTTTTGATCCTGTAGGCCCGAGACTGGAATCTTTTCAGTTCCAACCACCACAGGCAGAGGCAGAATGTGGGTGATTCCTGAACAATGCTATCTGAACCCAGTTGTGGTAACAACCTATGGTTGTCGACCACAAACAACCCACAGTTCGTAGCCCAACAAATGTTTGCATCAAGGCTTGTTCATGTTTGGCAATTCATGGTCTGCTAGACCAGCTGGGTTCAGACAGCGCGAGAACCCACGTCTCGACGAGGCCCCACTCGAACGCGGGCCATTGCGCAGCCTCAACCCGGGGACTGGGCCTTTCTTCCGAGCGAGCGAGCGAGCGCGCCTGGGGCTGCGCGGGGGAAGCCAGGCGCCGGAGCCTTTCCCGGGCCCCGCGGCGCGCAGCGAGGCGGCCCCTCCCGTCGGACTGGCTCGGCTGGAAGCGGCGAGAGCGGCACCGCGGGGCATCACCGCTCGCGCCGCCCGCTGCCGCGCCGGATTGGCGAGCCCGCCCCCCGCTCCGCCGGGCCCAGCCAGTCCCTGCCCTTCCCTCTCGGCGTGCCAGCGAGCGCCGCCCTTCTTTCGGAGGAGGCGGCGGCGGCGGCACCCGCGCGCTGTGCACGGAGGCTCCTCCGCGCGGCGCCAAACGGGGCTGGAGCCGCGCGCAGCCGGTGCGGAGGGGCCCGCGCGCAGCCGTCCTCCCCCTCCGGGCAGCGGCGAGGAAGAGCGGGGTGGGGGTCCAGCTCTCCCGCGGCAGCTCGGCCTCCTCGATGTGGGGAGGCGGCGGCTGGAGGAGGTGGCGGCGGCGGCGGCGCAGGGGGCTGCCTGTGCCTCTCCGCGGCTCCCCGGCTGCGCGCTCCGTGCAGCTCTGAGCCGGGCGCGCGAGCCGCCGGCTGGCTCCTGATCCCGCTCGCGGCCGGTCCGGCGGGCTTGCTCTGGGCTCCCGCGCCCCTGATTCGCGGCTCTTCCCGCCCCTGCTCCACCCCTCCCCCTCCCACTCCCTCCCCAACATCCCCCTTCTTAACCCCCACCCTTCTCTCCCACCCCGGCGCTGTGGCTGCGAGGAAAAGTGTCTTCATGAACCCCAAGGATGTCCGGGAAGCACTACAAGGGCCCTGAAGTCAGTTGTTGCATCAAGTACTTCATCTTCGGTTTCAATGTCATATTTTGGGTAAGTGGGAGAATTTCGATGCTTCGATTTCCTGAGCTACGATGGCTGCTCGTGGCATTTCTGTGCCTGCGCGCGCGCGCGTGAATTCAGTCCTGCAGAAAATAAACACGCGGCGCTTCAGCGTGCAATGGGGTTGGATGCGTTGAATTATCATGGTTCTCCCCGTTCCTTTTTCTTATATCTTTTGGGGAGCTTCGTATCTTTGCAACTCTTTATAGTGGCAATCCCACCCGTGCTATGCAGGATTTTATTCCCTTCGGGAGGACCGTTTGTCACCTCTGGCTGGGACACCTTTCCCCGGTGCTTTCGAAAAGATGGGCTCTCTCCGCCGTTTTCCCAATAGATTATCGGCGTGAGCCTCTTTTCCGTCCTCCCTAGTTGCCCCTTTTGTTGTGATGCAAAGCTGATAAGACTTCCGTGGCTTGGGAAAAGCGCAAAGCCCTCTGTGTTCTTGGAAGACAAGGAGCCATCTAGTTTGGGAGCAGGATTACACAATGAATGCGAGCCTGAAGTGGGTTCGAGGTGGTTTGCCCTGCGAATGCAGCAGAAGCATCAAGAGAAGAGAATTCAGTACTTAAGTTACTGCAAAAATAAACGAACAAACACAATTCTAGACTACATGGCGGTTAGGATAAGCATTCGCATTGTCTCTTTGCTGATTTCCTTTTGACTCAATCCCCCGACCTTTTAAATTGTCTTGTCGGTGCTATGGAGTATTAAGTCACTGTTCCGTTTGCATTGCTTTTTCCTTTTCTGAGATTGCTTTGGATCCCTTTTTAAAAGAAGTGTCTTGCCATCCTCCCACCCCATCCAACCCCACCCCACCAGCAGAGCAGAGATCTTACATTTTGGATTGATAGCCACTTTCTGAAATGGAACAGGCTATTCCTACACATATTTCAGATATAAATTATTGGATGTGTGTGTGTGTGTGTGTGTGTGGAAACAATTGAATAAGTGGGCTGATATTCATTGCAGCATAGCTGGGTCAATAGGAGAGCTCTCCTGAACTAACCCCACTTGTGAGCAGCTCATTACATAAAGGCAATTGATTCCCTGTTAATGGTGAGAGAGAGCACATGCATATTAGAAATTGGGAATGCAGGTTTGCATATAGCTTCTGCATAGTTTATGGGGACGTGCATTAAAAGCCATTTGGATTTGTTGTTCCATATGGAAAGGAAGGAAGTGTCACCCACCCTCATTCTCTTTGATAGAGCTTTGATTATTCCTGGCACTCTATTCAAAAGTTAATGGAGACTCAGCCAAAGGCCTAGAACAGGAGCAAGGTGTTAATGTTGCTGTGGAACCTGCCAAGCGGAAGAGAACAGAACTTGCATATAACAAACTGGGCTCTAGTCCATCAAAGCTTTTGCCACAATAAATGTGTAAATCTTCAATGTCGGAAGAGCCTTAGTTGTATCTGGTTGTTAATGGTCTCATCCTAGAAAGCAGAGGCAAAGGCTGGGGTAAGTGAATCACTGTAGTGGGGAGTCCCTACTGGAAAACTGAAGGTAGGGTTGGGATAAAAGAACTGGATGTATCTGTGACATAGTCCAAGGATCTGTGGTCTTATGAAAATCATAGTGAGTTTATCAGAGGGCTGGCAAATGTCTAACAACTCTTGCGTGCACCATCCTTGAAGAGTAGCATTGACTGTACATTGCATTAAATAAATCAATGCAGTGCTTCTCCCATTAGGGTTAAGAAGAAAATATCCAAAGATGGTGTAGATTGAAAACTGGCATTAAATTTTAGGAAACAACCTTATGCATGTCAAGCACCACAGTACTTCCTCCCTGCCCCCAGAACTTTTATCTTTTTGCATCTTTCTAGAGAGTAAGGGTTAAAAATAAAGCTAATTTTCCACACAGCTTTTGGCTACCCGCCCACCACTTTCTCATGGAATGGTGCAATGAATTGTTCCTTGCCTATTCCTAATTTCATCTTTGTATTCCATCTGAACCATTACAGATCTGGTGTGGTGGTTTGCAGCAGCTGTTCAGCTGTCCGTACTTTTAGAATGGTGTGTGTGTGGCGCGCGTGCACACACACACACACACACACACACACACACACGCGTACGTGTCGGAGAGAGGGTAATGCAGTGAAATAAATACAGATGTTCTCCAGCTGGCGAAGGAAAGGCATTGTAGAATGCAGCACATGGATTTTTTAGATGGAACACGTTACAGGTTTTTGACTATATCCTTGTGAGATTTAAGTACTGTGTTAACATGCAGGATGTGACATGATACGTTGACAACAAAACCAAAGTTTCTCGCCATCATTTAGATTTGGTAACTTAAGGGGCAGTGCTATGCATGCTTAGGCCTACAGCTCACTGCTTTCCTGAAAATTGTAGGACTGACTAAACATGCATAGGAGTGCACCTGTATTTGCCATAACTGTGTGTGTTCGCTTTCATCCCAAGAGGAGCTCTGTATTGATTAGTGCGCAAGACAATTCTGAGAAAATATTGTGATGCTTGAATTTCCAGTTCAATTATTTCAGGATGTAGAGTTGGTAAACTGAAGGTCCCCTTCTTATGGTGTAGTTAGAGATAAGTTAAAAGCTGTTTACTTGCTGCAGTAGTCTAAATGCAGCTGCAATGAATGCAGTGCTTTTAGTATTAGATCCAAAGCTTGGGTAGAAATTCTGAGATCCTCAGTCCGACTTCTGGTATCCTTTGTTGCCTTCTCATCATTTTTGTTTTGGCTTTTGAGTGGTAGTGTGTTTTCAGATTGAATGTATTCTGCATGGGATTTCATTTTTTAGTTTTTGGCAACAGCTACTTCCTAGCTTCCAGATTTTTATACCTGGCTACTATTTTCAATAAGCATTGGCTGAAATCATCTAGCGGTTAGTGTCTAATAGACTGTGATATTACCAGAAAGGAGTGTCATTGCCGCACTGGCTTAGGTGCTATGATGTCATAGAAGCAGAGCAGCAAGGCTAGCTAAGTGCAGCGTAGGTTTTAAGAACTGAAGTTCTAGCAATAAGGAACAGCTTTTGTTAAAACTGTGTAGGTATTACCTGATCCCTATAGGCTTTCTTACATGCATCTTGTTTGTATGCATTGATTAGTTCTGAAGTAGTTCCATTCTTTTGTAGAATGCCAGCTAGCTGTAAGATGAATTTTGTGGCTTGTTTTTGAGTGCGAGAAAGAAGTTTAGATAGGAAAAAATACTTAACATATGAAATAACTTCTGAATTTTTAGGCTTCCATCTTTCTCCTTTTAAGAGTAGTCCACATGTTAATTGAGTAATTCAATGTATGGCTTGAGAGCTATAAGGACATTTCTTTTGAGTTACCATTTGATTGGCCAACACTGGCATATGATCTGAATTTGGTTCTGCTGCTTTGGTGATTTTACATGTATATCATCATGAATCTTGCTATGAATGAGACTGTGAACTACCTGTTGCTTTGTTCCTGAAAATGTAGGATCTAGGATGGCTATTGTATTTGTAAAAGCAGAGCCAAATTTGTTCAGCAGCTCACTTGTCCTATCTTCCACAAGTTCATCTGTACCTGGCAAATCACTGAGCCATCCAAGATTTATCATACAAACCAAGGACCTGTCTGGTCTAATGAGTCATTTTCTTTTTTCAAGGTATTTTGGGATGAAGGTTTTAAGTACATTCAGTCATACCCTTGTCTTAACTTTTGCTGAGCATGTGCTGAGATTATTTTTGTGATAGTAACCATATGGGATGTTTAAATTGTCATTGGATTTATTGGGGGATTGGCAGAAAGTGAGCTAAATCTGTTTATGTAAGTGTTCTCTAACTGTTGCTCTCTGTTGGATAATAGCTAACATGACTACAGATCATTAGTAATATGTTCTGAATGGATTGTAGAGTCTTCCCATGGCAGTTTCTTATTAGAAATGGGAAATGAGGCTTGGGAAAATCGGAATTGCTACTCTTCCAAATTGGCACAGAATCCATCCTATTTTAGCAGGATCCTCATTTCTTTCTGAATAGTCTGCAGTGGATACACATGGTTATGTGTATGTATGTGGTGAGACTCCACAAGATTAAAACAGTTACTAGTTCTTATTTTCAAGAAATTTGAAAGTGCATTAGCAATGGCTGCTGAAATAGTAGAAGCTAGATAACTTGATACAGATGTGCAGGTGAACAGAATTGTGCAATGGACTGGCATATCTGTAAATTAAATCCTGAATTACTTTTTCTTGCCTGTCCTCCTTTCCCTTATTAGTGCCCAATCAAACATTTCTTGGATGCTTTTTAAAACGCTCTCTTTAAAACCTGTTTGGATTTGTAGTTGACATGAAACAACGTATCCTTGCTATGCTATGCAAAAGGAGAAAGTAAATGGATTTTGTGAAGGACCAGTCACAAAAGCCAGTTCTGTGCAATCTGATTTCTGCTGAGAACAAAAACAAACAGCAGTCCAAACAGAGGTAGCGATTTTCCCTGAGCCTGATCCAGATGAGTTGTCTGCGGGGCTCACTGCTGAAAATGGAGTGGAGCTCCAGTCCTTGCCTCTTGTGCTGGCAGAACTCAAATTCGTCATGTAACACAGCAGGTAGTTGGGGTTTAGTGGACTGAACTTTCATTTTTGCCTCCCCTTTTTGCTAATTGGTAATAGTGCTTGGCTACTGTGAAATATTTTTCCATGTGCACAACACATGGTCCTATATTGTCATTCTAAGGATAGTGAAAAGCCCGACCTGTCACTGTGTGACTGCTCTGGGGGGTAATTTGTCCTGGCAGCTGTGCTGTTCTGTAGCCTGATGCACATGTTAACTTTCCAGCCCTTTGGTTGATGTATCAAGTGGCAACTGATGTATTTATCTCTAGGTAGTAAACTACAAGCTGCACTCAAATGGTGACTGGAGGCAATTCATTAGTGGTAAATGGGAATCTATGGTAACGGCAGTTTACTTGGCAGCTTCCCCAGTGTGAGACTTGCGTACCCTGGATTAAGAGCAGGAGGAGTGTCTTGGCTGGAAGCAGGAGCTTTCTTTGCACATGTCCAAATGTGCCTTCTATTCCCATGGCAGGCCCTTGTGCTTATGCTACCTTAGATGCTGCTGATATTCAGGAGCAGGTTTTGGACCAGTGTAGGAAGCTGTGCTGTGAAGCAGCCCCCAGACACTCTGGGGGCACAAACGCCTGGAAGGGGAGCCTGTACCAGTCCCACTGAAAATAGCAGGCAATCTGCTGAAGCCCATGCATGCTATGTTCTTGGTGTGGTTTTAGAATGCCTTATGTGGTCCTTTGCCTCCTGCCTAAGGTGTAGCATCTCCAGGCTGTCTCCTACACAGTGCATCACTATAAACCACTGTGACAGCAAGCTATGGTGGATTTTTGCTCACTAAGCTATGTTATTTGTGATGGATGAGCAGGTGCTCTATGGCTTGCCATGACTGTTTCCTCCATAGTCTTCCCACCTGCTCCTGGCATATACGCTATTGTCCTCTGTGGCTGAGCCTCAACAGCCTGCTCCACTAATGAGTGCAAAAATAGCCACTGTACTTAATGAATTTGTGCAAATTTCCCCCAAAGTTTTTCTGCAATGTGTGTTGGAAAATGGGTTAAAATGCTCAGATTTGTCAAATATGTAAATATCTGAAGCTGAAAAAAGTTGAATTTGTGCAGCTTTTTCTGAAGGTAAAGGAAAAAACTGTCCAGGGAGGCCACAAAATAGAGGAATAAATGGATGAGTGTCCTTTCAAGATGGAATCAGTTGAGGCTGTCATTGCTGAGTGAGATTGTGAGAAGTGACTGGGCTGCTCATTGCTTTTACCAGGTGGGTCTATAGTCCTTTCTGACAGGTCATGCCCAAGCCATCATGCTGGGTTCACACACCACGAGAAGTCACTGTGGAAATAAGCCACCCTGAACAACCCACCTAGCCATGGGTTCTTGGGGTGGCTTCTGCACAGTTAACAAAGAACTGCCAAGAAACCATGCTGGATTTGCACTTCACAACAAATCACCCTGAAATGAACAAGGCTGACAAATCACTGTGGGTTGTCATGTGATGTGAATCAAATTTAAGAGTATGTTGTGTAAGAAAAATACAAGGCTTGAAAAATGCAGTACTTGAAAACGTAGTGAAAAAGGCTTGTGTGTGATATCATTTGATGTAGTGAACTGAAGCATCCCCAAATCGATAACCGAATCATCCCTAAATGCTAGATCAAAGGAACAGATGTAGCACGAGGAATTACATTAGGAACGAGACTTGGAAGTTTTCTCTGTCAACACCACCCAGCCCAATAATTTCTTTTAAACTATATCTGAGCTTTGCCATTGCTAGCCATGCTTACTGTTCTCCAGGACTCTCTTCTTAATATTAACCAGGTCTCGATGAAGTTGAACCTGGTTAGCTGTGGGCATACTCAGTAATAAGCTATGGTTAAAGTTGACAGAAAAGGGAGGGGAGCAATTTACCTCTGAGAAGAAAGGAGTGAACATTTCCAGGACTGGCTCCTAGTTTGTAAACTATGGTTTGCGTAGTAGCAGCATGCAGTATTTGCCCTACACCGCAGCACCAGCGACATCATTGCAGAAACAGGAATAGTGAAACATTGGTAAGGAATGTTAATGAGAAATCCCTCAGGTACAAAATGAATGACTGAAGCCTCTCAGGGAGTGGCTAGTGGGTTTGATGCCTGCCATTGTCTCTAAGCTGGATCTTACTCTTGTGCTATATAAGACAGTAGAGCAGGAAGGGCATGGAGCTTGCAGTCATCGGTGAAAGGATGCATAATCAAATTACATACAAGCCAATTATTTGCCACTTTAGGCTGGATTCTTCAAATAGAGCACCACTGTCTGTTCTTACACCTGCCCCTCTCTAATCCAGTTGTTTTTAAATGAGATTTCCTGGAAAGTTTGCATAAACATACATGCACAGGATTTTGATGATTATCTAATAAAATGGGTTGACATTGAGGCTATAAAGCCTTTAAATACACAACAAGCAGCTGGTGAGTAAATAAATAGCCAGTCCAAGAGTGCCCCCATGCAGCTCCCCACACCTGTCTGAACTGGGAGGATTATGGGCATCCAAGAGAGGGTGGGAGGGGTGTGGAGGCGACTGGTGCCCCAGCACTTCTTCTCCCAAGAGAAAGACATAGACAGTTGTTTTTGGCCTTCAGTGTCTTTTGCCCCTGTGAGCAAGGAGGAGCGACTGAAGCAGAGCCTCATTCTTACGCTCCTGCCCCCGCCACCCCTGATCATCTGCACTGGCTCCAGAGTTACACCTGCAGCTTTGGGTCCTCTGCTTGTGTGGAAAGGATCCTGCAGGCTGCAAGGGAAGGAGGAGTCCTGGCTTGCAGCACAGAAAAGCAGGCCTAGTCCTACCCCAGAAACTCTTTTTTTAATGCTTTGTACTGTTCTGATTAGGTTCGTTTTTAGGCTTTGTTTAAAACAAGACATTTAGTTTCCCAACTGAAGATTATGTGGATGCATGCATTAGATAGGGTTGAATGTGCTTCATACCAGAAGGTAATTCTCTCTCCACTGCTTTTGTAAATTTGATTTCTCTCTTCTGTGCTGCCCTGTTGCTACCGTTTGTTCTTTTAAGGCAGGAGATAAGGATGTGGCCTCCAGATCCTGCTGGACTGCAGTTCCTGTCAACCCAGCCAGCATAGACTAGTGTTCGGGAATGATAGGAAGGCTGCATGTTTCCTAGCCTTGTTTTAAGGCAAAAAGGAAATGGAATGAGCCAAAATGGTTTTGTTCCTGCCTTGCACTCTGTGGTGGGTTGTCTTTCACACTGCAAAGTCCGGTTTTAAGCAATACGGGCTTCTTGACTAGTTTAGTTGAGTGAACTGCTGCTAATCAGTTAGGAAAGGCTATGGTTGCTACTTTCTGGTGGAACTGCAACTTCTGTTTCTGCTTTCACATGATGACACTGTCCTGTGTGAATGTGTCACTCTCACCTTCTCACAGGCCAGAACCCATAAAAAGGCACCTGTGGCAATAGCTCCTGTCATGAGCCAGAAATGACCCATCTATAGCATTTTTGAGGGAGTCTTTCAGGATACTGATACAGGCATACTTGGGTCAGTCACTGGTCCACTTAGAATTAAGCTTTATGAACTCTTTCACACAGGGGTTGCAACCTGTAGTGCATCAGGCCCTGTGTTGCCCAGTCGAGAAAAAAATTCCGGGTCATGCTGACATGCAGTATTTTGCTCCTCTCCATATGGAACTACAGCTCCCATCAACCACGGGGAACAATGGCAACACTGCCTGGAGGAGCTGGCAGCTCTAATTCAGCATATCTGGAGGGCACCAGCTTGGGAAAGGCAGGGATTGCATGTACACTCACACTGCATCATTTTCTTTTAAAATCTGGCTTACAGAAGATCAACAGCTTTCTTTCTGTCCTTTCCTGGATGAAGATTATTAGCTCTTAAGTAAGCGCTGGGCAAATCTGCAAGTGTGCTTCTTGGTGGCTTTTGCAGCATTTGTAGAGCACAAAGGGAGTCTCCAGTCTTTATAACATTTGGGGCCTCATTTGTGCAGACTCTATTAACAGGCAGCTCCCATTGACTCTAATGCAAGTTGTTTGGTGCGGCAGCTGCTTATTCAGACCCCTTTTGGTTTCCATCCAGTGTGGAATAGGATGTGAATAGACTTCAAAAGCGCCGTGACCGTTATTTGCAATCTGCTTAAATAGCTGAGGAAGGAACGAATGCAGAGGAGCAGGCAATATCACTGAAAAGAGCCTCTTGTAAGAGGCCCTTGGAAGATGAGTGTATTTCGCTGTCCTTTGCAATACATGAGATGGAGGTGACGTTATTTACTCCCTTGCTAAAGGTGGTGGTAGTTGTTCATCTTGGCGAGCTGCTGCCATGTGCACATACCTCCTGATGATGGAGGGAATCTAACAGTAGTGGTTATGTGCTATTTGGAAATAGCATGTACAAATTCTGCAGATTGGGATCTGGGAGGAGAGGCTTCTAGGTTCAGCTAGGAATGTGCTGACAGCCTTGGTAAGACACCTTTTTGCCTCTGTTTGCTGTCTGTAAACTGGGGGTGTTAGCAGCTTGCTTTATGGGGGCGGGGGGTAGACAGCGAGAATGGAACAAAACCAGGATTGTGAATCGGTTTGTATGTAAAGTAGTCTATGCATGATACTAATGGAATGCAGCAGCTGATAATGGCTCACTTGTCCTGCTTTGGCTATCACTGGAGGAGGAGAATGCTGGCATTCTAACATCAGCCCTTACCAGCCTTCTAGTACCTCTGTGTCCTATCTCTGTCAGGCACCCTTATAAACTCCGGGCAGTAGCATAATGCTTTCTTTGATACTGTCTTGTAAGTAATCGTTAAAGGGACTAGACCAAAAGCAACGAGTAATTTTGTTGCTTACTCGTTAATGGCTCCCTGACGGTATGCAACTGGGCCTTGCACATCTGTTCATTTAAAAACATTTATTACTCATCCTTTTAGGACTACATCTTTGTGAGCGGCTTCCAGCAGTAGTTGGCAGTAATTAAAATAGAACTGGAAACTACAAATGGAAGTAAACACTAGATAAATCCCAGCAACTTTAGGCCAGCATCACCGAACAAGTCTGAATGTTTTATTCCCAACTACATGTTGGGAGTTGACACAGGAAGGTAGCAAGAGATGAGGCTAGGAGGGACCCTTCTATTTCCAGTGACAGCAAAACAGCTGTAAAGCAGAGATGTTGAACTTCAGGCCTGTGGGCCAAGTGTGGTCCTTTGGGGTTTTCCCAGATGTTGGTTCCCCAACTTTCTCATATTCTTTCCTCACCTCCCTGATTCTAGGAGATTCAAATGCCCCTCAGTTGGCTTAGTTACTGGCAGTAAGAACTTTAAGCTAAAATGTACTGGCAGCTTTCATTTTGTCTGAGCTGCTCCAAAATTTAACTGAGCCCTTGGGCTGGAAGGAGTTTGACAGTCTTGCTGTAAATGAGTGCCTGCAACTTTTGCCCCTCTGCTGCAGGGTAGCTATAGGTGCTGTTTGATTGTGGGGAAATGTAGGCCAAGGGTGGGCAGACCTCAGGCTTGTGAGAGCTACTTTTTAAAAAAGAATTTGGATTGATTATCCAACAACCCAAGCCAGTTGCAAACAGTGCCACAGGCAGGCTGGCATACACAAAAAATTAAGGCTTAGGATGCCTCTCTGAGCAGATGCTCAGTCCAGAAATTAGTGATCAGTCCAAGAACCAAGTCTACAAATTAATTCAGACCAAAATCCACTCCTAGTTTCCCCCAAGCCCTCCTTTTCAGCAGTTTAATTTAATTGCTGTTGTTAAACCAGTGGGAGTGAGAAACTGCTGCTGATCTGCTAGAAATCACTTAGAGCTCTACCAGTAGACCCTGATCCATGTTCTGCCTGGTCTTGATGTAGGCTGTCATACGCTTCGAGCATTTACGGTTTGTGCAGGATGGCAAAGCGCAAGGTCTGCTTGCTCAGGGAAGCCCGACTTGTAGACTGGCAGTAGGAAATGATTTTTCTGTGCTCTAGGTCTTAGCATCCCTGTGTGCCATAGTTTTTCCTGTAATGGGACCCGATGCACAGCTCCCAGGGTATGGCTGTTGCAGGTGTGGTCAGTGGAAGCATTGCCTGTTGACAGCTTAATGTGCAGATTCTAAATACTTTTAGGGTGCAATCTTAGGCGTGTTTAGACAGAAAACATCTCACAGCTCCCAGCTTTGCCCAGCCAGGGTGGCTTGCACAGCCCTGAGTTTGTGATCTGCAGTCACTTGGGCTATTGTGTTGTGCTGTCTAAGGCTACAGTTCATACAAATGTTGATAAATTGAATATACTGAGAGCTTTTATATCAATAGCATCTGATTAGATGTGGCAGAAAGGCTTGAAGTAAGCAATGAGGTTTCTATTTCTGGGTCTGTCCTTATTTAATTTAAAAAAACAGTTGAGTACCCTGTCAAGTAGATACTGTCGATGCTGAAAGTCTTCTGCAGCATTTAGCAAGAATACATAGATTGCCAAAGGTTCTTCCTTGGTTCTAGGGAGGTGGAGAAGTTGCAGAATCCTAGAGAAGTATCTGTAGTTAAGCATGCCCTAAATAATCTCCTTGTATATCCAGTGTAGGCTGGTAACGCCTATATTAGTGGGGCTACTGTGCTGTTGCAGCTTTTATTTTGTGCCTTATAGGAGCTATCATTGGTGCTCCATGGTGAGGAAACTCTTTTGGAGATTGATTTCAGGACCATGGATAGCTCCCATAAAGCTCCAGTTGTGCTAGCAGAAGCTAGATGCTGAACTATGCTTAGGAAAAGAATCCAAGTCAAGTTAATATTTATGCAGGTATAGTTGTGTGTGATACTTGCATTGTGCAGCTCTTTGCACAACTGGCTGGGCAAGCATAATGGGCAACTGCTTGCAGAATGCAGAGATTCGGTGGAACTCTGATAGAGCTATTTGAGTTTGCAGAATGATCTTAAACGTGTTCCACCGTGTTTTGTAAATTAACACACACTGATGGTGCTATATAAATAACAATAGCACTACTGACAGTCCCTCTAATGTGTTACTTTGACGAGCTGAAGGGCCAGTCAGCCACAAGTGGCAGCCTGCCAGGAAGTAGGTGACAAAACCAGGGAGGATTCTCAGCCCCTTGCTGGACTGCAGCTGGCTGTGCACTTCCACTCAGCCTGGGTCAAAAGTCACTGACTGGGTGTTGATTCTGACACTGCACATGGTCAGACCGCTTGCATGCAGCCATTTGTTCGCATGTGCATCCAGTCCTTAAGTTTTCACATCCTGCAGACAGGACTACCTTCCTGCCCTTCTCTATTCGTCTGGTGGAGGGGGCGAGGGAGGACTGCTTCCCTCTCTCTGCCATATGAATAGGGGCGAGGCAGCACAGTCCATTCATGACAGTCGTGTGTATATATATATATTATGTAAGGGGATGCAGTGCAGGTCTTTTGCATCTCAGGGACTGCAGCTGCTCCTCTTTGTTTCTCCTGATGCTAGCTCTTTTCTCTTGCTGTTCTAGCTGCCTTGCTTGCACAAACAACGCTGTCTGAATCGTTGGATTAGGTAAGCTGATAAGTGGGGCTTTTGGTATGGCTTCATTTTGTGAGTCTGGAGAACTGGCTCAACCTGCAACTTTGTTTTGGCTTGTTTTCTTAAGTAAGGTAAGTATGGGTCTGTATGACTGTTAGATACGGAGACTGATAGCCATAAACATGGGAATGTTTGGGGGCAAGTTCTTATTTCAACAACAGGGAAGTGAGTGGGTCTGGTTGGGACCAATGGAAGCCCCTAAGTCAGGACCTTGTGGAATTGCTGGCAGGCTTCGAACGCTGGAATGTTGGCAGGGCTGTGGCCATGGCTGCTAGACTTGCACACCTGGAATGGCTGGAAAAACCTGCCTCAGCCATGGACTGGTTCTTTATAAAGACTGCAGGACCCTAATATGGTGGAGTGACTTTAACCCTTTCTCCAACATACCAGTTCTGATCCCAATCACTCCCTCCACTGCCACAGTGTGTAATGCTGAATAATGGTCCATTATGGAAAAGAAATAAGTATCCAGCAATATAAATTACAGGCGTGAAGCCCTTGATCCATATTGGGACTGCAGAAGGAGCAAGGACTGAAGTCCTTCTGCCTCCTCCCTCACTGCATTAGGGTCACGATCCATTTCTGGTGCCTGTGCTTCCTCTAGAGTGAAATGCAAGAAAAGTTGCTTGCTACATCCTTAAAGTATCCTGGGGTTTAGGTCTTAGACTTTAGGAGGGCCGTGTTGTGCTGGGCAAACCTGTAGATGGACAGACAGGCTGACCCATTGGTCTGTCTAGTTCGGAATGTTCTATTCAGATGGGCAGCCGCTGAGGCAGGGGGGCTTTCTTTCCCTGCTCTCCGATATCATTAATTAGAGACATTCAGGACTGAACCTGGAGGCTCTGCATATTGAGGACTGACTCTCAGCCTCAGATGCCTCCCATGACTGCTTTGTTTCGGGCGCTGGAACATCAAGTAAAGACTTGCATGTTCGAATGGACCAGCTCAGATCCTAGTCCTGGATGGAACCTTCCCACCACCTCAAAATGCCCTTGAAAGGGATTGCCACGCTTAGCTGCAGGTCACTTGAGTATAGAGAAATCCAGTGATTACATGCATGTGCAAACACACTCTGAAATGAATCTCTGGGGATGATGAATGTTCGTCTTGCCAGTCAGTTTCAAGATTATCACTTTGTTCCTGCAGTTACCGTCTGAGGTATTTACTAAGCTAGTTTTTCATTGAAATTTATCAAGATTTTTAATATTATCCAGCCAAGGTCAGGCATTTTTTGTTCTCCCTGCACCCCCACACACGTTATCTTTACAAACCCTATCAAGTACATTTCATAGAGTGAGAATTTTGGGTTTCCCCAGTCTATGTCAGTCCATAACCACTACACTTGCTGTCCCTGGTATACGTTAATTAGAACGGATTTGGAGGAGAAAGACGCATATTGAGCAGGTGTATCAAAAAAGGGTTTAATCTGTGTGCTAGTGTCCTCCCCCCTGCCCCTGAAACTCACTGAATGACTTCCGGCCAGTCACTGTCATTCATGCTAATCTACCTTTATTGTTGTGAGGATAAAATGGAGAGGAGGGGAACTTTGAAACCACCTTGGGTTCCTTGCAAGAGGAAGAAAGGTGGAACTTAAATGCAATATAATCATCATCATCATCATCATCATCATCATCCCTTGGGTTCCTTGCAAGAGGAAGAAAGGTGGAACTTAAATGCAATATAATAATAATAATCCCTTGGTTCCTTGCAAGAGGAAGAAAAGTGGAACTTAAATGCAATATAACAACAACAACAACTTATTTATTGATTAATTAAAAGCTTTTATATGGTATCCTATTATATAAAAATTTCAGGACAGTTTACAATGCTTTAAAAGTACAATTTAAAAGACAACAATTTCCAATGAATGAACTAAAACAATGTATAAAAGAAAACAATAAACAGTAAACCACAAAACAAGAGCGACTAAATGTTAAAAACTATTAATTTCAAAATGTTGTTTAAATAGAAAGGTTTTGACCTGGCGCTGAAAAGAGTGTGGACTTGGCACCAGGCATACCTCTCTGGGAAGTACATTCCAGAGTCTGGGCACCACTGCAGGGAAGGCCCTAATAATAGTCTAAATGCATCTTTGGGTGGAGTCTTGATAGATGCATGATTTCTCTTGGAATATAATGCCTCTTTTTAAAATTAATGATATGTAAAGAAGGCTAGAAGAAAGTACATTAGCACCAAAGACAACATTTTTGCTGGCATTTGCCCTTGGAATGGATTCAGCTTTCTTTTTAGGCTTCTGACTCTCTCTCTCTCTCTCTCTCTCTCTCTCTCTCTCTCTCTCTCTCTCTCTCTCTCTGTGTGTGTGTGTGTGTGTGTGTGTGTGTGTGTGTAATTCTACTATATTGACTGTTTGTCCAGAGCTCTATTCCCCTTGGGCATTCTCATATATGACCTGGCATCTGCAGCTTTCTTGAGGGAGTGCCTGCCTCTGAGGAGTCCCTGCTGTAAGAAGCAGAAGGGGGAAACATTAGGAAAAAAGCTAAAAGCTCTCTTTGTTTCTTAAAGGTTGATGTATTGATTATGCACATCACAGTCTTCGTTTTGGGTATGGAACAGGCCAAGGAAAAACAATGTTATGTTTATGGTATAATGAAGGATGCACATGCATTCGTACAGAAAGTTGGCAGTCTTTTTAGAGCCATATTGCTAGGTGAAATTGTTGTTGCTGTACTAGCGTGCCAGACCAATATGTTCACAAGGTCTTAAGCACCTGAGCTGGAATGATCTCTCAAATCAATCATACCACCTTATTTCAATTTGTTCCTGGTAGACTTGCAAAACACTACCTTGTAGGCTGCCTAATGATGCATAAAGGAAGGAAACCTAATACATGAACGGAGCGTGATTTAAAGGGCAATCCTGTGCAAGTTTTAACAAAAAGGCCTACAATCCCCAGCATGCCCCAGCCAGTGCAGGGCCATAGGATTTTTTTCTGCCTAAATTTTCCTAGCATTGAGCCCTTAAGTATGTACAGCCTTTGGTGACTAAACTGCACTTAGGACACAATCCTACATGCACTTTCCTGGGGGTAAGCCTCTTGGAAATATGCAAGGTTTATTTTTTGAGTACACGTGTATAAGGTGGCACTGTTCATGGTGCTACTGGACATCTTGTCTTGGAGCCATGTCAGCATCTTGTGTTGCTATCAGGACTTCTGATTCCTTACTGTGTTCAGGTTGGAACTGAGCTTGTCATCCTGCTTGCCCTGTTGTTATGTGCAGACAAATTGTTTCCAATTTATGGAGACCCTCTGAATGAAAGCCCTCCAGAATGTTCTGTCCTTCACAGTCCTGCTCAGCTCTTCTAAGTTCAAGGCTGCGACTCCCTTTCTGGAGTCAATCCAGAAAGATGTAAAGGGGTTCAGCCCCTTCTGGGATGCACCCCCCCCCCATGCAATGCACACCTTAATGAGTTGAGGAGAGTTAAGAGTGTCAGGAAAGCTGAGAGCAATGCCCCTGGGGGCCAGGCTGTGTCGCTGGGCCATCTCCTAGCAAGGGCTCCCAAGCAGAATGGTCAAGGCTGAGACACCAGACTAAGATGCACCTACCCTCTTCAGCATTCGTGATCACAGCAGCAGAAGAGAATGGTGATGGTGCGGAGAAACTCGTGAAGAGCAGCTACTGGGCAGCAGGGGTAGTTGAAGGCAGCATTGGCAGAGATGCTCAAGTTAGTATTGTGCAGAAGAAGGCAATAAACCACTTCTGAATCTTCTTCCCTTGAAAACCTTGCTTTCCCTAACCTCCTTTATAGTTAAAAAATAGCTCGTGAGCAAGGGTGGCTCTGGATCTGTACACCGGGGGCCAAAGCAGCACATCCACCTCAGAGTCCCTGTTTCACTTCTCTTCCCCAAGCACTGTGCACCAGCTGCTTTGACAAAAATCAAGCACACCAAGAGCAACTTAATTACAAATGGCGCACAGCATTGCACTTCTTCGTTTGCTTTCAAGTGAGAAAGCATTTAAATGGCTCTTCTTGTTACCCCCTGAAGTTTGCACAGTTTTGCAGCTTGTACAAAACCTTGTTTCATAAATCTGTAAAACAAAGACTACAAAGCACTGACAATAGCTAAAGGTTGGTGGCGGATGGGTGGGCAGAACCCAAGTTACTGGCTTTGTCAGGAAAACATCAAATAAGCCAAACACAAAACCTGTGAGCAAAACCTAAACAAAGCAAATGCTACTTGAAAAGTTAAAAAGAACTCAGTGTTTGGTTCCATTGTCTGAAACTTGACTGTACTACATTCTTTAAATAGGCATTGCATATTTGCAGAATGGAAGATGGGAATTCTAGATGTTTTTCTAAATTTCTAAGTTAGCAACAGCAGAGCTGCCAAACAAAAAAGTAGTACTATTTCTCCTAGAATACTGAAGGGTTAAAAGTGCCACTTGCCACAACTGCATCCCTCTTTGGTGTTGTCTTTTAAATAAAGCAAGCAAAATCTGTCCCCCGTGTGATTCAGTGGAGCAATTCCGTTTGTGTGGCATGCGGAGCCGTGAGCAGGAAATTAATATGCCAGTCTGAGGGCTGTCATAGTTTTTTTCCTTTATTGGTGGTTAGGATCCTTCTAGAACGCCCCATTTTGGAGCTGCCCCCCTTCAGTAGATCCTCTCCTTTTGCACAGCTTTCTGCATCTCATTGGTGGATTTCTTTCTCTGTGGAGTGCTTCTTGCTCTGTGACCTGTATCACTCACCTTACTAAATGCTAGCTGCAGGGTTGTACCCAAATTGCTGGCATTATTTTGTTCTGAACACAATAGAGTAACCTTCCACTGCCTTGCTCCCCCAGAAGAATTGGAGGACTCCATTTTGCATTGTCGAGACATGCAAAGTCTGTCTGTCTGGCTGTTGAGATTGCTGTGCAAGTCAAGCTCAGCAGGAGAGAGCAAGAAGGAGAGAGCTACTGCCAGTTGGCTATGGAGATGCCTTCAGTATTATTTGGCATCTTCTTTGCCTTTTATTCTGTCATTTCAATCCTATTTATTTATTTCATTTTTATTCCACCCAATAAGACTGAAAACTCCCTGGGCAGTTAACAGAGTCAAAAAACATGAAAGAAACAGCATATCACAATATGACAATAAAACCAATAAAAATCATGAAAACAACCAGCAGAACAACAAGCCTACCACTGCCATAATCAAACAGGAACACAGTGCAACAGTTATATACAATGCAACATTAAAACTAGAATTTAGCTGCTAAAATTTTGGGAGGATGAAAAGGTTTTCACCTGGTGTCAAAAAGAAGGCTGATAAAAGGTGATAAAAGGTGCTACTGAATCCACTTGTGCCTAAAACAACAGTTCTGGATTCAGCAGCACCCCCAAACTGTGAGGCTTGTCCTTTAGGGGAAGTACAATCCGATCCAGAACAGGTTGACTGTCTCCTAATTGGACAGATGACCCACCCACCAACAGCATCTCCATCTTGTCTGGATTGAGTCTCAGTTTATTGGCTCTCATCCAGTCCATTTTGGAACCCGGACACTGATTCAGCATGGCCACTGACTTCAAATGGGTCGGATGAAAAAGAGAGGTGGAGCTGAGTATCGCCTGCATATTGATAACATCTCAGCTCACACATCCATGTAACATCCCCCAGTGGTTTCACGTAGATGTTGAAAAGCACGGTGAACAGAATAGAGCCCTGTGGTACTCCATGGCATAACTGCCATGGCACAGACCAGCAATCTCCTGGCACCACCTTCTGGAATTGGTTGGTCAGATAGGAGTGCAGCAAATACAATGCAGAATTTCCTACACCCAACCCAGCCATCCTATCTAGAAGGATACCATGGTCAATGGCATCAAAATCCTCTGAGAGGTTCAGGGGAATCAACAGAGTCACACTCCCCCTGTCTCTCTCCTGGCATCCCACAGGGTGACCAAGACATTTTCCATTCCAAAACCAGGACTGAAGCCAGATTGAAATGGATCTGGCTAGTCAGTTTCATCCTAGAGTGCTTGGAGCTGCTTGGCCACCACCCACTCAAACAGTTTGCCCCAGGAGGAGATGTTGGCAACAGACCTACAGTTGTTTACATCCCCTGTGTCCAAGTTAGACTTTTTAAAGAGTGGCTCAATCACAGCCTCTTTAAAGGAGGCTGGTAGCACTCCCTCTTTCAAAGAGGCATTTACTGGCTCCTGGATCCAGGTGTGAATCCCTTCCTTAGTTCTACCAATGATCCAGGATGGGCAGGGGTCAGGCATACAAGTGGTAGGCCAGGCTTCACCAAGTATCTTGTCCACATCCTCAAGCCTCAATAACTGAAACTCATCCAACTAAACTGGACCAGATGGTGTTCTGGATACTCCTGTTGAAGGAAGTGCATTAATTGTGGTGTCCAACTCATGACAAATCTGAGTGACTTTATCTTCAAAGTGCTGTGCAAATTCATCACAGTGACCTGCAGAAGGGTCTACAGTTGAATAGAGAAGAGTGTGTACTACAATAGAGAGGTCTCTGGTTTGCGCAGAACTATTCAAGCAGCAGCATCAGCATTGACATCTGGTTGCTCAAGGTTTCCAAACCTGTATTGTGAGATCTAGAGTGGCTAATTGGCTGAAAGGATCCTGGGAGGCAACTTTATCTTGCATCTGTAAACATTGCTGCTCTTGGCAAAGCTAGCCCAACATATATTTTTTAACTGAAGTACTCTTTTAATTTTTAATGAGATGAACAAGGCAGATAATAGATGTCTTGGGGTGATTAATCTAGTACAATATTTCTACAAAGAAAGCGTTTATGTGTGTGTGAATTGGGGTGCCACACCTGGGCAATGATCCTAGTTTTTGAAATGTTGATCTGGCTTCTCTATGCTAAGAAAAGCCTGTGTCAAGTATTTCCTCCTAGGTTAGTGGTATATTACATCAGCAACTTTATTCAATACGTATACAATTCTGTTCCTAATGGGGTTTTAGGACCGTGATCATCTGTACTATACTCCTGTGTAAGAGATGCATTTCAAACAATGTACCAATCTTATATGCCAGATCAGAGATAAGGCAGCTGGAAGGGCATTGTGGAATAGCAAATCCAGCTGAGTATGCTTCCCATTGCTGTTGTTGGAACCAAATGTGCCCTGGTCACGCATCATTAAGATTATAACTAAAGGACAATAAGCATTGTTAGTGTGATTTTCTTCCAGGTGAATCAAGCTGGCATTTTGTTGGTTGTCACTTGTGGCCCCAGTCATAGACTGTCAGTCTTGCGATTCAGTTGAAGGCCAGGCAAGAGTAGATTCTCTATCTCTTCTACCTTTCTCCTTAATCTTAATCATCCTTGAGAGTTCCCACACAATCCAATAAGACATTTAGGGTGCAATCCTATAAATGCTTAGCCAGCATAACATCCTAGAATTCTCAGCACGGCCCAGCATCCAGTGAGGCTGCTCATAAACCTCCAGTCTTGGAGACGGATTATGGGCATCTTGTGGAGGATGGAAGAAGCACAGAAGTGAGACTTAAATGCATGCTTCTTCTGACTTACCAAACACTTACATGGCCAATTTTGACAATCTAAATGTTTTGTCCCAGTGAGTGAGAAGAGGCAACAGCATGTTATCATATGCTGCTGACACCTGATTTCTTCTTTTGCCTCCCTGCTCCAAACCTCCATCTCTGAGGTAGCTCTTGTAACTTCAGAGTTAAAGCCAGTTCAGTTCTTTCTGCACCAGCTGTAAGGGTGGAAGGAGTGTGCTATGAGTGTCCTGGAGGCTGGAGCTGGGACTGCAAATTATCCTAAGGCCCATGACTTTGTCTAGCAGCCATAGGATGTCTCTTAGGTTGTAAAATCTTGAAAAGATATGTAGGGTTTTTTTTTTTGCAATCTCAAGTAGCTCACCATCTTAGCGGCCGAACTAGACATTGCTTTAAAATATGCGGATGATGCCAGTGAGTGTCTCTTTCCCTTGTTTCTCTGGTAATATCAAGTTGAAACATGTGAAGTGAGATTATTCTCTGCGTTTCTCCTCTTCCCATATAGCACTGTCAGTGACGTGCTAACAGGAGCACAGCCATGGAATGTCAAGTGCAGTTGCATTGCACGTCTGCTCCAACTAGATTTCGGCAGGAACCATATGGAAGAGTGATGGATCTGGAACTATCTACTCTGTGTGTGTTTGTTGTACTTTAAGATTGTTTAAATTGTCTTCTTCCATTTAATGATAAACCTCAAAATTGCAAGTTGCTCTGCACTGTGTGGATGCTTGGCTCCATTTCCAAGTTGGTAAGGTAAACTTGTAAATGAGACCTTCAATGTGTCTGAGCTTTGTAATACAGTTCTGGGTGTATCTACTGAAAAGGATGCGCCACTGAGTTCAATAGGACTTGCTTCCAGGACTGCAACGAAAGTGTCCCAGTCAGTACATAGCCTACATTTCCTTGTTAAAAAACCCCCCAACATTCAGCAATCTGAACCACATAAGATACTAGGACCACATAGGAATTAATAGGAATGATGGTATACACCATGCATCGAGTCCATGCACATTCAAAACAATGCATGGGCTACTTAGGAAAACAGATTTTTTAAAAATTTCATTACGGGCATGTATTTCATGCTTAAGTTGTTACATTATTTACAAATGTTTTGTACGAATAATCTGCTGCTGTACCTTAAGTGAGAATTGATTGATTTAACTCTGGCTAGAGGAGATAGAAACTTCTGCTTTCTCTTGGACAAGTTAGATGCTGAAATTATATGCTATATTTCTGTATTATCCCTTGGCAGTCTTTTCCTTCAAATGCATATATATTTTCTTTCTTATTTGTTTGTTATTTCTTTTTTATGAAAATAAATATATATATTAAAAAACAAAATGATTGGTGGGGAGAACAAAAAATTGTACATTTACCCGAATTTGCAGTTTTATCTGGAAGGAGAGCATAGAATTGCCTCTTTGTGTCCCTTCTTTTCCCCACAGCTTGGTCAAACATGGTAGAACAACCTTCCACAATCAAATGTCCTCTAGTTGCCTTGATCTACAACCCCTATCACTTCCAGTCAGCATGCTGGCTGGGAATAGTGGGTGTTGTAGCTTTACCTATCTGGAGCATGCCAGGTTTGGGAAGGCCGTGGTGAACATTTGTACAAAAAGAAACATTCTTTATCTCTGTGCAGAGAGAGGAAGCAGTGATGGGAAAGTACTCAAGGTTTCTTCGCCTGTGTACAAGGGGCGCATGATGTTCTGCCTATGTGGGAAGCCTTTGAATCCCTTTGTTTCCTGGTGGAATCTGCATTTGTAACCAGATGCCCCCAACCTCCTCCTGCAGCCTTGAGCTTTACCGCTGCTAGGAAGAAAGAGGGCAGAAAAAGAGACCTAATGACAGCCGGGCATTTCAGTGGTTCATGTCGCACTGGCAGTTGCTACCTCTGGCCCAGCTGAAAGGGCATAAATCTTAAAGCGTGTTTTTATTCCCCTGGTGGCTTTGTTTGGCAGTCAGCGAAGATATTGCCTGGATTTTTATAATACCTTGGGTCCCCTTCAGAAGGAGGGGCTGTTGGTTAGGTTCTAAGGCTGTCAAAATGTTTTGATACAGCTGGATGATTTAATGGCTGTACACAAAGGCAATTAGCTTCAAGTCACAAGTCAGTATCAATAGGAAATCTGGAGGTCTTTTCAGTAATTGCTGTGAGAGATGGTGTGCGATTAATTCTTTCCTTGTTTGTTGCCTTTGGCGCCCATTGGTTGTTTCCACTGTTAACCTTACTTGAAGTAGACCTATTGGAATGAATGGAACTGCAGTTAGTTATCACTGGAGATAACATTGGCTGCAACCCACGTTTATGGAGAAAGTTGAATATCTTTCTCTTTCATGGCTTGCACAGCGATGTTGCCTGTTCCATTTTGAAGCAACCTGACAGGAATTCTTTTGATGCTCTGTTACAATTTTTAGACTGTTAAATATGCCCAGCTTTGAGAGTCCAGTGTGGATTAGTGTTGTATGAGGACTAGGGGCAGTGTTACAATTTATTTTTGTAAATCTAGCATGTTTTTGTAATCTGTGGATTCATCATTATAAATGGGAGCACAGTTTATGGAAGGAATGAAAAATCTGTCAATTTCACTTTCTCCCACATTTGAATTCTTAAAATTTCAAGTTCTTTCCCACTGTTATATGAAGGAAAGTGTGAATTTTGGTAAGCTGTTGTCAAGAAGGGACTGAACAAAATCTTCTGTCATCTGTACCAGCCAAATTCTCTAGGTACAGCTTTTCCCAGCTAAAAGACATTTGATATGGAAGGAAGAAACTGCTCAAGTGAGCACTCTTAGTCCCAGCTTGTTGCAAGTTCTTCCTCCAATTCAGAACTGGCTTTCTGCTTGCCAAGCCCTTTACTGATGCCTTCAGCTTTCCTCCTATACATGCTCAAGGGCAAAAGCAGCTTCTGTCTCAGCCCTGGTTAAATTGTAGGTTCTTCTCCCTTTTTAAAGAGCCACCTGATCATTCTTGCCAACTGTTTTGTCATTAATGGCCAGATAGCAACATCAGAAAGAACCCTGAGAAAGTGTAGCATATTCCTGCTGCATTCTTCACTTTTGCCCCACACATGCCAAGCTGTTAAAAGTTGGCTGGCCTAAACAGAAAGGTCTTATAGTATTCCGGAAAAGTAGGCTGTGCTTTTGATTTCTGAGAGGAGGAAGCTGAAGCAAAGATAATACAGTCAGGAAGGTGCCAGTGTTCCTGTTGAAAGCTCAGATGTGCAGGGATCATGTCTGTCAAACTTTATAAATTAGAATCAGTACACTGAGTGTGAAAATGAGTGAGAAATCTTTTCAGTTTAGTTTTTGATGAGGACTCCACAACATTCATGAATTTCTTAATAAATGGCACAAAGAAAAATTTGAGACTTCAACAAAAATCAAATGTGAGAGAAAGCGGAACGAATAAATGCAACCAGGCAGGCTTAATGTTTAAAGGCCCCTGCTTGAATCCTTGTTTAAAACCAGTTTAAATTAGGCTTGCCATATCTTTTTGCCCAACAAGCTCCTGATCTTGGGCAGCTGCACAGCAGGAAAATATCACGGGGGCCTCTCCATGCTGGGAATAACTATTGAATGTGGCTGATGCAGATGAACTGAAGGTTTTGTTTGGTCCCTTGTTGAAAACAACTTGCCAGAATTCATGCTTTTCTTCACATATGACTTGGAAAGACCTTGAGATTTTATGGCTTCAAATGGAGGTGGAACTGAAACTGACCAATTTTTCATCCCTAACATGAGCTGTGTCTAGAACACTTCAAATCCTTGCTACAAATACACCGGTAGACCCTGGACTGTTCCACAGTTAGTCCTTATATGAACGCCAGTGCTGTTCTGAATTAGCTGAGCATTATTCATGGATAGAACAAGTCTTGCTTTGGAGTATCTATGGTATGGAGAATGACTGTTTAGATGGGACTGACTTGATAATTCACAGTCTCATTTGATGGAATTGTTGGAAACCCCTCATACAAAGTAGTGCATCTAGAAGTGTCCTTAAGATGGGAAAAGGTGAACGTTTTATAAACAGAAGACAACCCCCCCACACACTAAAACTGTTGCCATTCCTAATGTTGTTCTTCCACCCTTACCTGCCCCACCCCCCAAGAAATCAAGTTAGTTTGCAGCCTGCGTCAGCCTGACACTAATTGGGGAGGAGGAAAATACATTTGAGCAGCCTTGTTATGTTCCCCTAGTCTCAAAAAAGATAACTAGTTTCAGTCTTCTGCAAATTGTGTGAAACAGCAGCTACATAGTCTTGCAAACAAACCTATTAAGATCGTCTATCACCAAAAAAGAATCCAACTTTCCTTGAGTTTTGTTTTTTTAAATGGGACTTGAAAAATGGCCAAAAGCTGTTTGGAGAAAAGTTGACCCAATGCAAACCTTAATTAACAAAGCACACAGTGGAAAAGAGAGCCCTTGAAAGGAAGTGGAGACTAATGTTAATGAATCTTGGACACCTACATTATTGCAAGAGATCTTTGTCTTCTGTCTTGGCTTTGAACACTGTTGCTCTTAAAAGTTCTAGAAGCAAAGAAATTTTGCTTTAGCAGTTCTTCAGAATCCTTCATTGTGCTTCAGTGTGCTAAGCTCTTCTTGTAAATGCCATAGCTCACAGCTCCCCCATATGCTAGTATAAACAAAACAAATTGCAGTTTGCAGTCATCTGAATAATACTTATTTTCTGATTTTGTAATTCTGGACAAAATTGGCACGGTATCCCAGAGCTTGTAAACTGAAAGAGCTTTTATTCTTTGTCCAGTCCTTGTTTGAACAGTAGAATGAGACTTTATGTTAGGGGTGGGGAATCTCTACCCCTCTTCTGTGGGGCAGCTGCCATGATTCCTGGGTGCTGATTATGCTGGCTGCTGGTGATGGCTATTGTAGGCTGGGGCTTCTAGAGGATCAGAAGCTATTCACTCCCTCTTTTGATGAACAATAGTTATTTTTAGTGGCAGGTTGTCTTTAGAAGAAACCAGGAATGTGCAGGGAACTTCTTCCATCTGGTTATTCTGCTTTTCCCTCCTAAAGATGAATTTTATTTGTTAAATCCATCATTGCTCCCCACTCCCTCAAGTTTGGGCAAACATGGCTATTGCTGAAGATATTCCAGGAAAATAAAATGATAGTCTGCTGGAGTGACCAGTAAAATTTTGCTCTATAAGTGGCAGAGAAAGCTCTCTTTCTACTTCCATCCTGTTTTCCTCATAAGAATTTGGTAGAGCTTATATAAGGTATCAAGATGATGATCTTGACCCCCCTCTTGTGCATTGTACCAATGATATTTATCATGTTCATTGACTTCTGATTTGCATAATTCAAAAGACTCGCATTGACTTTTAAAGACCTAAATAGTTGTAGCTCAAGTTACTGGAAAACTTTCCTCTCCAGTATGAACCTGACCAAGCACAAGCTTTGTGCTCTCAGTGCCCTCTAACATGGGACTGCTGGTTTTATGTGAGCAGGAATTTTTGTGGTTGCCCCTAAGCTCTAGAGCGCTTTTTTCTGGAAAGCTGGCTGGTATTCCTCTCCTGTGGTCCACCAGAGAAGGGTAAAGACCCTCTTATTTGAAAGCTTCTTGGTGCCAAAGAAAATATAATGACCTGTAATATGAACAGCATTGTTGTAAAGTTTAGAGGGCACTGGACTTGATTGTAACTGGACAGAGGCAGGCATTTCCTTTTCCTGTTCTGTCTCACCAGAGACAATAAAGAAGGGTGTGTGTTTGTGTTTGTGTGTAGTGGGGGGGGGGCTTCCTAGTCATATGTACCAACTTGCGAGTGCTATTTGTTCCTTTGATCTTAGTGTAGATTAAATTGTGTTATGGTTCTTGTTTTGACTGTTTTTATGTCTCAATAGCTGCCTTGGATATTTTATATAGAAAGGTGGGTTGAAAACAGTTTGGATAAAATAGCTTCACTGCTAAAACTGTTGCCTGCCTTCAGATATTCACTGTTTCATGGAAGAATACAATGTGCATGATCAGGCTTTGTGGCTAAAATGACCCGAAATACCCTGCTTACATGAACCCTTGTTGTGTCAAGGTTACTCTGTGCATCTTGATTATGGCTGTAATCCTGTGTATGCACATGAGGGAGTAAATCCCATTGAAATTGGTAGGACTTGGTTCTGAATAAACACAGATAGCTTGTAGCTGTGCGTAAACAAGCCTTCTGAAAAGTGCCTTGGAAGATCTAGGAAGCGGTAGTCCTCAGTAGTAAAGATTGCAGAATGAACTTTCACCACAGGCATCTGACCTCTTCATATAATTTCAGCATCTGCTTTTAATATTTGGATTATAAAAGAGATCTCCAAATGAAAAAGATTTGGAAAAGGATTGAATACACCCACTGTTGGAGAGTGGTTCCATTAGTCCTATGTTTGATATGGGTGAACAAATAGTATAAATTAATAGATGAAGTGGCTACAAGAGAGAGAGGGCCTTTTTAGTGGTGGTGTCCCTTCTAAGGAATGTCCTCTTCACAGAGGCTCACCTAAGACCTAAGTCATGGCCTTTTGGTACCATGTGAAGACTTTCCTTTTCTTTCACTCATTTTATGTACTGTTTTTGGTGTTTTTAAGTTTTAGCACTTCTATTCTCCTGCAGGGTTTTGCTTTGATTTTAGTGTTGTACTGTTTCTACCCTTTGCTGCTGGTTTCTCACTTGTGATTTTGTGATGTTCTGTTCGACTGTTGTCAGTTGTTTTGTATTCACTGTTTTTAATTTACCCATAAAATGCCCAGATAATGCTAGTTATTGGGTGGTCTATACAGGTAATAAATACACAGTGGATTATGCTTGTGTAGTAAGTGCTGCTATGGAAATGTAAACCATGGTCAATTTAACTGCAATTCTTTTTGAAATGGTTTTTCTCATACATCCATATTTAGCTCTGATTTCTTTTTACAAAGGCTAAAGTAACTCACTCTAACAACTTGCAAGAAAACAAAAGAATATTTGCTCTGAATCAGACCTAGTGTCTGCTGAGTTTAATATTTTATTTCAGGCAATTGGAAGCAAAACATTGGGATAGAGATGATACTGTTTGGTCCCAGTATTAAGAGATGCTGGAGATGGTAGCTTCATTTAGTTGCCTCGGCTTTTCCTTGTGAGTCTCCATGCTCCCCTTTGAAAGCCTTCTAAACTCATGAACAGCACTTTTATTTTGCAGCATATTTTACCAACTAAATGTTTTTGAGCTTTAGAACAGCAGGTGGTGCATAATATTTTTCTTAACTTCTGGCACACCCTTCTGTTTTTCAGGTGAGGTGGGAAGGCAGAAGGAAGTGATATGGCTGGATAGGTGTGCTTGTTGCATTCTTGAACCTGGTTGTAACCCCATGAACATAAAGATCAGTACTTCTGTCATTCAGGTTCAAAGGCCTTCTGGATCTGGCAGTGAGATTTGTACAAATGTGCAGAACTCGGACAGTTCAGGCTTTTGGCATCACAGTGGCAATTAACGGCCAGCTGTTTAACTGGAGAGAAACTTGTGCTCATGGTACTGGTGGTTTATATGGTCCAAAGCGAAAACATAACGCAGCCTGGGGGATGAGCGTGCGAGGCTGAGTTGTTTACATGAAACCTGTAAATCAGTAAAATGCTGTATAGTCTGCCAATCCAGCTAGATGAACTGCCCTCCTAAATGGTAAGAGTTCTGCCCAGTGTTAGTCTTGCTTAGAGTGGGAGTTAAGTAGTAGCACCAGTGGGCAGCGTGCATGTGGCATGCTGGCCTACTGAAATTTGAGGGCATTTCAGTATTTTTTAAAATCAGACTTCAGCAGTATATCACTCTAGAGCAGTGATGGCGAACCTGTGGCACACCTGCCACAGGGGGTGCGCAGAGCCCTCTCTGTCAGCACGCGAGCCAAGTCACCCCAGCATCTCCCCAGCAGCTGAGCACCTGATAACAGCGTACATTGAGGCCATGTGCGTGCTCAGAAAGGAGTAGTGGTGTCAGGTGATGACGTCACAAGCCGCAACTCAGTAGCCACGACTCATCCGAGCTTTCACATGGCCTGTCAGTGCACTGCGAAGTACATATATATATATATTTGCTTGAACTGGCTGTGAGTTGTTTTTTCTAAACTAAAACCTCAGTTTTCAGGTTTTATTTTAGTGTTGGCAGTGTTCGATAAATGGTTTTCGGGTTGTACTTTGGGCACTCGGTCTCTAAAAGGTTCACCATCACTGGGTTAGGGTTAGAAAAATAAGGTGTCCTGGTATGATTTTTATGGTTGGAATGTGTTTAGAATGGGTAGAAATGATGAGCAGTGCAGAAAAAGCTACTCAAGGAAGGCTTTTTCAAAATTGCATTATTTTTAATGGTATTTAAGCCCTATATTAGAGTTAGAGCTGTGCACCAGGGCAGGGTTAGGGTTACAAAAACGGGGTGTTCTGGTATGATTTTGATGGTTGGAATGTGTTCAGAATGGGGAGAAATGTTGAGCTGTGCAGAAAAAGCTACTCAAGGAAGGCTTTTTCAAAATCGTCCTCTTTTTAATGGTATTTTAGCCCTACATTAGGGTTAGGGCTGTGCACCAGGGTAGGGTTAGTGTTAGAAAAACAAGGGGTCCTGGCATGATTTTGATGGTTGGATTGTGTTTAGAATGCACAAAAGTGATGAGCTGTGCAGAAAAGGCTACTCAAGGAAGGCTTTTTCAAAATTGCCTTCTTTTCAATGGTATTTTAGCCCTATAGGGGAGTGCACCAGGGTAGGGTTAGACCAGTGGTGGCAAACCTATGGCACGCGCACCACAGCGGGGATGCAGAACCCTCTCTGTCGGCATGTGAGCCAAGTCGCCCCAGCATCGCCCCAGCAGCCGAGTTTCGGATAACAGCGCACATAGGGACCATGCGCATGCTCAGAAAGGAGCCGAGGCACCAGGCAATGATGTCATGAGCCACGACTCATTAGCCACGACTTGTCCAAGTTTTCACATGGCCCATCAGTGAGCTGCCAAGGATTTTTTTTTTCTTGGACTGGCTGTGAGTTGTTTTTTCTAAACTAAAACCTTAGTTTTCAGGTTTTATTGTAGTGTTGGCACTTTGCAATAAATAAGTGGTTTTTAGGTTGCAGTTTGGGCACTTGGTCTCTAAAAGTTTTGCCATCACTGCTCTAGAGGATTGAAAAGGATACATTTGTTGGAAAATGTGGGAAATACATTTCTGTTAGGCCTCTGCAGTAGTTTGCTGCTGATGATTTTTAATAAATTGTTGCTGGCAGGAGAGTGTGAGTGTGTGAAATGGCCCCTGGACTGTCTGAAGTTGACCATCCCTGAGTGAAACCACCACTGGATTCAATCCTAAGTTTTTACTCCCCATTAAGAACTTCCACAGAATCCCAATAGCAGCTCACAGCAGGTTTTCTGCTGCAGTTGATCAGTAACCCATATTATTGAAAGTATTGTGTGGGCTCTTGGTCTACCATATAGTCTAAGGATAAATGCTGTTGAAATGCACTTGGCAGAAATGGAAAAGAGTTGGAAAGCAAAGCCATGGCATTGCTGACTGGAGATGATTGAAGTTGTAGTCTGGAGGACATCAGGGTGTAAAAGTTCCTCAGCTCATCTTAAGGGCTCTAATTAAATCTCGCATGGTCTGTTCAGTACAATATGTTTCAAGGAGTTTTTTTAAATTAAGAGATTTCTTTCTGAATTTATAGTTCTGGTTGGTAAGAAAGGTGGATAAGGTGTTTGTGTAAATATTGCAATATAAAATTGCATCTTTTAGTAAGCATCGAAGTAATACAATTTCCTTTAAAATGGGGGTGGGGGTGGGGTAGAGAATGCTGGTCCAGCATGAGGCAACCAGACTGTAGGTTTCAGGGAGCGTGTGACTCAGTGGTTGCTACAGCAACTGGTCTGCTAACAAGTATCATTGTAGGTACTGTTGTAACCTGTAAAGCCATATATGAACTGGGTGCAGGCAATTTGAAAGAACACATTCTTCTCATGTGAGCCTTCCTTGCTTTTAAGTTCTTCAAGGGAAACCCTTTTCCTGGTTGCAGTGTTAGTCAGAGACCTGTATGGTGAGGATGTGAGACAGGGCCTTCTTGGTGGCTGCTTTAAGGTGTTGAAATTACCTGCTGGGAGAAGGCTAGGCTCCCAGCTGCTTTGTGGCCCATCTGCCAAGCAGAGCAAGATATTTTTATTCAGACAGGCCTTTGCTGTGTAAGCTTCTCTGTTGCTGAAGGGGGATTTTCATTGCTTCTTTCATTGTTGTGTTTTCAATTACATGTTGATGGATTGGTTTTTATGCGATACTTTAAACAAGGTTTTGTTTTTAGTGATGTTTCGCTAGGTCCCTTTCAACTGAAAATTCTATTATTCTATTGTTAACGGCCTTGAGTGCCATTTTTGGTAGAAAGCTGGAATATAAAAATTAAACGTTATTTGGTTATTCATCCAACCCAGTTCTACACTGGCTTTAGTGTTAGGTGTTGAGAATGGAAAGATGCAAGATAGGAACACACTTCTGCGTGTTGATCTTTTTTTTTTTTAAGGAATTATTATACTCATGATGGTAACCTATTTATGTTCTCCTGTTTCTTCTCGTGCAGATATTAAAATCCAGTATGCTCATATTGGGAAACAGGCCTTTTTACTAAACTCCTATGTTATAACGACACAGGTATGATATACTGTTGCCACTTGAGTCCCAAATCAAATTAGATGTTTCAATATTGAGGACACTGGGAAGGTAGAATGTTTGAGTTTGTGAAAAATGTAAGACTTGACCTAATTCATTTACATACTAATTGTGCCAGACATTTCTATGCTGCTTCTTTTTCCTTAAAAAAAAACTGGTTTCCTAGGAAACCAGTGCCTTCATGTCAGTGCAGTAATTGTATGGAGACCGCTGTGTGTCTGACTCATTGTTCATTTGTGGACAAAAGGCAGTAAAAAGAAGAGTCGGGGGGAGAAGGGTTAGATTTTAACAAAACAGGCTGACATTTTTATTTTGCTAGTACATTAGATGCCCGGATTTTCCCATCTGCGGTTAATAAAGATGTTTTTGTAAAGTAAATAAAACCAAAAGTCGGAGTAGATTTGCTTAAAAAGACCTCAACCTCAGGTATATTTCTAGGCATTATTGGACAGCGTTAGTTAAATCTTAGTTGAAACAGAGCTTTGTCCTGTGTGAACAGAAAGCACACACACACCGATAATTAGGGCACAATCTCACGGTTTATATATAATATACAGCCGCAGGACAGGTTGAAGCTGCTGGTCCGACTTTGGAAATGCTCTCAAGGTTGGAACGGGGACTCTGGTTGGAGGTCCCATTCCTCTGCCCTTGCAGCTGGCATGGTTCATCCACACTGGCTGCAGCTTCAAAGCTGTTAAGTGTGACTTTGGACCCGGCTCTTGGGATTGGGAGAAAAGGGGCGAGCCTCTGCCAGGAGATGAAGCATCTTGGCAGTTCCCCAACTGCTCCTCCTCGTAAGCAGGGGCAACACACCGAGGATGGCTGAAATCAGTGGCCTGTGCTTTTTGCAGAAAAAGAAAAGCATTGGGGCAGCCCTCACCTCTCTGCACATTGTTTGCATGTGAGGAATCCTCCAAGTTCAGAGGGGTACAGGCAGCGATATTGAACACTGCCTTTCACATTTTTAATAACCTGAAATCTTTCCTGGAATTGATTCATGTATCTTTCAGCTGTTTTGAAATTTTGGGATGGGGGGGCATAATGGTTTCATATATCAAAGCATTTGAGACTGAGTTCTAGATTGTGAGATTAATAACCAGGACATTATTGCAAGAAGACTTTGTAACTGGCCTGGGAAGTCACCGACCATTTTCAGACACCATGCCAATCTGTGGTTTCTCCTGTTGGGAAGGAGCCCAAGCTGTTCTTGGACTTCCACAGTCTACCGCTCTTCTTCAATATTGTTTCAAGGAGCTTGAAAGTGTTTCCTTCCATTTTGACAAACCACACAGTTTATTATAGTATCTGCATCCAACAAACTGTTAACCTACAGTTAGTTTGAAACAAGCCAGCTTTATGAAATTAGCTAGTTTCAACAAACCATAGGTAAGAGTAATCACACTTCAGGGTGGAGATGAGGGAACTGGTTCTGAGCAGCTTGTCAGGGATGTCGTTTTAATTGCTCTGGCCCTGAAAAAAGGCTCTCTTCCCCGGTTTTGGTCATGGCTTCATTGTCTTAGGTGACCAGGGCATGCATGCCAGTTGTGTGACCCATGGATTCCCAGATACACCTGCTACTCATTATTGTAAATCTATTGGACATGAATTCTGGTCAAGTGGATTTTACCCTGTGGTAAAGAGGTGTCATGGTGGAAAGACACAAGGAGTTATGAAGAATTTTCCTACTTCTGCACTGGTTTAATTTATTTTTCCATAATGACTTCAAGTAAAATGTGATTAAAATGTTTGTTCATCTGCAAATCTGAAAATACATTAAAAAGTTAAATACAGCATCGCTATCGCTATCTCTGTCTCTGTCTCTCTCTGAAACTTTTCTTCAGAAATGGCAAGAAGTTGCTACATTTCCTGATGTTCATGAAACATTTCATTTTTTCTTCCAACTTTCCAGCACCCTGATGAAAGAGACAGTGCCTCTGCAAATCCTGAGTTAAGGATTGAGCTAAGAATGCATTTCACAAGAGGGATGGAGCTGTTTGCAAGGGCAGGAAAGACGACCAGGTGCTGCCATGTAGTTCCCTATTTTCAGACCGAGAACAGAACCATGTGTTGTTCAGTTAACAACTTGACTTCGGTCCCTGCAGTAACTGCCATGTGTTTGCCATCTCACAAAGGAAAATGCAGACACTTGTTTGTACTCAGTCCTGCTCTTCTCATGTGAATGGATCACTGTCCGGGCTCACCAGCACCACAATTAAAACACAGCTGAATGTGTTTCTACAAGTGCTATTCCTTGCACTCAGAAATGGCTCTCACCATGCCCACTTTTCAGAAATGGGTGTATTATTAAGCTGAAACTAGCAATTTAAAAAAAAAAACTAAAATAAAGAATGGATCTGGTGGCACATAATGTACATGGTAGCTACAACTCAAAACACATTGAGGAACACTGCATGCCAGTGTGCTCAGGTTATGGGTAAATGGTTCAGATGCATTGTTATTGCTCACATCTAAGGATCTGGATGAGGCTAAAATCTTGAAATATTCTTGTGCGGGTCTGCACAAAGTACCCGTAATTTTTGCTTGAAGTAGTAGTACAGTAAGCATCTTTGATAGCCTGTCCTTTTCCTGGTTTACCCTGTGACAAATGAGCTTTGGGTGACTTAGTCTGACCTGGAATGCCCATTCCCCTCCACCATGAATTCTTTACAAAAGAAAAAATAGTTCAATCTTTAAAATGATACAGTGGGATAGAACTTTAAAAACTAAATCTTCCCACAGGACAAAACAGGAAAAGAAACACAACATGTAATATGGAATAATGAGAAAGTTTGCTACCACAGAACTTTGTGTAGGAGGGAATCCCATCATGAGGGTAAGAGGGTGAAAGAAACCCTTGTGTTTTCATTACTGTGCTCAGAAACTTTGAGAAAGCACACTGATGAGGGAAATGATGAGTACTTTGGGGTGGGGAGTGGGGGAGAAAAGCCAAATGTTCAGGTTCATCTGCAGCCAGTTGGTGAAGATCACGTTGCTTCTTTTGTTCAGCGGGTGTTCAATTTGTGAATGAATGAGTCATTTATGAAATGCCAGACAAGGTCATTTCTCTTCCTCCTCCCCTCTCTGCCCTCAGCCACCACCTACCCAGCTAGAGGAAAGGAAAGAATCTTCTGTTTTCCTCTTTTCATTGAAAGAAAAATATTTTAATCTATTGGCAACATTCATGCTTATCTGTATGAAATGCAACACTGCATGTGGCTAGGGACTCTTAACATGGCAATTTACTTTAGATTAATTTTAATCAGCGTGGACAGCGTGTTTCTAATGCAGAAGTCAGTGACATACCAACAATAAGCATTGTCAATGTAGAATTAGCTGCTATTCCTTCTGCAAAAAATGAGCTATTGTTTTCTTATTGGAAGGGAAGTAGAAAGGAAAGAGATGGATCACCCAGAATTCTACTTGGCACCAAACTCATAAACAAAGACAATTTCTCTTGGAATTATTACGCAGCTCCTTCTTACTTTAACATTGTAATTAACACAGCAGGAATAAGAATGCTTCTCTGAAATCTTTAATCTCTTGGAAATGAAACAATTCAGTAATTAGCAGGCATTCTGGTCATATGCAGATGCTTTGCACCATGTAGAAGTTAATACCCTAGTGATGTACTTCTGTGTGCATGCATTTCTATATAAAATTTATTAAATACATATCTTGGCTTTTCAACAAAAATGGTATCCTGATAGCTTTATTTGTTTGTTTGTTTGTTTGTTTGTTTATTATATTTTATAAGCTGCCACATAATTTTAAAGACTTTAGATGTGTACAACTGACGTACTTTATATGTGTTGATTGCATAATCAAGTATGCAACTGTTTACATAGGTAGAAATAGGAAATGTGAAGCCTTGGAAAAAATTGGGGGAAAAGGTGGAAAAAGTGGAGGAAAATATCATTGGGGGAAAAGTGGAAAAAATGTGTTTACTGGTTTTAAAAGAATATTCTTCTTCCAATTTTTCTGTTTTTCTTTTCTTCCAAGGCCTTCAGCTCTCCAGTAGAAATTAATTTTCACCAAAATAAATATGTTAATCTAGTACAGCTGCTTCCTATCTGCTGTAGGAACCTCTGCAGTTCCTCTTATGAATTTTATTGGGGTTTCTGTGATAAGGAGATTCATAACATGTAACTGAAAGGCAGCTGGCTGGTCATGTTCTATCTTTGCTTGTGGTACAAGTCACTGTGGAAACAGAGTGTACCATTTCGAGCTCATTTTCAGATTAACTGTACATCCCAATGAGCCTACTGTGCAGATGGGGTGACTAGGTTGTTGAAGTGTGGAGAAGGAGAGGTGGGAGGGAAAGAGACATAAGTTGTGACGAGATCCCACATCTCATTGCACAATCAAACCATGGCTTGAACTGACTGCACTTCTTTTTGTGTGCACTTATCCTGGAAAGATCTGCCATATACAGGCATGGCAGGTGGTAAAAATTCTCTAGCAGAGAATCCAGTTCCATAAAACTAAGGTAGAAAACTGGAAAACTTCTCATGTAGTGCATAAACCTTGGACTTATTAGACCAAGAAAACATGGATGTGTGGGAACACTGTAGAATTGCACGCACTAAAATGAGTTTTTTGTTATACGGATTTGTTATATTGCTTTTTAGCAGCTATATTACCAGATCTCTTTATTTTGTTTTCTGAAGGACAGCTGCATGGCTACTTTCCTCCAATTTTGGGGTTGTCTTACTAGAATAATTTCTTTGGAGGCTTTTGACTTAGTACTGTTCTGAACCCTGACTTGGAATGAAAACAGCAACAGGTTTTTTGGTGAGGTAAGAGTGCTGCTTCATTTACGCCACCTGGTACCTAAAATGCTTGCCACATGCATTCCTTTTTTATGAGAACACCATAAAGATATATAGAGAATTAGATCATTCTTCAACAGTATAAAGAAGTACCTCTGCATCTTTTGAACTACTTATTCTATGTGTGGATGCTGTTAGAATGGGGCAGCATGCAGAAAGTCTACTTTCTAAATGAACTGACTGGCAGTGTACAATCCCACCAAAGATAGACTTGGATGTGAAAAGCTCAGGCAGCCTTACTCAATGGCGTTTGTATCCAAGCAGTGTTGCAGTCTGCATACTTAAATGTGAAGTTCACATCCGTACTCTTCCACATTGTTGTTGTCATCATCTGTTTAATCACAGATGTTACTCTTCTTGCACTTGAAGAACACATGTATGTCTTCATCCATAAACTGTGGCAATGTCGGTGGTTTTGTAGCGTCCCTTATAACTATTTCTGAAAGTATTGATTTTAGTTTTGCTTTTTTCTTAAGTCACTTAAGAGCAAACATCTTCTCTGTTCTGAGTTTGGAGAATTGTGCTGAAAGGACAAGGTTCATGAGAAAAAGGTCTGTATGGGCAAGTTGTACGCATGTGATTTACACACCATGAAAATCCATTCAGCAATGCTGAACATGCCGTTGGCTGTGCTTTGCATAATGAGCCCATTGTATGGCTGGTTTCAAGGACAAAGTGCATAGATTGTCCGAGAGGATCGTGCAAGCTTGTCATTCTGGCCTTTCCCAACCCTAGGAGAAATGAAATAAGCAACTATTCCCACATGTACACACATACTAATTTGAAAGTAAAGAACCTTTTGAAACACAACAGGCCAGCAGAAGGCCCCAAAGTCTTAATCCCACCCTAAATGAGAACAAATTACATAGATTATCAAAGTTGTCAGCCTTTTCAGGTCTTTCCTTCTGTGAAGAGAGGGGGCTTTCAGTCCCAAGGGTAAAGAAGACTATTCATTGTGTGTGAAAGGAGGACAGAGTATGCGACAAAGTAATTGATGAGGCTGGATTGTTAAATCCTGGACTGTCCAGAGCCTGAGGCCTGCACTTGCAAGTCAAGAAAAATTCCTGCTCCTTGCTGATTTTTATCCTTTGTCTTCTTGGTCAAAATGTGTGATCACACTAGCACTGTGTCTTAACTTTAAAAAGTAGGATGCCATCCATATAGAAGAACACTTACATAGGGGTATAAATCCTCCACTTGTTAAATGAAGAAAACAAGTTCCGTTCCATTGTTCTCTGCTTGCTGTAAATTTTAATTGTGTTTTTTAGGGACTTTTCTCCATATTCCACAAAGCAACTTTGTCACCATTGTATGAAGTGAGGAAGCACTGCTTTTCTCTAGACAGAGAGTTTTTGAGAAAAGGGATGAAGAAGGCCCAGCTAAGGGCTACCATTCATTGTATTTTGTCTTAGCTGCTTTTAATTAATTTTAATATGTTTGATAATGAAATGAAGTAAATATATTTTTAAAATGCAGGTTCACTCAAGCTTCTCTGTTCCTTGCTCATAATGTCTAGTCATTCTCATTTTTCTCATACTTGTGAATTTAGGATGACGTGATGATCCAGACAGGTGTGGAAATAGTTCTGAACAAACCGTACTTGACAATGTGAAGAAATCAGTGCATTGGCTGATATTCCAAGTGTGAAATGTGTGTTATGCGTTTGTGTACTTTCTTGTCTCCTTTTCCCCCACTGCAGCCCCTTGTGCTCCCTGAAAACTCTCCCTGGAACTGCATTCAATCTAGCACAAGCGCCTGCATGCAGAAAGGAAAACTAGAGCACTCTCTGTCTGTACTGGAGCATCTTGCATCCTCACCACTAGATTCAGGAAGGTCAGGGATGCAGTTATTTAAAGCTTTAGCGAAGGAAAGCTGGAAGATACCAGCTGGCCAGGGCTGAAAGCTGATTGTGTGCAGTCAAGGTGTACAAGGAAGCTTCTCAGACTGAGTTAATATACTAGGTTGTATTTGCTGATTATTAAATGGAAAGAAAAGGGAAGAACACAATGTCCATACTAGAGCTTTCATCACATCCCCTCTTCCTAAGCTCTGCAAACTGGAAAGCATCTCAGATCAGCAAACTTGAATTCCAAGCTTCAAGTTGCTGGCTGGCTTCTGATGCACTCCCTTCCATTTTAAAATCACCTTTTGCAAATTTATTTAAATTGCTTCATCTTTAGAAGCTTTGCAGGGGCTTAAATAGCTCTCATGGCATACATGTACTCTTCCTACATCATGATGAAGTGTTGATTTAAATGTTCCAAGTATTTGTACTACACCCTGCATGATTGCCCTAACTAGACATGAGGTCCAGGAAAGCAGATTGTAACATGACACTTGCTGGACCAGTTTGCATGATATGAGGGTAGTTAATAATCACAGTGGCTTGTTAACCACTTCTGTGCAGTAGCTGTTTTACCTAATTATCCTTGCCAGGCCCAGCTTGATATCCAAACCTGTAGAGGGTCAGTTAATAAACCACCCAGCAACCCTAGAACAGACCATGGGTTCTAGGTGGTTTGTTATCCACCTTGGCCATTGAACCCTGGCAGGTTCAGAAGTTGTGACAAGCTGTACTTGGTGAGGATAATAAGATAAATTGGGTGCCATACAGGAGTGGCTAACAAGCCAGTTTTGCTGATTAGGTTTTTTTTGGGGGGGGGGAATGCGCAAACCTGGTTTCTGTCTGCTGTATGTAACATCCAGCCCCTTGGATAGTGGACTGCAGGAGGTGCTACCCAGTAGGTCTCCCATCAGTTGTTGTCACAGCAAAGAACTGATGTCTATTGAGACTAAGAAGGCTGGCAGAGCCTGATTTTACAATGGCTCCATCCCTGCTAGGGATGGGCTGCAGTACTTAAAAGACCAGAGTTTATTTCTGCTACTGCGTGGCTGAGAGTCATCCTTGGAATCAATGATGGGAAGCTGATGTATTCATACTGGGGCAGCATAGAAGGTGGTTATGAGTGATCCATTGAGAACCTATGTCCACCTTGGAATAATGCAGAACCTCAGAACCAGGCCATGCAGATTCTCTTGCTGTGTGTGCCAGGGAGGCGTGGGAAATTGAAGGGAGGGGAATTGTCAAGCCACCATCCTATGCAGCTGTGTGTCCTTTAAGTAGGTGTTTTGGAATGGAAACAATGAAATGAACTGACGTTTAACCATAAGTGAGAAAATAATCTGATGGTGGCAGTGGTGGAATTGGTAGGTGACAGTTTCTGAAAAATGTTTTTGCATAGTGTCTTCACAACATGCTGAATCTAGATTGGAAAGAAACTAACAAGAAGGCTCTGTTAATTGGCTCCTACATTGGTTCCCTTTAAAATATCAAAAGGGCCATGAAAATGAATTAGGTCACATAAAACTTCATTAAGAAGCATAGTTTGCCTGTCATACTCTAATCCAAACATGGTTGACAGAGCATGTATTGTTCATTACAGGAAAAGTTTTATCACCAGACAGAACTCTTCACACACATTTTTTGTCTAATTTTAAAAACTCGCTATAGATAATATGGAGCTGCTAAAAAGTGTCATTTGTCTTAGGACGTTAAGGGGGAAATGCCGTGATGGAAATGCCATGATGCAAACCACTGATACAGACTCAAGTTGGATAATAGCCTGCATAGTTTAGCTTAATGTGCAAAAATTATGGCTTGAAACTGCTTGTTTCCTTTTGATTTGTCTATATATAACTTCAGCCTTTTTGTAGATATTCTATCTATGTTTTCATTTGAGACATTTTAGCAAGCCATCATAAACACAAATCATGATTTTGTAGATCTACTAAGACTATGGTTTGCTAGTTTGTTGGCCAGTTGTAATCCATAACTTGTTCATTCAGATAGCAGATTAAACCTTTGTTAATTTTGATGACAATTGAGCTGTGAAACAAATTCCCCATACTGTTTTCAAAGCTGGCTGCCGTGGAAGAAGGCATACTGAAGTTGAGTGCTCTGTTTTTTAAGATTTCTCTTCAACAGTTTCTTCTTCCATGAAGTTTGTATGTTTTGAGGAACAGAAATACCAGACAGAAGCATTGCCTTGTGGAAATCATTCCAGAAGGGAGAATTCTCTAGGAAAGATGACCAGCTAATATTTTTTTCTTTCTTCTGTATTCAGTAGGATTAAATGTACAAGGTTACTTAGAACTAACAGAGTGGTGCATTCAGTTTATGGGGTGTGATCATGGTAGATTAGTTTTAGTGTGCAAAGCATAGTGTGTAATGTGCATTAGCCTTGCTGTGGCTGTTCTGGTGAACCGATGAACTGATTTACCATTAACTCTTCACTTACTTAAATAGTATTTTAAAATATCTTAATCGAGTAATACTTGTTTTGTGCAGCTATGAGTCAAGGACTGAGTTGAAGCAAAGCTATTTTAATTGTGGCAAGAGATGGCTGTCTCCTAGCAAGACATTGTAGGGATTTCCATACATGTCATAGAATGGCCTGAGCATGTTCCTAGTCTGTCAGCTTGTCACATGGGTGCAGAAACTGCCTTGTGCATGGATACATTTTTGGATTGGTGTTGGAAACCTCTGGAATCTCGTCCTCTGGACAGAAATGAAGAAATAGTCTTCTTCCTCAGCCAGACTCCCAAAGTCTAGGCCTGATTCCAGTTGGGAAGGAATTTGCCAAAATGCCTGCTATTCAAAACTGTGATTTTTATGTACCAAATGTAGTCGCATAGCTTGTCAGACACTTAGTCTGATCTAGATGAGCTGCTGTGCTTTTCCCTTGCTTACACCTGCACTGATTAACAGAACAGGAAATTAAAGAAACCAAGTTTTGAATTTTAATCTAGAGTGCATTTATTTCATATTTGGATAAAATAGTGATACTTCAGCATGTGTACTTGCAAGGACTCCATAACTGAGTATCAGCTTTTTGTATTTAATGCAGGAGTCCCAGAAGTTCTCTGTTTCCTTCCAGTTGTATCCTGTTGTGTATGAGATTTTTGGAAATCTGACCATGTGAACCAACACCCAGACAGAGGCCCAAAGGCTCAGAATTTGACAAATTCAACTTCAACTCACACATTCTCTAAGTAGGGAAATGCATCATCCAGATCTAGTGGCCATGTTGTTTGGGTCACTCATCCCAAAGATTTCTGATTACATTTCAGACTGGGTTGACCTAACACAGAGACTTGATCCCAGCTGAGAGCCACAAGACAGGAAAGAGTAGCTGAATCCCCAACTTGCTTGAAGTAGTAGGGAAATTCTGTGATAAATAGTGGCTCAGTTCAAAAGTATTACCGTGGTTTTTTGCAAACCGTATTTATGAATTGAGATTCTGGGTAGATGGACAACAGACAAACCATGATTGGAACTGCTTGCTTGCTTTTTAAAAAATCCACTCAGCACTTGGCTCCATAAATTCATTGCCATTTCTGCTGTGATACAGCAGTTTGATGTCGGCTCACGGCTCACCGTGATTTGTCAATGCTCTGTGGACTCAGACATAACAACAACACTGTTCCCACAGATTATGGCTTTCAATTCAGCTTCAAACCATGGTTTCAGGTCAGCTTCAGGTAATGCTTCGTGAGCATCCATGAGTCAAAACATACAAAATAAGCCATGGTTTCACATGATGTCTAACTCAACTAGTATCCTAACTGAATTGCTAGTTCTGCATAGCTTATCTTACTCATTCTTGAGCAATGGCTAGTCCAACTGTAGCAGGCCTTGCTTTGTAAAACAAGGCTTAAAATCAGCATTCAGTATACAGTGGCATGAATCAGAGATGTAAAATAACCTTCTGACCTTTTCCAGCAATCTATGTGGGGAGAGTATGTGTTTTTATTTAGTGATTTTTAAATGACATCTAAACATTTTTGCATCCTTAATCCACATTTATTTATTCATTTATATTTATGGTATCTACTGAAATGTGCTTGGCTTATTTCTCTTGAAAGGCACTGAGTACCTTCGATGACTGAAGAAATATAATTTAATAAATCTAATGACATGATTTATCTTGACAAGCAGTGCCCTGAAGCACAGGGTATTGACTTAAAAACAATTAAACATTTCACAGTGGAACACTGGGTACATGTACCTGTGAGATTTTTTTAGATTTATTTCCGTGAGCAGTGCTGTAAGCCTTTTTCCTAAACCCAGGTTTTCAGAGTTTTGATGAACCCTGGAGCCAGACCACACATCATGCTGCTTGTGTGACAAAAAGCTGCAATATTATCCTTTGCATTTCTCGAGGGTAGGCATATGCAGCCCCGGTTTAGTTTGAGACCACCTTGCTTCAGGACAGGAAGATTAAACTGTCCCACCACCACAATTTATTTCTCAAAATGAGGGCGGTTTATTAGGGGGGTTAACAAAACTTGCAAAAACCTCCATTGAGACCAACTCTTTATTTAGAATAAGTAAAAGGGGATTTCTGAGTTATCCATGACATGGTTAGCATAACTGTGATTTGGGCCCTGGGCTCCCTTGGGAACTTATCAGGGTGCGTTATTTAAAAGGTCAGACAAGCCTGCCTGGATGAGACCTGGTCTACTAGTACTGAGCTTTCCCCCACAAGATAAAGATTCAGGGAGGTCTGTCCTTGTGATCCACATGGGTTGATGGTGATGGTGAGCTCAACATAAAAGACCAAAACTGTGTAAAAATGAATGCTCCTTGGATCATGCTCAAAGTTCTATGCAATTCATCAGGATGTGGCCAACTGGTGTAAATTATGCATTGAGCCAGTCTTCATCTGTGCTCTTTCTAATGTTTCATTTAAAGGCATGCTCAGGGGGTTGGCAATATCCACAGCTTGGTGGTTTCTTTATAGCCCTTTGCATTTGTGATGTCTGTTTTCTTTTCTCATATCAATCCATTTTCTTTAGGTTATTTTCCATTCCTTTAACTTTCATCATGTACCGTTTGATTCTTCTCCCTCCCCCTTCTTCTGTATGGCTGTGCCTCTGTATGGCCTCTGTATGGCATTTACATCAGAATCTGTCCCTGAGATTTGAAGTTGCTCAAAGAACTTTTATAGGTCTCATGGGGAAATGTTTATCATGAAAAGCTTCTGACCTATGCCATCTCCTTTTTAGTAAGATCACATTTGTCTGCAGCAGTGTTACAGCTCCCCCCCCCCCCCCCGGCCGCCTGCCCAAAGAACATGTTTTAACTCTGCTCACTCATGCTCTGAAACTGGCAGGAAAAGAAGATTTGTAATGGGTGGAAACTGGTAGGAGGAAAGAATGCTTAACCTGCCCGCATATGTCAGTTTTGTGTCTGCAAATATGTGCCTGGGGCTATTTTTCCTGCCAGTGGCCTCATGTCTAGTCTGAGCACCCAGTGGGGCTTGTTTGGTGGTGGCAAGGGAAACGGTATTCCTTCTCTATTTACTTTCACCAAGTGACATGCTATAGGTGACTATGAGTACCTTTTCAGTGGTGGCACCCCAACCTTGAGAGGTGGCACCTCCAATGCACTTTGCTGGTACCTTTCAGCAGCAGACCACGGCCTTTTTATTCACTTAAACTGGGAGTGTTGAACTAATTTCAGATCGAGGGAGGAATTCTGTTTCGGAGAAGCACTTTGGGGCTGAATTTCAGTGGCAGCTGAAGGCAAAAAGGGCAGAGCAAAAAGACCATCAATTAAATCTTAGCAGAGACATAACTGCTAAGAATGTTAACATAATTCCTGTTAGAATGCGGGGGAACTGTAAAAAACCTGGGAGTCCTGTCCTCCCCCAAACTATTGGTGGTTGTGTGAAAAGGGGTAGGACTGGGGGAAGGGGAATGCATGTGGGTTTCCCTTCAGTGGGGCTGCATTGGCCCATGGGCCTGAATTCTGTACCCCCAGCATTTTAGGGTACTGCTCAATTAAGGTTTAGGCTGCTGCAGCTTTTTCATATATTTGAAATTGTTATCCTGTATTTTTAGACTTCCCAGATGTTTGTATTTTGAATAAGTGCACTTGAGTGTTAGCAGCTCTGGGAATCTTGTGGAAGGGCAGCATATAAACATCTCAAATACGTGCGCAATTTTTGTCAAGGGAAGAGTTAAATAGCCTTTTCCTGTCCTCCTCAAGTTCCACCCCACATCCTCACGAGAAGCCAGTGCCTGATCATAGCATATAGTTGTCACTATGTCTATTCTTTGCTTCTCATGTGTGTACATGCTTTGTTTGATAATATAATTTCTGTACATTTAATTATGAATCTGAATTCCTCATGGACTCTTAAACAGGATAGGTTGGGTCACAGTGGGCTTTTTATTCGCTTGTTGGAATGACGTACACATGCCTTCCCTCCTTTGGACCAAGGGCACTGTTGCACCCCTGCTACAGGCTTGCTTAAGACAGGTGCTCATCAAGAAAGGGGGGCCCTGTGCTCCAGCAAGGCAAAATACCCTCCCCTTTGCCATGTTGCTGCAGAGCCAGGCTATGGACAAGTGGCAGCTGATGAGCAGAGAACCAAACCGTTGTCCCTGCAGGCCAGTGTTGCGTGTTCATCCCAAACCCTCTTGCAGCAGCCATGATCTTCTCCCCAGTCAGGAGACATGTTTTTTTTTTTTCTTTTTGCCCTCCTAATTCTGATTTTTTCTCTTTGCGTGGCGGTGAGTGAAAAGAGACTAGAGCTGAGTCATCTGAGGTGGTGGAGTGGAGGGTACTGGCTGCACGTACCGACAGCCTCTCTTTTCTAGGCGCGATTTTGCTGCCTCTTGGGCTCCTTTGACCTTTGCAAAAGTTAGCAGCGTCTACTTGCTTACCATGCTACTCGCTCTGCTAACACACGTGGGTGGCAAGTGGTAACAGCGGCAGAGCCAAAACTGGGCTACTGAGAACTGTTGAAAAGTAATCTGCGTTCAGTGGGAAACCCTGAGGTTTGCAGAAATACCAAAAAGCATTTTAGAAAAACACCAATGACAAACTTGAAGAACACACACTCTCACACTCACACTCAGAAACACAACACTCCAGACAATAACCAGCCCTTGAACAGGTCCAGTAGCTGCAGGCTATTGTGTGCCAATTGAAGAATGGAAAGTGGAGAATCCATTTCCATTGGGAGGAAAGGGAGCAGAATGCCCTATATGACTTCTTTATAACAGGAAATATCCTTGCTGCCTAAACTCCTAAAAAGGAAAGTTCCTGTTAAGAAGTGAGGATACATGTTCAGGTTTCATGTGTTTGTATATTGCTGCTTCTTCAAGAGACCTAAGGTGACAATCCATTGTACTCTTACAGTCCCACATGGTTTGGTTAGATGAACAATGCCGAACCTTCATGGTTTAGCTGGGATTTGAACTCAAGTCAGAAGTCCAGCCAGCATCCCATCTGCTACAGCACGTCACTAAGTTACATGCCCAGTAAGAGTTGTTTCCAGTGTAAAGGGCCGGTAACCCTTAAGCCAAGAGCCAAGAGTTTGAAGGAGAGGGTGCACATGGTCAGACTAGGACAATTCTCTTCGAACTTTTTAGATGTGGAAACCCTTTTCACTCAGACATACATTTGAGGATGAACTTCCTGACATAAATTGGATTTTTTTTTCAAAAATTCACTATTTGTGTGGTTGTGCTGCTGCTGTTACAACCCAGGAGTGAGCCCTGGCTGAAGACCAGTGGGGCAGGAGATAATAGCTCAACCTTCTCCAACCTTATTCATGCTAAATTCTCATGTGGATGCTCTGAAATGAAGCATCTCTGGGCTTTTCTCCGCACCAATATCAAAGTTTCATTTGAAAAACTGAAACGTTCAAGGGTGCATTCTTATGCATGTTTAGAGAGAAAAAAATCCTTCAACTTCAATATTGTGCCCATATAAACCCACACTACATTTTAACCCAGCCTGCTTTTACCCTAGAAATTTGTTTTTCTTCAGCTACAGACAAAACCTTTCATATCAAGGATGCTTTTCCTATCAGATAACCTGTTCAGTCTTTCCCCATACAGACACAAATTGGATGAAGAAGCAGGAACAAGGTTCCCATGCTGGTCCTCACTTGTGTTGGCAAAAGTTAGCACATTGACTTGGGCTGCGTAGGTGTGTGAAGTGAAGGAATGCATGTTGTGAGACATTTGGTACCTTTTGCTTCCAGTTTAGATTAACTAAAATTTCTAGTATGATGAGAACTAAGGCAACTGTAGTTAGTATTGATTATGGGCTGTTGGAACAAGTCAGCTTCATAAACTGTGGTTTGAGGTTAGCTGGCTTGAACAAACAATAATTTGATTAACTAAGACTTAGATGAAATGTGGTTGATTTGATAGAATGTGGTTGATCTAAAACAGAGCTGAAAGCCGAGGCTATGAGGCAGACGGGAAGGAAGGGGACTGGGTAAGCCTAAGGATGGATGCAGCTTTCCCTGTGCAGCTGTTGTCTTGATATATCAGAAGGAGGCCCTTGCAGGTAGGTGTCTGGTGTCTGTATCTGCATATACTGAAAAAGTGATGAACTTGCAGAAGTGCTGCATGTGTTGACAAAGCTAGGGTTTATTTTCAGGCTCCTTGCTGTGCTCATAGATTTTCAGTGGGTTAAAAACAACCTCCTTTTTTCATGTGCAAGCTAAGTTTGATGCAGGTGATTTTGTACTTCGGTTTCTGCTTAATGTGGAAAACTCCTAGACTCTTATCACTATTGCACTAGTGTGTGGTTTTTAAAGGGAAGACATTTTATCAGGAAAGCAAAGCTCCTGATTGTGATAGAAAGAATTATCTTGTCTGGTGTGTGGTGTGCATGTATTTTTGGATAGTTGGCACGTGTGGCCTCTCCTGTAAGCAATCTGTATAATGCCAGAATGCCTTCTCAATTCCGTAGGAGGGAGCGGATAAAGGCTGGCCAACTTCAAGAGTGCAGTCGTGCAGCAGACGGAGCCTAGGGAGGCTGGGGCCAGTTGCTTTTGTAGCTTTTCTTTCATCAAGCCATCTGCACTTCCCACTGCTCCATCTCCTTGTAGCTCAAAGAGATTTCCTGATGCTTTTTTTCTGACCAGTGTGTGCCAGAAGACAGGATTAGCCTCTAGTGCTCATTCAGGGATGGAAAAATACAGTACCAGGTGAAGGCTTTGTAAAATAGGGCTGCAGCAGAATTAAGGACATTTTAATTAATTGATTGAAAGAGCTCTAGCCAGTTTAATCAATAGATGCATTTATACATAGGGAGAAACAATATTTTTGTAGCAAAAAGCGTGCATTTGGTTTTTAGATTATGTGCATGTATATCATAGCAGGAGCCATTATAGGAGAGGCAATCCTTCATTCGTTGTGTAAGCAAAGAGGGAAGATGCCTCTTCTGGGGGGCGGGATGCTATTTATACTGTGCATAAATAGTTATAGGTTTACAAATGTGCCTAAATTTAATCAAAATAAAAGGGACCTTTGTGGATCATATGAGCCATGCTTCAAAAGCGCGATTTCAGGATGGCATACATAAAAATAATGCAGTACTGTATTAAGCATCATCATACTTTAAACCAGGGGCCCTTTAGCTTTTTCAGGCTGCCACCCCCTTTTCTCTTGGGCAACAAGCGTGGCGCCTCCATGCCTCTTTCTTTGTATTAAGTCTCTTGCTCTACTGCAAAGGAGTGCCTCTAGATCTTTAGATCTTTTCTCTAGATCTTTTTATTTTATTTTTTGATTTATATCCTGCCTTTTTCCTGCAAAGGGCTCAAGGCAGCTTACATCTCCTCCTCCATCTTATCCCCACAACAACAACCCTGTGAGGTAGGTTGGGCTGAGAGTCTGTGCCTGGCCCAAAGTCACCCAGTTGGCTCCATGGCTGAGCGGGGACTAGAACCCAGATCGTCTGAGTCCCAGTCCCATGCTCTTAACCACTATGCCACACTGGCTCTCACACTTTTCCATGCCCCCATGGGGGCGGTAGCACCTACCTTGGGAATTGCTCCTTTAAACAGTATGGTAAAAATAAGGTAGAAAATATCCAGCCAAACAGAGATAAGCCCAAATTGCCAGGACAGATCCAAAGATTCTAATCCACTGCCAGAAAGAATACAGTGATGGTGCCAGGTGTACTTCTTTCAGGAAGGCATTTCGGAGGCAGTGTACAAGCACAGAGAAGGCCCTCTCTTTTATAGAAGCCCAGTGCAGCTCTCCTATAGATGGATAGGCCTTTCCTTCAGAGAAGGGTCTCCTTTGATGCTTTTACAGTGTAGTTGATCAATTTGTTACACACTGCAGCTTTAACGCAATGCAATTTTCCCACCACCCTCTTGCAGTTATCACATTTCTTTTAATGTGGACTATTTTTTCCTGTACTGAATGCTGATAACCTAAAACATTATAAAAGTCTTGTTGACAACTTGGTTTTGTGCATTAGACTTATCTACATTCTACGCTATTCATTTTTCCTGCTATCATATGAAGGGAGCTTCTTAGCTGTTGGTGCTTTCAAACAATAGATCCCATTGTTGTTCTCCCCCTTCCCCAGAAGGCTTCTGAGATTCCCCTTTTCTGATCAGGCTTCTTCTCTAAAACAGGGAAGCAATTTCTCCAAATATTCTCCAGTGTTTCTCTTCCTCCCCCTTGCAATTCAAGTCTTTGCTGGAGCAGCATCGTTTTGAACTAACAGCTCTGCCAGATTTGGTCTTGTTGAAATGATATTTTTTTCTGAGATCACACTTATTCCATCCCACTTCTGCATGAGTTTGCACTGCATATTTTACAAAATAACCCATATGGGACTGTGTACGTTCTCTGTAATGTACGCTTGACGTCTGCATAGATGGTGTACATTTTTAAACATAACCGTTTCCCACACAGGACTTGACATTGCTGATATGCTGTTCTGTGTGCACTTTTCTTGAATATGCACGTTGTGTCCACTTTCCCTAATATATTCACTCTTGTGTACATTTTTCCAGCAATGAGCTGCATTGGAAAACTTACTGAAATGCAGATTTTTGGATACAGCTCTGCCTCAACCCACTGAGAGGCTTGGGAAGTGCAAATCATTTTATTTTGTTTTTAAACTTGAAGGAACACATTTCTCACCACTGAGCCTTTAAAACAACACAGAAAGAAAGATGATGCATTAAAAAGAGGAGGGGAAGAAGGAGGAGGTGGAGGAGGGACATTGCATGCTCAGGAAAGGGAGCTCAAACTATAAAAAGGATAGACCCTAATGAGCACAGAGTCACCATAAGGACATGTAATATTATTGTTTGCACCTCGTGTTATTGATCTTGCTGGACAGATGCCTAGCAGAGAAATCCTGTGGCTGCCAAGCAGCATTTTGACAGCCACAGGGCTTTTTGGATTCCCAGTGATGAGGTCAGAAGATTGATTTGAACTCACAGCTGGAGATCGGCATGTGGATCCCCCTCCCCCGTACCAACTGCTTTTCAAGGGGGTTGCAAGTCTGAGTTCAGAGAGGGGCTTTTGGGGCATTTGGGGAGGTGGGGAGGGGAGGGAACGTGTGTCACCAAGTGGCAGCAAGATGTGTGTGTCATATGCTGGTGGCCTCAGCCTCCCTCCCTCCTCTCATGAGTGCCATGCATGGATGTATGAAAAATGGCCCTGTTCAGCAGTTTGCAGGGTAGGCAGCACGTGGAGGCACCCTCTGCAGGTGCCCATATTCCTCAAAGGTTGGCGGGTTGCAGGCTGCCTGACTGGATTCTACACTCAGCCCGTCTTCCCCAGCCTGGTGCCCTCCAGATGTGCTGGGATGGCAACTCTCATCATTCCTAGCCAGCATGGCATTTGATGGATTTTACTTTCATTGTCCAATTCATAAAAGCACTTGGAAAGCCAAAGTAGACCAGATGTGGACCCTGGAGTGTGTTCCCTAGAAGGGCAAACAGCATCCTGAGGATGCAGTGAGACCCCTGCTAAAAGACATAGGAAGGGTCTCACTTCTCCCCAGCACACAGGACTAATTATACTCCATTAATCTTTGGATCAGATGGATGAAGCAGTCAGACTTTTCTCAAACTATCACCACCATCACCCATCCCCTGGATTTCTGTCCTGCCTTTCATCCTCTTGCAAAGGATCCAAGGTGGCTTGCGTCATCCTCCAATTCTCCATTTTATCCTCGCAGCAACAACCCTGCGAGGTAGGTTAGGCTAAGGGTGAGTGAGTGGCCCAAAGTCGCCCAGTGAGCTATGTGGTCAAGAGAGGACCGGAACCCCGAGCTCCAGGCCAACACTTGAGCTACCACACCACACTGTATTGGCTCTCAGTCAGTCAGCACATGGAGCTTGCAGTTCTGCATAGGTCTAGGGGTTGTCTCTTCCCTTCCAGGGGCTGCTCTGCAACCTTTCTGGTAACTCAGAAAGGGCACTTGCATCCTATTCCTGACAGGTGAGGATTTAATCTGTGTAAACAAACAAAGGTGGATGTTACGGCTTTGGCCTGGTTCTCACCATCAGAGTGGGAAGAATTAGCCACTGTGGCTTCTTATTCCCCCCCTGCATGTTCTGCGCACGTGAGGGTGTGGGTTGCATAACCCCCCCCCTTGCCGCATGGCTTGCTGTACAGTGTGAGGAATGATTGAAGATCCACTCAGGGCCCCTGGCAAGCAGTGCCGGCAAGACAAAGTATGCAGATCCCCATGGCATATGACTGGCACTCGTAGCAGAGGAAATAGACCACTGTGGCTTTTTTGCCCCCCATGATTTTGCACATGGGGGCTTCCTCATTTTCCCTTTAGCCATACTGAGAATAGATCCAGCATAGCCCTCCCATGCATTTTGTGCGCACGCAGTGTTGCTAAGCAGGTGCAAAACCACGTGTCGCTGAAATCACAAAGAGCAGCTTCCCTGAGTGTTTGCTAGTTCCCTTTCTGCAAATTAGCCAAGGCACTTACTCTTTTTTTTAAGGTGGTTAGCAGCATTTCTAGAAGGTATTACTCAAATGCCAGGTGTTCTTCCCCCACCACAAGAGGTTTCCGCAAAAGCAGAGTTTCCTCGTTGACCTCAAGTTCCTCTTTTTCTCAATTTTAGAGTCAGAACTAATCTGTCAAAGCAAAGTGCTCATCACCAGCTTGATCAAGCAGGTTTCCTAATATGCCACTGCACAGTCTTCACTCCCCACACATCTGTTGGGGTCTGATACACATTAGATGGCCTTCAGGTTGACCAGAGCCCTGCAAACCTGAAGCTGTTCTTAAAGGCTGTATACAAACGATACCCGGAATAGCTGCATCGTCAAGACTTGCACATTACATGAATGTGCCCAAGGGGAAGAGCTACTTTTCAAGCGAGCTGTTCTAAGGAATGGAGGGGCTAGATTTAGAGGGCCCCTTTCCTTTTTGGTTGGGTTTTGGCTCACTGTATCCAGGGATTGACTATCCTGTGCTGAAGAAATAAATAAAATGCTGTGGTTGTGGTACAGTGGTATTTCTCTTTCAGATTTGGAATTCCAGTTAAAATTGGGGCAATGATGTGGGGTGAAAATTTTTCCGGCACTTTATTTTTGTGTAGGTTCTCTCTCTGCTCCCCCCACCCCCAATTTCATGAGTAGCGATGAATAGATGCAGTTGCAAATGCAATATTGGGCAATGCTTGAGAGTTTTGAAGTGTGGGTGCTTGTTATATCATTCACAGGGCTTTGGGTTGCCACAATTTATTAAGACATAATGCTGTTTAAAGGCTTTTTTCAGTCTGGAAGGCGTAGGATGGCGCCCTTAGTGTTCTCACAGTTTTCTGGACATCTTGTGGTTTTCTTAAATTTAAATAATGTAAGGAAAGTACATACCATTGTCTTTACAATTTCACAAACATTCCAGTAAAAATCCACACAATGTAACATTTAGATGACATTACATGTGCCTTGTTTTTTCTCCAAATATTTCAGATCACATTAGTGGGGAAAAGTTAACATGAGATGCTTTTGAAAGTGCTGGTGTCTAATAAATGCAGGGAAAGTAAGCACTCTAGTTAGAACATCCTAGGGTATCAGAAAATTTCCTCTTGCAAACTAAGAGAATTCCAATGCAAATTAACTTTTAATACAAATTAAATGAGAACACTTTACAGATGTATTTTTCAATAGGTAACCTTTATTTATGACTGTCTTTGAGGCTTTTATTCAGAGACTACAACTGTTTGGCAGAAATCCATTCAACCAGTTCATCCAGTTTGACTTCCTTTCTCAATCTTGTGAATCAGTAGAAACCTATGATTGTTGCAGAAATGACAGTGGCCACATTTTCTTTGCAGCTTTTTATGATAGCTCACTGAGGGAGGGAGCTTGTTGTCCCTAGACCAGGGGTCCTCAGACTTTTTCAACAGGTGGCCAGTTGAAAGGCGGCGGCGGTGGCAGGTGCCTGCAGGTGCGGGCCAGCGGTGGGAATGTGCAAGGCAGCGGCGGCAGCCTGCACGCGGGGTGAGGCGGCGGCTCGCTCGCTCGCTCGTTTTCTCTGAGCAAGTCGAAAACAATCTCCGAGCGAGCGAGTGAGGCATCACCTCACCATGCGTGCGGTGAGGCAGGTGGCAGCGATGGGCATGTGCGCTAGCACAGCGAGTCCAAAACATCTGAGGCAGGCCGGATAAATGGGCATGGTGGGCTGGATCCGGCCCGTGGGCCCTCGTTTGAGAAACCATTGCCTAGACAGTGTTTAGGGATCCATAGGATACTTTGGATTTGACAGTCCAAAATGGAGACCTAGCACTCCAGTCCTGCTCCCCACCTTACAAAATGCCCCTTAACCTTGACATTGAACAGGGGTAACGGGGGAAATTCTGGTAAGTGGGGAAGGAGAAGACTGCAGAGAGGCCAGGGTGCAAGATCAGTGCTGTCTCCTGCAGCTTCTGTTTGTTTCCTGAAGCGGCCCAGATTGACAGTCAGAAGCAACCTCCGAGCTGAAGTGCAGAATAGGGGAAGAAGAGAGTTGAGTATTGCTTTTGTTGCTCTTCCGATTCTACACTGGGTGATTGTCAGCTTCCACATTTGGAGGCTTGCACCCTCAAAAATGTAATCTGAAATATTATAAGTGGGCAGGTTGCTTAACTTATTTAACCTCTATTGCTGTACTTTTAATCCTTGTAACTTTTTGCCACTCAGAAGGCATGAACAAATCCAGAAAGATAGGACAGGCTTCAGTGGCTGCTACCCCTGTAATGTTCTGGTTATTCCAACAGATAAAAGACGATAAGTACATGACAAAAATAACACCCAATCTGGGGAATTGCATTATCTTTAATAAAAGTTGCATTAATGAATATGGGAATATATCCTCATACCACCTGCCATGAGAGTAAACTCGCGTATGCAACAAACTGCCATAGTTTCAGTACCCCTCTGTATGACCTTTTGTAAGATGGACACCTGGTCTTGTGTTTCTACTGCTACTGATGCTCATCGTATTAGTTTGAACTGGAAGACGAGTAATATGGGGACCTAACCTGCTTTATACCATCTGTGAAGCTCACGGGTGCTCACAGCTGCTTTCACCAAACTGATGCCTTTCAGATGCATTGGACTTCAACACCCAGCAACCTGGCCTCCATGCACATTGATCAGGAATGTTTGGTGTACAAATGTTTGGTGTCCAAAACATCTGGAGGACAGCAGGCTGGTCCACAGTGGCTAGCAAGTAGCATTCCTTCCATTCATGCATGTGGATTCAAAGCACATGCTCTGACACTGGTCTCCAGCCCTTCCTGTATCATCCAGCCCTTTTTTTAAAAAAAAATATTATTGCATGTATATCACACCCTTTTCCCTCCTGTGAGGAAACAAGGCATCTTTCCTGGTCCTGCTCCATTTATAGCACAGCAACCCTGTGAAGTAGCTCAGTCCGAGAGGCTGTGATGGGAGGCTCTCAGTGGCTGTTAGCCTTGCTGGCTGTGTGCCGCCCCCTTCACCAGGGCTGGCCTGCCTGCATACGCCAGTCGCTGAGCAGCTGGGCAGGCGGAGTCTTGACCCACCTGCTTGAGGGATCCTGTGCACAGCTTGTTTGCTAATGTGGGCACAGAGTGCTGGACAAGATGGACCTTGGGTCTGATCCAGTGTTGCTTTTCTTACGTTCTTATGACCCAAAGTCACCAAGTGAGCTTCATGACTGGGTAGGGAGTTAAACTCAACTCTCCTGAGTCCTAGTCCAGTGCACCAATGACCACACCACACTGGCTTTCAAAGCACTTGAGTTCCTTCCTCTGTCTGTCTTTGCTGTGCTTTCTATGGCTGCGATGGTGCAAGAGGCTCCAAGGGCAGACATGTATGCAACTGCTGGAAATGAAATCCTGCAAACTTCGCCTTGTTGCTTTGACTTGAAGCAGGAGAAACACAATACCTTCTGTGCTCTGTATTTTTAAATCCTGCCTGTATCTGTGTCTGATTTTCTACTTTCCACCTGGGTACATTAAACCAGAGTGAAACATGATTCACATAATGGTCTTTGCAGTGGTGCCTTCTTTCTTTTGGTGACTCTGTGAAGACTGCCGTTCATTGTTTATGTTCTCAAAGCAGAGCTGTAGTGAATTGTGGTTGAACGATTCCCCTCCAGAAAGGGGCCATCAAGCAATGGCAGCTAATTGCTATTAAAGTGGATTTGAATATTTTTCTCATTAGTGCTGCACCTAAAATGACATCAGGAAACATCTGGAAACCTGTGCTTCCTTGACGAATGCTTATGGGATATGATTTCAGCCGAGCAGAAACTAAACATCCATTGTGTCTTAATTCACTAATATTTAGAGTGAGACTTTCCTACTGGCAGCAGTTGAAGGGCAAAGATTGGACTGCAGGTTAGCTAGAGGGATGCTTCATAAGTACAATTGTACATATTTGTTTGATCTCTATGAACTTAACAGATGCCCTTAACAGCTTGGTTTCCCATGGTCATTCTCTGTGGTTAGACATCTTGAAAAGGACTCTTGAGCTGGCTCTGGAGAAAGAGTAGCCACTTCTGCATCTTGTAGACATTATGGCGGAAACTTTCACCACATGAATGTAGTGGTCCCCTTAGTAGTTAGCTATACCCTGTTTCAACAGGGACAGCATGTGAAGCCTGGGAAAGGGCCATCTTCCACCATCATCTCCCAGGACTTAAGGCAGGAGCGGGCAGTCTGTGGCTTAAAAACATGTATTGGCTTTCAGTTCCTATCATGCTTCACTGGCTGACTACGACTGATGGAATGGTAAGCCAAACATTCAGAGGGCCACAAATTGCTCACCCCAGTTCTTATTTGATCCCATATTTGACACAATCCAGATCAGCAATGCAGCAGGGTAGGAAAGGAGTAAAACCCCCACAGCCTATGCAGGGACTTGATCTGGATTAGATGCTTTGCACTTACACTAGACCAAGAAAGGGACACAGGACACAACTGCTTTATCTTTAACGTAACGTATGCTGCCCCCCCCCCCCACAATTGTCATCTGAACTGCTTTTTATTCTCCAGTGTGTTCTACAGAATATGCTGCAGAGACATATTTCGATTGTCTGTGCTGTTTCAGTAGGAGGTGTTGGTGCTGATGCTGGTTGTAAGTGGTCTTAAAGGGCATGCTATGGAAGAGCCAGATACTTTTCTCTCCGAAATGGAATCTGAACAAAATGGATGCAGCACACACTTTGGTAACGCAACTGACAGGAAAAGGCTGGCAGATGAGACCCACCTGTGCCTCACCCACATGATCTCGCACATGTATTCACATTGCACTTAGTAGTTGCTTGATACATGTATACCATTTAATGTGATGTAATTTATATTGTAGTTGCAATTCAGTTCTTTTTAAAATTTGCATGGCTGTAGATGCAAAAAAAGAAAAGAGGGAAGGACTTCTTGATCTCAATCAAAAAAATCTTTTAAATTTTTAAAGCAATTGCTCTTTGTGATCCTTTGAAGGAAATGTACTAAACTGAAGGCAGGCCCAAATCTAAAAGGTAAAACATGCACAACTCAACACTTCTGAAATTTTTAGTTCTAAGTAATTGTGTTTTTTAGATTGCCTTTTATGTTCATTGCATTTTAAACTTTTCCCATATCTTTTGGAATGTGTGGATTTGTTTTTAAAAGAATAGCATTTGTTTTAACTATTTTGATGGTAAATAAAATGTCCGGTTCACATGAGAGTGCAATTCAGTGGAGCTGTCCATAACCTTCCAAACTTGAAGGATTGCAGAAGTTCTGCTCTGCAATCTGCCATCTAACTGCAGTGCCTCAGAAGAATGGACTGAGGCTCTGCCAGGACACATTGCCTCTGAAGCTCTTCCCTGAGGTTGCCCTTTGGCTGTTTCCACCTCCTAAATCCATTCTCTGAAGTCACACCTATGACCTTGGAGAATTAATCTGGAACAGTTTTTTCGGTACTGGGACACTGCTAGATGAGTTGCCGCAAGCATGTCTCCAGAAAGAAACATCGCATATGGATATTCCCTGTTACACAGAATCAAAGAAGCAAAGTAGGTGTGGAGAACCAGCCAAGAGCTGTGATCATCCATGCCAGAATCGTGTAGCATTTTCAAGCCTGGTTTCTCTAAGGAGGAGAACGAGGAGGGTGACCTAAATGTGGAACGCTAGCCCTGAGATCAGAGCTCTTTTCAGCTTCAAAGCTGGGGTGATTCTGAAAGAATCCTATGGCCTTCTACATATTGCCTGTGGGTCATAGGATGGCTCTGTAAGTGTCTTTAAAAACTTAGCTGATTTGGATTTTTTGGCATATCTTTTAGTGCAAAGTTCTTTTCTAATTGAGTCATAGAAGAAAATAAAGTTTTTGTGTGAATTACAATCAAGTATGTTCTTACCACATTCACTGAGCAACTTCCATCCATATTATATTTGCACAAAGGCAACATCACCACAAGGATTTAATAAAATGTAATGAGGCAACATTCATCATCTTAGAAAATGTCTAGTAATTAGAACTATACTGAGCATTTTCTTGGCTCCTTTTAATGCAGATTTTTATTTCACATTGTGCCTTGGTGACATACTCAGAATGAAGTAATTTAGACACTAAGCAGACTAAATCATAATCCTCTGATCTATGCCTGTGCCACGTCCCTTTTCTGGGAAACTTGAAATGTTTGTTCCCCAAATCCATGGGTGTGGCCAGCATATGATCAGGTTCATGGCAGGTTGTCCCCCTTTCCTACTCCTCTGGTCCTCCTGTGAGTATCCAAGGGACTCTGCAGGAGGACCTTTCCCGTCTGCCTCCTCCGCCCTGTGTCTCCTTTGCCCTCTGTAAACCATGCAGTAGCCAAACTGAAGTCACAGTAAGCCAGGAAATGCACCCAAAGAAGATGATTGTCCAGACCTTGCAAGATGTTCCCAGTAGTCAGTACACACACACACACACACACACACCAGAGTTTGATAACTGTAAGCCTTTAATTTTGATTTTAAACTAGTTTGGCAGTTGGCTGCATAAAGTTGGAACCAGGGTTATTGTTCAACCAAAATATTATACCTTTTGCAGTGGAAAGGAAAAATCATTACTGGGCAAATAAGATTTAGCTGTTTTTTCCTGCTTTGATCTTCTTGGGCTTAGCTGTATAGAGCTGTCTTGTAGTAACCAGGCTTGAGAAATGCTTTGTGATTCTGGCCTGGAGGGTCATACCTCTTGACTGGTTTTCCACACCTGCTTTGCTTCTTGGGGTCTTTGTTGATAGACAGAACATCTGTGCTTCCTGGAGTTACGCTTGTGGCAGCTCAGCTAACAGTGTCCCAGAGGTTAGCTTAGAGGTTTGTGAGTATTTCACTCATATTACCTCTAGATCTGCAACTCTTCTGCTTTTCACACTGTGGAGAGTGTAGGTATGAATAGTCAAAAAAGGAGAGCTGAAAGGGTGTCAGTGGCTCAGTTTTTAAAAGCTACTTCTGTTTTCTCACTAGTGAAATTTGCATCTGTACGTATTCCTTTTCATGCCTGTTTGGCCATTGCTAAACTCCGAAACAATGCACTCAGTGTTGACTTGGTGGAAATGTAGTTTGTTAATGGATATAGTAACTAAAGTGAAATATATGCTAAACATTACCTCAGAATTTGAAGACACGGCTTAAGTGCAGTGGAGAAACAAGAGCCTTTGGCACGGCTCCTAGAGAAGTTCATAACCCTGTGATTTGGCAACATTTCAGGAACCTACCTGGGCCAGCTTGTTTGAGGAGAGTGACACAGAAGAGGGTGCTTTTCCCTTTGTTGCACAAAATATGTCTATGAAGGACCTCGTTGTGATTCAGCTTTGGGTTAAGTTTCTCTCAAAGAATGTGACACAATTACAAAAATGTTTGTGCTGATGAGACAATGTTGTTATGAATTCAATGGATGCCTAGGAATGGGGTTGTGGAGTATCTTATGGGAGTAGGTGGGAAGATCTGGCAATCTGGAACTAAACAAAGCGTTGCCATAAAATGAAGAAATCGGCCTACTCTCTCAAAGAACACAGGAAGCTGCCTTATCTTGAGGCAGCCAACTGGTCGTCTAGCTGGTATTGTTGACAATGTCTCTCATTGGCTTTGTTGTTGGTCAGCTTTTCAGTGATCAAAGAACAATTTCCACTGTTGCCCTGTTTTCCATTTGAATGGAGCTACAGCAGTGGCACAATCCTCATCTTAGCTTTTGCTGCCCAAAGCCCTTTAAATGTCTTCAGTGCCATATCACTGGGTGTGCAATTTCCTGGTTCCCAGATCTTCACTTTCAAGCTCGCGCTTTTAACATTTTCTTAAAAAGCAGCCCAATTTATGAGTCATGGTTTGGAGATGAGGCAAGCCCTGGGAATTCTGAATAGATTGTTGCCTTCTAAAATTATTTCCTGTCACTCAATTTTCAAAGTTAGGCACTTAAGAGGGGCTGAATCAGACCAAGGGTCCATCTGTTCCAGCATTCTGTCCAGCAGTGGCCGGCCAAGTAAGCAGTTTTGTTAAGTAAGCCAGATGCTCTTAGTCAGCTCCCCAAAGGGACCTTTTTGGTGGAAAAAGTAGGATAAAATAGTTAGATAAATAAAAGGCAAAGCAAGGCAACAGCCATCTCCCTGCAGAGTACCTCCAAGGGATGTTTCATGATCATTTCTAATAACCTCTGACAGCTTCATCCTCTTAATTCCATGCATGAATATTTCAGCCAGCTAGGGATGGCCGTCCTACTCATGTTCATGGGAGAAAATGCCATTGAAATTAAAGGGGCTGGCTTCTGAATTGACACTGTTTGTCTCTAAACTTTTACTTTCTAGCAACTTCCTGATGCTCTCCAGAGTTGAGGACTGCACATGGTCCGTGGCTCTGCAACTTATGGTAGAGTTGGATCGCTAGGGCACTAGGCTTGGGCAACACTTGTGCCATGACGCTTTCTGGAATTCTTTTTCCAGTGTTAGCAGTGTTTTCACAAAGACTTAGCCTTACCTGTCCTTGCAACAATCCTGTTTTAGGCTGAGAGTAGTTTGTCCATAGCTGCTCAGCGAGCTTCAAGGCTGAAGAAGAGCTTTAATGCAAGTCCAGACTATCCACAGTCTCCTTTTTGATACCTTTCTGTATCTTGTATGTGTGGTTGGTGTGTTCCTTGCTTATCCCTCCACAGAAAGCCCACATTTGGCTGTGTGATACATGTATTATTATTCAATTACATACCATGTAGGATATGTAATATATATAGCAATTCAAGCATCATTTCCATAAGCCTTTGATATTATACTAAGAGTCAGACTAGTGATGAGAACAAAGTAACAATATTTTTAAAAATCTACCCCTTGGAATGTTTGCCTTTCTTACCTTCACTTCTTTTCCTCTCTTTCAGTTCCTCGGCATAGCATTTCTTGGAATTGGATTATGGGCATGGAATGAAAAAGTAAGTTGAATATACCAGACTGTTGAACCAATTAAATCTAAACCTCATCCCCTCCCTTATATTGAATGAAAATTAGTTTTCATGAAATATATAGATTCTTGTCAAACAATACCACACAAAGGCACAGACACTGGGCGTGTTCACACATAGCAACGACCAAGCACAGCAGTGAGTTCCATCGGGCCTGTTGTTCTGGAGACAATCTGTGGTATGCTCAACAGATGATTTAGTTTACCATGGGTTATTTCCCTCTGCCCCTCTCTCAGTTCTGCCATGAAGGGACCCTGCAGTAGGACTGCCTTGCCTGCCCTTCCCTGCTATGAGGACATGTGGCTTTGGGCTCATTGCAGCTTTTTTCCCTCTCCCCTGCTTTTTAAGAGATGGCAAAAGGACTGCCTGAAGGGCTGTCAGTAGGCAAATTAATTTATTTTTATTACATTTCTAAACTGCCCAAAAGTTATTGGGCAGTTCATAGCAATTTAAATCATCTTTAAAAATGTTGAATACATTTGAGTGTGCACGTGTGCACACACGCAAGTGCACACACACACACACACACACAATTTTTGTACCACCCAACAGCCAAAGTACAACAACATGTGAATATGGGTGTTTTATTTATTTATTTCTGTAGTTCTCTTGTTCAAAAATGGATTCTATTTTTCTTGGGAAAAGGAGTTTTGACAGCTACCAGGATGGGTTTTGACTGAGACTTCTGGCAGTACATGTCCCAGTTAAAAGTCAAACAAGCCATTACCCTGTCAGAAATCCCTTTTAAAAGGTACCCAGAATTCTGAGTGCTAAATGTGCCAGATGTGCTTTTTTCAAGAAAAAGAGGCTGGCATACACCTTCGTACTTTCCCAAGCAGTGAGACTCCTGGGGGAAAGTGGAAAATGTGCATCACCCTGAGCACTGGGAGGGGGAAAAAGGAGGATCTCAGTGCAAAGGGGATATTAATTTTACCACCTTCTTTTCCTGAGCCAAAATCACCTTGGAGAGCTTTTCTTTTCACAGCTGTCAAGAGAAAGCAGAAGGGGAAAAAAGCCTGTTTGGACTTCCTTGGGTCCATGTGCAGGGTTGTTGTATTTTGGCAGCGGGTGCCTGTAGGTTGTGAGGCTTCAGATTCCACAGTAGTGGAACCATGGACCCTCCGGTTATGCAAATATGACTATTTTTTAAATTAATGAATGAACACATTTGCACATCATTTATGCAGGAAAAAATGGAGAAAGAATGGTTTGCCCATCACTGGCAGCCTCTCCAAGGTTCTTCTTGGGCAATTTGAAGGTCCTGTCTATGGCAGTCAAAATGGGGACTGTGAAAACATAATGTCAAGATTGCATTCATGATCTCTGGGGAAGAAAGTGGTGAAGGGGGAAAATGCCATTGGAAGTTCAAAACTGCTCACGATCATGTAGATTAATTTACAAAGCAGGTTCTATTAGTTATGTGGGCAACACATTTCTTTAAATCACCTGATTTTAACGAACATAATAGTAGTGGATCAAGCCAAAGTCCTATTTGGTTCATCATTTTGTTTCCACACTAGTAAACCAGATGCTCTTGAGAAGTCCACAAGCAGAACATGAGTAGAGTTGTGGCCTTCTGTTCTTGTCCCCCAGCCACTGGTATAAGAAGCATTCTCCCTCTGATACTGGATGTAGTATGCATTTTTTTCTGACCAGTTGCCATGGATGGCCTCATGAGCATCTTAGAGTGATTTCCTCCATTGTGAACAGTGAAAGGGAAATGCCTATAAAGTGGTACACCTTCATGCACTATAAAAAATCATTATTTTTAAAATATAAGCTGGACCCTTCAATACATGTGACATAGTGTTTAGTTTGCTGATTGATTCTGAACCATTAATACGTTAGGCTGTTCCAGTGGATTTTGTTGACTTCTCGATCTATATTTGTGGAGTTTCTCTTTACTGTCCAGCAACTGCATTTGTATGATTAGCAGGATAGATTATAATTCATACTGTTCCTTAAAAAATACAAATCAAGAAAACCTGATCCCATAGTTGATGATCAACAGATACAGTCTCTGGTTTGGTGTCAATCAGTATTTTCTGGCCTAGGAAACCAAACCAAGCTGAAAACCTGGCTAATTTAAGACAAGACTCATTGGAGAAGACAATCATGCTAGGGAAAGTTGAAAGCAGCAGAAGAAAGGAAGTCAAAGTATGAAATGAATCGAACTCATAAGGGAAGCCACATCCTTGAGTTTAGAACAGCTAAGCAGGGATGTCATGGATAGAACTTTTTGAAGGGTTGTCATTCAGAGGGTTGTCATAAGTTGGACGATAGCAACAATTTAAGGCATGCATCCATTTTAAGGCAAAGGAGCTGACACTTTCGTTTGGGCTTTAAAATAAAATAGGATAACAGACTTGGTTTGGATGTTATTACCAATTGTGGGCTAAACAACTTACAACTATCCAGGGTTGTGCAAGAGTGAGCATGCGGCCTCATTTCTGGCCACTTTTGTTTCCCTCTCAACAATCCACTTTGAACTTTGCACACCATGAACAACAAACAGTCCAACTTTCCTGATTGTTTTCAGATGCAATTTTTGTTATGTGTCTATAAGATTAATGAATGCCTTCTGAAACTCTGCACTCTTTACCAACTTCTGGAAGGTCACTGGTGAAGTGAAATAGCCCTTTTTTGTAAGGGAATTATGGAACCAGGCCCCAGTCAGTCCAAAGAGTCATCATTATGATTGTGAAGAGGCCACTGAACTAAAACTTTGACCCTAATTCAAGCCTGATCTGATCTGAACAGCAATTCTGTGATAGAGTTCAGATAAAAAAATGCGTGCAGATCTTTTCATTTAACCATATTTGTTTGAAGCTTTAATGAAAAGAAAAAGAAAAGAATGCTTGAAAAACTTCCTTAGCACTGAAAGGAGTCTGAATTTTACCCCATTGTTTTATTTCAGGGTGTACATGAAGAGATGCTGTGAAATTTTGGGTAGCACAAAATCCTTGGGTAGTAAATGACACCTTTAATCTATGGCTCTAACTAAACTGTAACAAATGTTCTGGCAGAAATGTGCCTTTAAATGTTTAAATGGATTGAACCAATCAATGCAGAGAAGCCAATTAATTTTTAATAGCTAAGAAGCGAGGTATTTTTTCTCTTCCTGGAAGTTTAAAATTAGAAGTCAGAATATTAAGTTATATGCTATAAAAACCAACATAGTAAGTTCAAATGAAAACAACCCAGCCTAATTTGCTGGACTTAATTCAGTCAAAGTCTATCTTGCGCTGTTTAACTTGTTGAAGACAGAGAGAGAGGGAGGGAGAGAAAGAGGCAGGAAAGCAGAGCAAAAACGTTGCCACTTACAATTCTGCATGTATGCATTGTAATCTTGCCACCATTAAGCAAGCAAAACTTGCTTATCAGACAGCTGCAAACTACTTGACAGCTAGTTAGTTGGGCCTAAAAATGAATGGAAAATTAGCATCCTAAATTGTGATATTGGAAAGGGACCTATGAGAAGGTCGGAGTTTGGAAACCCAAGAGACACACAACTCTCTGCAGCATTTTATGTTGATTTTTAAAGTTTTAGCTTTTCTTTTGCTTCTCTTTCTCACTTGAGTGAAAATAACCAGTGATAGGCAGTTCCCAGCAAATGAAATCTTAATATTTACCAAAGAAACTTGAACCTCAAGGTTACAGAAAAATTGCTGCCAGAACACATTTGATTTCCCCGTAATACTATGCCTACTAATTATAGTCCAACCCAAAGTGATGTTAGATCAATTAGATTGTCATGTATTTATCTCTGTTAACTCATGCTGTCAAAACAAATCCTTACAAAAAGCACCTCCTTTACTGGATGCAGTTTCTCAAGAGATCAAATCCATTTGTAGTGATAGTTACATGCTTGGCTTTCGATGCAGACCTATCAATTTTCCCTCTTGGTTGTGCAGCAGAGGGAAGTATGGTACACAACCATGCTCTCACCTTTCCCTCCCAGTTCCTTTTTACCCTGGCAAGTTTCCCCCCGTGTTGTCTGCAAAGGTGCTGTATGAATCTGTGTGGAGCAGCAGCAGCAGAAAATGTACAAGCAAGCTGCTCACTTGTGAATCGTTTCTCTGTGTGAGAAGGGCTTTAAGCTCTTAGTTCACAGGGAGCCCTGGAAGGTGACAGGTCTGGCATTGCTTGAGGGGGATCTTTGCAAGGGCTGTTATGCTCTGATATGCCAGATTGCGATGGCTTCCATATTGCTCCTCCCAGGCAAGTTATCTCATCTAACATGGCAATTTCTGTTGGAGATGGTGATGGGAAAAGGACCCCTTATTAGAGAAATATTTGCTTTCTCCATACTCAGCTGGCGTGCGTGATTTCCCACAGGTGCCGTGACATAGTGGAACCAAAAATTAGAATTTTCCTGCAGCAAGGTACTGTTGTGAGCTAACTGCCCAGATAGTCATCTAGACTAACAGGTGGTACAAAAATAATAAAATGAACTCTGTGATAATGCCGAGTATTTTGGGGGCTCAGTCTTGAGCTTTACGGAAGGCCTGCTCCTGGTAGGCAACACAGCTGCCTACTTTTGACACTCCTAGAGGGGTGTGTGTGTGTGGGGACTGTCAGGATGAGCACCTGCAGTTGCCACCCCACTACCTGGCATCTGCTGTGTGCAACATCACCTGCCAGAAGAAAGCACAGGGTTCAGAACAGCCAGTGCCTTTGAGGGACACATGGATTGTGCTGGATGCTTGGGGTGATTTTGCTTCTGCCATGTCCATGTTCTTTGACAGAACCTCTGCTAACATAGCAACACTGAATGAGAGCCCCTTGCAATGGTTTCTGTTGGTGCTAGGAAAAAAATCCTGTTTCTGTTGGTGCTAGGAAAAAAATCCTGCTCACTGTCTTGCACCAAAGTCAGTAAGGTTCGTGAGCATTAGTGAAAGCACCTTTTCACTCATGTCCCCTACCCTGTGAGAGATACGGTGGTTTTAACAATGCATCTGTTTTCTTTGGATTTTACTTGTATGGTATTTACTCCTGATGAGCATTCTGAAATTGTATTTGTTGACAGTCATGTTAATTAAAATAGTTTGCATTGCTTTTTATGTTGCAAGCTCCCTTGGAAGGTGAAGGTCTTACAGTTTGGCTAAGAGAAGTTCCTAACTACCTAGCTGTTGGAAGGTGTGGTAACTTGCTGTGCTGGAAGTGTGCCACCCGCTCTGCCCCATCAGTCACTTCCCTGTTCTGATCCCTCCCTCCTTTCAGCTTCTTCCCCTTAATCTTCAGGGCTGAACTTGAAGCCTGTTGGCACACCCTTGGACCCACCATTTTGGTTCAGAATTTGGGTTGGATCTATATACTTTGAGTGAAAGTTATGGAACTTCTCTTGAAGACTGTCCAGTGTAAGTTATATTGGGAGTAAATGTTGTTATTCCCTTTGATACTGTGGTGCCACTCTTGCTTCTCTCTTGCTTCATAAAACGTCTTAATTGGAACCTGCAGTTTGATGGCATATTCTGACATGCCAAGGATTGTTTCCTCCCCTGCTTCCCCGTATTTGCCAGTTCATTCATCCATGCTTCATGCTGGGTGCAACAAAAGGCAGTTCACAGGGCAAACAGAATGGATTCTGCCCAGTCTGGATTCTGGGAAAGTTTGCTAGGAGTTCATCCTAGACAAAAACCCACAGAGCTTTGCCGTCACATCAGTTCTAGGAGAAAAAAAATGAAAGGTTTTGATAGCAAGCCTCAAGTAAGCCATGGTGGCTGTGAATGATGGGAATTGCAGTTCAAGCCCTTGGCACCAAGTTGGGGACGGTTGCCATAATGGAATGCTCTACTTGGGATGCCATGCCTGGTATTTCCTCTGATACCTTCTGGTACCAGGTGAAGAGCTTCATTTTTTATCTTCCTAGGCCAGGAAGATAAATTGTTATTTGCTTTTTGCTCAGATTTTAATTCTGTTGCCTTGAAGGGGCTGCTGCTTTACGTAATTTATGTTTGGTTGTTAAGAATAAGTCATTTGGAGAGTCATTTAAAAGACATGTAGGATATTCATCACCCCCTAACTGGTGACATTTTTTGCCATTCAGACAAAATATTTACATCCCCTCTTAATTGCAGGATTAGGTCATTTGCTTCCTTCCTTTTTTGAGGGGGGGATGATAATTTAGAAGGGGTTGCTGTAAGAACTGGCAGAGGAGGGCTTTTAAATAAGAGCTGCCTCCCAGCCCCTGTACATGTAGGAGCAGGGTGCCATGTCTCATTGGGCAGTCAGAGGGTGGTTGCTAATTAAAAACGAATGTGTCATAGCAGTTTCTTTTCAGACCCTGCATATATTTATTAGGGTTCATCTGGCCATGCAGATGCTTTTATTGAGATGAAAACCACCAATTTAAAGAACTTCATTCAGGATTTTCTTCTGTGTTTTTTTCATTCCCCTTTCAACTGCGTTCAAACAGGAGGAGGAGAACCAGGAGAACTGGGTTGGCCCCTGGTGCATCAGCAGAAGCAAAGAAATGCACCACTAAGTAAAGTGGGCATAGATTTGCAAAATATTTGCATCTGCCGAGTTCTTTATGTATAGGCAGAAATTTGAAAAATTGTTCTCATTCAAAGGGAATTACAGTGCATTTCCCTGTAGCGGGGAAGAATTTCACTTGTATGCCTGCACGGATTCCTGTTCAGAACACAGAACTGTTAATGAGCTGCTTTGAAGATCCTGCTATCCCTCCTTGTGCCTTTTATCTTTAAACCAGACTTGTACTGGGCAGTGCTTCAGGTAGAAGACACCTTCCAATATAAGATGAGCCTCCAGCATCCCTTAAAATAGAGGACTGTGTTCTGTACAGTAGGACACATGCTTTCCCTGGAGAGAACAAGAAAAGAATGTAGGGGAATGCAAATATTTCATATATTTTCACAGTCCTTGCTTTAGTCCCTGTGGCTCTTAACCAGTCTTTTCATACAAGGACTTCTGAATTCAGTAGCAAATATTTCTGTTTCTTGGGGGAAAGGGGCCTGTCTTAAGTCAAAGACTTGTTTAATGCAGAAACAGCAGACTGCTTCATTTGTTGGACACTGGTGGCCACCGAAGTGGGCTCTCTAGGAAATCCTTCTGCAGGGAACCCTGAATGTGTAGGCACACAGACTTGCATGGACCATTGCCAGTCACACAGTGGCAGGATCCAGCAGGACTAAATAGGGCTAATATGGAGTGGCGTTCTACGTGTTGGGACTAGGACAAGGAAGGCATTGCTTAGCCATGGACTTCACTTCAGTTTACAGGATTTACAAGAATGAACCTCATATTTACAGGAATGAACCTCAGCGTTCTGCACTCTATTTCTTGCATGTAAGGTGGAAGACAGGGAAGGACAGCCTGAATTCAAGGTTCATGTCTTCCTGTTCTGGTACTGCTCAGTGACTGATTCGCATTACATCTCAGCTGTGCCTAACTTCCTTCTGAGAAGGTTGTGTGTGTACAAAGCCCCAAGCTTCTTGGAGTAAAGGTTGGATAAGCAGTGTGGTGTAGAGGCTGAGAGTGCAGAACTGGGGCTCAGGAAATCTGGGTTCTGGTGCCTGTTCAGCCTTGGAGCCAGCTGGGTGACTTTGGGCCAGTCACAGGCTCTCAGCCCAACCTACCTCACACAGGTAGGTTGGTTAGGATAAGATTGGGGGGAGGAGGAAGAGGAGGATTTGGTAAGCTGCCTTGAGTTCCTTGAAAAAGAAAAAAGGCAGGATATCAAGCAATCAGCCAGTTAATTAAAAATGACCCTAGGTCCCAGTCTTAACCTTTTTACCCCTCACCCTCGCTTTGCAAAGCATGTCCACTATTTCATTCTCCCCCTCATAATTTCTGAGGTTTGGATGGGGACTGGGGCAGAACTGAGCAAGACATTTTGCCTGAGGAGAACCAGAGGGAGCCCAGCCTCTGTCTCTGACGTGGATGGCAGGACAGTGTCCTGATGGCAGCAGGCCAACATGGGGCAGAGAACACGCCACATGGCACACAGCTGTCTCCTCCAACACTTGCCTGCTCCTTCCGGCATCTGCTTCCTGAGGTAGCCACCGCACTTGGCATAATGGATTGGAGCAAAGAGGTGTTCAGGTTCCAGGTGCTGCTTTTTGGATGAGGTCTTCTGATTCCCGGGTGCCATAGATTTACAAGGCCTGTGATGCAAACAAGTTATGAGGTGTTCCTTCCTCAGCTTGATAAAAACAACATCACATTGTCCCTCCATCCTTCTATTCATTTTCAGTCATTTTGAGTCAAGATGAATATATTAGACCTAAAAATAGATAATGATATTCCATGTATTAATAGCATTGGGTGTAATCTCTTCAGATAGCGTCTAAGATTGATGAACTGCATTGCTGAGTCATGTTTGCCCAACTTAGTCGCAATCTCCGCATCTCTGCAGACTCTGATTTGTAACACTTCTATTCAAATAATGTTTATCAGCAATTTGTTTTACCATTTCTAAAATACAGTTGCTGTTTATGAAAGGGCTTCCTGGCTTCTGAAATGCCTTTATTCTGTCCCATGATACAGTGGCGAGAGTGTAAGAAAAGGCACGCCAGCTCCACGCACCCATCCCATGTCAAAATACTTTAGAAATGCATGGCTGCCCCCAGCCCCGCTTTGTATTTCCCAGGAAAGAAATGACTGAGTGTAATGTCATCATGCAATCCTGGCTGTAGGTTCCTTGTGGTGCTTCCCACTAGTCCATAATTTAATGTAATCATAAAGTGGATAATGAGCTCCAGAGCAGTTAATACTTTGAGGTTGAGTGCTATCAGGGCACACCCACCCAAGAGGCGTATAGAAGTCTACACATACTGCTGTCTTCTCTTCCTGTTCTCATATTCCTGTTTTCTGAACTCTACTAAACATGTCCCATACCCAGATGTTCTAATTTGAGCATCCACATTTTGTAAACCCATCGTTTCAGAAGAGTATTTGTAAAACAGGGTCAAATACAGGCAGATGGTTGTTCTTTTCAACCTGTTCAGCAAAAGGTGATGGTAGGTGAGAGGTTAAATAAGTTCAAAGACTGTGCTAGAGCAGACGGAAGGCCCATCTAGTCTCACATTCCATGTACAGTGGCCAACCAGATATCCATTGGAAGCCCACAAGCAAGACATGATCCCACCAATACTCTCCCTAGAATTCAGAGGCCTAGTGCCTGGATTTCTCACCACTGATAGTCATAGCCGTCCAGAGACGTTAGTAATTGGACAGCATACAAATTGTATGTATGTATGTATGTATGTATGTATAAATAAATAAATAAATAAATAAAATATCCCCTATGAGCACTGTGTTTTTGGGAAAGAGGATGAAATATAGAGCTGTTACAGTTTTAGGTATTTTTGGCTAGTGAGGATATGGTAGATAGATCCCCGCCCTTGAGATATACAAAGCAGGTTCTGTCCCCAGTATGAGGGATAGTATAAATCGGGGGTGGGCAGAAGGTAGATCACTAGATGATTTGGACATCAGTTCATCGAAGTCTCTGCCACCATGGCTAATGGCGAGGGAATGTATGGGCAGACATTCAGGGTACAATTCTATGCACATAGAGATGGAAAATGACCCTACAACCTTCAGCATGCCCCTGCCAGTTACAGAGCAGTTTACAGAGTAGAGAGCCAATGTAGTGGTCAGAATGCTGGAATGGGGCTTTCAGACCTGGGTTCTAGTGCCCACAGCTATGAATTTCACTGATGCCAAGAATTTTGGGTCAACCTACCTCCCAGGGTTATTGTGAAGATCAGATAGAAAGGAAGAACAGGATTGTGCAAGCTGATGTGGGTTTCTTGCAGGAAAAAATGGTAAATAAATATAATGAATTCATGAATAAATACCATAAAGTGCAAAACATTGGAAGATCTATTTTTGTCATCTTGGTATATAATTAGTTTGCCCCAACCTGGCATCCTCTAGATGTGTTCAAATACAACTCTCATCATCCCAGTTGTATGGTGGCTTAGGATAATGGTATTTGTATTCCAGACATCTGGGGGAGTGTGCCAGTGATTAAATTGAGGTCCATTGTTCAACTCCACTCAGGATATTTTTGTCCCTTCCCTTCCAATTTTGGTTAATGCATTATATTCCCTGTCTCTCCTCCCAACCCCAGTGGAGATCTTTGGCTTTTACTGTGGTTTTTTAATGGGAGGTGGGATATGGGCTAGGCTCTCAGATGTGTTCAGCTGTGACCACATCCAAGTACAGGAGGTCCTTCATAAAGGAGGATCCGACTAAAAATAGAAGGGTTGAAGGATGCGATGCTTTGCATGTTTAGAGAGAAGCAAGTCCTAGAACACTGTTAAAAGTTGTGGGACTGTTTTCTGTCTAATTACATTGCACTCGAATCTAGTTAATTTTTGCTTGCTCTTCACACTTCCCCAGCTTTCTCCTCTTCCCCTTTTGTAGCAAACCTTGGCTGAGACTTGACTCTGGGGTGCATGTGTGGAGGCCAAAGAGCTTCCCTGAGTTTTGCCTGATGGCAGCCTATTAAGAGAATCAAGGCGCACTGCACACAGCTGAGCTGGAGATCTGCCAGGGAAATCATCTACTCCCATCTTTGGAGAAACCCAGAAGAATCCTGGGTTGAAGCCAGCGTGAGATGCAGCAGGCAGAAAACACTGAATACATACTTCGGTAGAATGTTCTTCCTTTCCCTTGCCAAACACGCTTTTGCTAGCATTGTAGTTCATTGCATTGCAATCAACATCTTGAATAAAAATTGCCTTCCTTGGATATATTTGGGCCAAGATAATGGCAATATTTAGACTTAATATATTTGTTGTTATGTGCTGTCAAGTGGTCTGCGACTTACGGCGACCCTATGAATGACCCCCAGAATATCTGGTCTTTCAAAGTCCTGCTCAACTCTTGTACACTCAAGGCTCTTGTAAACTCAGCTCATTATCTCATATTTGCTCTTCCTCTTTTTCTACCTTTAGCTTTCCATAGCATTACTATCTTCTCCAGTGAGTCTCACCCTTTCTCATGATGTGCCTGAAGTATAACAGCCCTAGTTTAATTTTCCTTCTGGGCCAAGCTCTAGCTTGCTTTGATCTAGGACCCGCTGGTTTGTCTTTCTGTCAGTCCCAGGGTTTTGCCAAGGTTATCTCTATGTCTCTTTCAAAATAGAGCACAATTGCTGGAAGCTGGACTTCTCAACTAAGATACCCACAGAAACTCACAAACGTCTGGCAGGACAGTGGACTTTTAACAACCAGCCAGTCCGTGGTCTTGTTTGTATAGGTTTAGGTTTGTAGCTTTCTCTGTATAAACAAAATAGCCAAAATGTGGTCTTCTCTCCTTCCAACGCCTCTCTAGCTCTCAGACCAAAGAGGGGCATATGCAGAAGTTAGGATTGCTGGTATTAAATTGGAACAACAAACATTTGTCTTCCTTCTGCCATTGCTTGTACCTAAAAATTTAGGATATGAGGACTTGGGTTTCCAAGGCAGGTGACTGTCTTTCCAGTGGCTTCACACCTGTTTGCTTTTGCAAATTGAGCAGTAGATCAGGCTTCCCCATTCTCCTGGCTGGGAGAAGCTGGGAATTGTAGTTCAACAGGGAGTACCTGGAGGGAAAGGCTGCAATGGGTTCCTATCGTGATCACAGGCAAACCACACATACAAGCCTTTGGCTGACTCCAAAATGGGTTCCTGGGAACTCTTCAGAGTGGATGCTGCCTGTATGAAACTGGCCCAACTTGAAAAACATAAGAAGAGTCTTGCTGGATCCGACCAGTGGTCCACCTAGTCAATTCACGGAGCGTTCAGCCAGCTGCCCATAGGAAATGCACAGGTAGGGCAGAAATGCATCAGCATCCTCCAACCCATGTTCCTCAGCAACTGGTGTACATAGACCAACTACCTGTGATGTTGGAGCTAGATGTAACCCTCATGGCTAGTAGCCATGGAGGGCCTTCTTTTCCATGCATTTGTCCAGTCCCATTTTAAAGATGTCCAGATTGGTGGCCATTTCTGCAGTTAATGGAAATGAATTCTAGAGTGGTATAGCTGTGTGCTTTTCAGCTGTCCCAGATCTCCCACCAGTTGGCTTCATGGGATGACTCTAGAATTATGCGGAAGAGAAATGCCTGCCTCTCTACTCCCTTTACACCATGCACAATTTTGTGCAGCTCTATCATGTTTCTCCTTCCTTGTCTTTAGTCTCGGCTAAGCGTCAATAGTGCTAATATAGGTCATGTTCATTTCTCTATCTCTTTGTGCAGAAGGATAGCCTAACAGCGCAGTTCTATTCATACCCAATGTCCTGGGGCATGCCAGGAGTGGAAGGACATTTTTCTGTCCAAATCAGCCCTGCATTCACCCTAAGTGACACTTGCAATCCTTTTGCCTGAGGTAGGGAGATAACCTGCTGGGTATAGGAGATGCTTCCTCTCTTCAGCTGACAGACTGGCAGGGCCACGAGCAGAAAAGCACCATTTTGGCTTCTTTGTGTCTGTTGTATTAATATAACGAGGCATGATGGAGAATATTCATTGGATAAGTATGTATTACCTTGCCTGTTAATCACTTCTTTAGATAATTGTTTCAAAGGGCAGGTTTGTTGAGGCTTGGAAAATGCATGCATACCTGTTTCACTGTAATTAATTGAGGAAAGGGCAGGCAATCAACTAAGTGTGCAGTTGTGTGCATGTTTAGACAGAAAAGCCCTGCAACACCCAGCAATCTCTTGCTAGTCTGGCCTTTTCCTTCTTTTTGGCCATGGTTTTTTTTCCTGTTTAAACATGCATCGGATTGTGCCCTAAATGCCTTAATAATCAATCTTCTTGGATTCTCTGTCCAGAAAAGCCATTCATGGTGGCCTTGCTCACAAGCCCTGCTTCTCTAACCTCTTATGCAGATGTGTGCTAAGAGGAGTGCCCTTTCAATTCCTCACAAAGGTTGTGGCCATGTGCCTGATTGCATTGGTGGCAATTTGTTGCAGACAAAGAATGGCAGGAAGGTATTTTTTGTGTGTCCATAAAACTGTTTAGATCTCTCTTGACAATAAAGGCATCATGTCAGTGTGTTTGTTTTTGTCTGCATCTGCGTTAAAAGAAAAAGCAGAGGTACAGCAGATGCTGGATACACCTGTGATCTGTTGTTCTCTCCTGCTCCCCTTCCTTCCTTCTCTGCTTTTTCCCACAGGGAGTGCTGTCCAACATCTCCTCCATCACTGACTTGGGAGGCTTTGATCCAGTCTGGCTGTTTCTCGTAGTTGGAGGAGTCATGTTCATTTTGGGGTTCGCAGGGTGCATTGGAGCTCTGCGTGAGAACACCTTTCTGCTCAAGTTTGTAAGTAGCCTCACAACTGCTGTTGCAATTTCCTGCTTGAAGGGAATCCTAAGTACAGTCAACAAAGTGTGGCACTTTAGGGTCTTCACTGTGGTCTCTGGGCATCACACATGTGGGCAACTTAGGGTCTTGTAGCACCTTAAGGACTAACACCTTTGCTATGGCATTGGCTTTCTTGGCTGCTGTCTGCGTCATCAGATGCAACCCAATGAAATGGATAATGTCCGTGAAAGCATTTGTGCATGTGACTCCTTCTGACTCCAAAAAAAGGCAAACATGATGGCCTTTAGGTCCATTTCAACAATACACTATTCAAAAAGCTTACTAGCAGCAGATGAATTACTCCGTTTTTATGAAGGCTCAAGCGGAAGGCCATGGTGTCTTGAAAAGAAAGCGAATGCAAAGCAATGTCAGCATTGATTTCTGTTGACTTGGATGTCGCTCATGAGTTGTTGTGCCTTTATGTTGCCTGGGCAAGTCCCCATCTTCATGCATTTTTGGGCCACACACAGATGTTGCTTCACACATCACAGAAAAGCCACAACTGGACGAGGATCTCAGGCAGCGTATTTATGTATCCAGTCCTCTCTTTAGACATTACAAAAAAAACATGGCTCACATACTGTGGAAACACAGGGATCTATTTTCCTGCTGTGCAGCAAATCTGTGAGTCTTTTGCCCTCTGTTTATATTCTATCAGTTCTCACACATCCACATTCCAAACTCATGTGGCATTAGAAACTAAAGACTATCACCTATATACACAGTGGCAAATTAAACAGTTTTATGTTGGTTTCTCTTATTTTGCAAAATTCCATTTCCTTTCATGTTTTATAACACAAGAGCCCCAAGGTGATGCTCCCAAAAACTTGCAGAAAAACTACTCCTGGCTTTGGAGATCTCAGTAGGCCATGCCCACATGCATAAGGACTGGAAAGTTCCATTTCTTTCTTTTTATTTCCCTAAAAAACTTCCGAACAGATTACTGGGAGGCTGAATTACGGTACTGTGGACCGTCTAATCTGGGTGTCATGCCCAGCCCATCCTGTTTTGATGCAACCAGCACATATTCTGCATTGTGTATCAGCATGGAGCTCTGTGTTGAGTTTCTTGGGATTTGGCTGTTGGACTTGGAAACCTACTGATGAAAGACTTGTAAACGACTTTACTAAAAAGCTTCTTCTGCTGTTTCACAGTTCTCAGTATTCTTGGGAATCATCTTTTTCCTGGAACTGACTGCTGGTGTTCTGGCATTTGTTTTCAAAGACTGGATCAAAGACCAGCTGTATTTCTTTATCAACAATAACATCCGAGCATACAGAGATGACATTGATCTGCAAAACCTCATAGATTTTACACAAGAATATGTAAGTGGCCCTTCTGCTTGTACCCACTTAAGAAGATGACTTCTCTACCCTGTCCTTGCCTTTAGATTTCTCACCTGCTTATTACTGAATGGACCAGCAGAAACAAGGTGTGCCCTTATGCCTGTCTCCTCTTGAGTGTGCCTAGGGCAACACCTTCAGTAGGTAGCCATAACCATTAGGAAATTTCTCATGTTTATGTTAATTAGTATTTGGGGCCATTCTTGCTCCAAGTGGTTTAATGTTATCCCCATTTTCATGATGAGGCAAAAAGAACAAGGTTTTGACTGTGCTTATGGCCATAGATTTCATCCAAAACCCAGCAAGTCTGTTGTTGAAGTTGTTGCGAAAGGTATCCAAAATTCAAGCATGCAACATCCAGTGTAGACATCCTGTTTTAGAGAAGTGGCATGAAATGACTTCTGCTGGAACTCAGTACAGTCTAGCACTACATCTGAATATTGCATGAGTGAAAAGGTGTAAACCTGGAGCAGTTTCACCTGGCTCTTTCGACCAGCATGTCAAGAGCCGTAATATTCCCTTTTCTGTTTGCAGTAAAAAGACAGGGCGATCCGGTGATGGTGCGGAATCCCCCAGAGTAATTGTTGTTAGCTTTTCCATTTGTTTAGTGGCAATGCTGCGGGGCGTTTGGCGCAGACGACTGGAACCTCAACATCTATTTCAACTGCACTGACTCCAATGCCAGTCGAGAGCGCTGTGGGGTGCCCTTTTCGTGCTGCACTAAAGATCCTGCTGTAAGTTGGAGTCGGATGGGCAAAAGCCTCCGAAAGGGATATTGCATGTGACAGAGGCTGCCTAAAAGAGCTGTGCGTTTTCTCTTTCTAACTGCATTGCTTTCTTGCTGTTTTCACACTGTGTTATCAGTATCCCCTGTCTGTCCATGCGCCTTTCGTCTTAAGAATGTAATAAGAGCCGAGCAGGATCCGCCCAAGGTCCAGCATCCTGTTTCCGTCGCAGGCTAGCCAGATGCTTGTGAACAGCCCACACTGCACATGAGTGCAACAGCACCCTCCAGCTTGTGTTTCCCAGCAACTGGGGGCACTCTTCTCCAGGTCCCCTGTCTGTACCTCCCAGGCTACTCGAAGGCATGTGTGATAGACTGCAGTCTTCAGACCAGCTGCCTAATTTGACTAGATGAGTGTTATACTGTGAGGAAAAGAAATAAGGCTAATTAGAGACTCCACTCCACAGGCTGGCTAACTTGGCATGCTTGAATGTCATGATTAAGCAGCTACTTGAACAGTAGCTTTGGAAGTAAGATGCCCCTAGTTCAACAGGGCTGTAATCTCCAAATTAGAGAGAAGGACATGCCTTTAAAAATGCAGCTGTTTCAGCCGGTTTTTCTCATTCTTGCTTTAGTGGAAACCTGTGGCTTGTGTGACCAAATTCCCTGCCTACCAAAAATTCCCTCCATGTGGAGACAGCAGCATGTCTGAAAGCAGCATTCAGTTTACCTGTCTTGCCTTCCGTGCCCAGGGAAGTGAGTGCAGAGGGTCTGGTGAGCCCTCACCTGTGCCCCTAAAGCACAGATGATTTAACACCCCAGTGAGAACAAAGCCTGTGTTTTGAGTGAGTTAGTCATAGGGTGGGTGGAGAAGAGCATTTTGAAAATGATGTAAGCGTACTGACATACCTTTGGGTTTTGTCTTGGCTTGTAGGAAGACGTCATTAATACTCAGTGCGGCTATGATGCCAGGCAAAAACCAGTAAGTCTTCATTTGTTCCTCTGTGTAGCTGCTGTGAGAAGGGATGTGGGGAAGCAGAATGCCAAGGCATGTGTTGGATGACTGTCATTTTTTGTCACCTCCACCAGGAAGTCGACCAGCAGATGGTTATTTATACAAAAGGCTGTGTTCCACAATTCGAGAAATGGCTGCAGGACAACCTCACTATAGTTGCAGGCATATTCATTGGAATTGCATTGCTGCAGGTAAGACACCCTTTTCTTTTACAGATGACGGCAAAGCCCCAAGAAAGAACCTGAAGGCGAAAATGGGAATAGAATACGTCACTGGAAACCAACTTGTAAATAGATGTGTTAAATATTTTTATAAAAATGGAACAGTGTGTGTGAACCTTTGATCTGTTGTAAAGAATGGCCATGTTCACATGATCACTGCAGTATCAATAAGCAAGCCACAGTACCTTGTTTAAGCTACAGAGCATCCTAATACCAGCTGCGCACCATGTGCATGGCTTGTCATGTTATCCAAACCTAGGTAGGGTGGTTTGTTGGAGTGGGAAGCAACCCTCAGGTAACACATGGCCTGTTGTCGGGTTATTTAGGAGTTGATTCCCTCCCCACCTCCAGCAAGCCATGTGGGCAATTAGGCAGATGTTTGCTGGCACATGTTGGTACATGCTGAGGCTTAAACAAGCCACTATGACTTGGTTAAGGTGTGGTGAGTCTGTGAACTGACTCAGTGTGTCCTGTCAAAGGACATCTTGCTGCATTTTTACTTCATGAATTGCACATGGTTAAAGCAGGATGGTAATTGTAGTGATTTTGGTGGAAAATTGTTGTTTATTTACTAAATAAAATGACATTCAATATAGCTAGCAATCAAAAATAGAGATTAAAATAATATCTAAATGAAAGCATAACAAAAGCAACAGTTAAAAACGCAGCAATTAGAAATAGTATTCAACCAGTTACCATTTCCTTCAGTATTAGACCAAGAACTCTGCCTGAAGAGCCTGTTGGTGGAAGGACAGCAGAGGGTGGACCAGCAGAGTTTCCCTTGTGAGGCAGAGCCTGGGAGTGGTCACCAGGAAGGCCCTCTTTATTATCCAGACCAACATGCCTTTGATGGTACATCAGGACCAAGAGGAGACCTTCCACCAGACACCTCAGACCTTTTCCCCGTATGGGGAGAAGTGGTATTTTGAAGAGCCTGGTCCCAAATCATGTAGAGCTTGATGAGTCAGAACCAGCACTTTGTGCCTGGGAACAAAGGAGTAGTCCGTGAAGCTGTTATAAAGACAGTCATGTGCTGCCTGGATCAGGGCCTGGCCATGGGTGTGGTTGCAACATTTTGAACCAGAGGAAGGTTCCGAACAATTTTCAAGGGACGCCCTGCACATGGTGTGCCTCAGTAATCCAGGCAGGATGTGGCATGTGACATCATGGACAGATCAGACAATCTCCAGGAATCTCCAGTAGCTGTATTACTTGAACATTCAAAGATCATAGTCGAGTGCAGATAAACGTGCGGAGGGCTGTCGCTTGCTCTCTGAACTGATTTTTGACTGACCTTTTCTGTTCGTTTCTTGGTGCCTCCAAGTCTTGGCTCTTCTAACACCAAAAAGCCTTTCTGGACAAAAGAAAGGCAAAAAGTTGGTGGTTACGGGCTTCTGTTTGGTTTCCTATTTGAGGTTGCACAGCTTCTGTAGCAATTAGAGGACCTGGTATATTGAATGTTCTTTAAGGGCTGTGCTGTAGTCTCAGTTCTGGCTACTTGGGCTGTTCACATTTTCACAGGGGCTGTTCTAGGCCCCTCTTTCCACAGCGCCCAGTGTGCTTGCCCCCAGTCTTCAGTGAGAGTGCACCGGAGTGGTTTGTGGCTATGATTGTGTCTAAGAGAAGGTGAGACTTCAGGGGCGCCTATATCGGCGCAACCCTGTTTCTGCCCTTGCAGCCCAATACCAGCTAACTTTTGTGTCTCATTTCTTCCAGATATTTGGGATCTGCTTAGCTCAGAACCTGGTTAGCGATATAGAAGCTGTCAGAGCCAGCTGGTAAACTCACTGATGTGAACAGTGCAAGACACTGGACAACTTTTGACTCCTGGAAAGCTCCAGCATGTTATGTGGACGCCCAGCTATATGGAAATGGTTGATGGAGAAATATCAAGTTCTCAAATAGCTGGAACAGCATCAGGCCCTTGTTTTCTCTAGAGGGGACATCTCCTAACACCTGCTTACTGATACAAGCTTTTAAACACTCCAGTTTGAACTGTTTCAAGCTGTGAATCTCTACTGTATCCTTGACTGGGTAGCTGATGGATGTTCCTGTTTGTGTGTGCAGTAGATGAGCTGTGCTAGTTGGAACCCTCCGTCACAGCACAGTTTAGTAGATGCACCGTCTATTCCGTTTCACAAACTTGTTGGTTGCTGCCAGACGTGAGGCCATTTCTCTCTCTGTTGCACACTGACGGCATGGTGTGTTTTTCAACAGACAAAGAGACCTGGCGCTCCTGGAAGAAAACCCATCAAATAGAAAACCACTTGGATGCTTTACTTACTGGCAAGAAGTAATCCCTCTTCCACGGGACATTCAAGATCTGCTCTTTAATGCCCTCTGTTGGGAACCATTGACTTTATTTCTCAGCCTCTTTCTTGCTACCTTATTTCACAAAGAGTGGTGATGATGAAAATGGAATTTGCCATCCCAATAAGCAGATAAAAGGGAGAACCTGTGGCTGTGATCCTTCTTGGCTACTTCTAACAGTTAGTAACATGAAATTCAAGCAGAGGTGTGAAACGCCAAGGCTTCACACTGACTAAAGAGAATGAAGAAGTATGGTGAAGGTGAAAAGGAAAAAATAGTGTACCAAATTTGGGATAAAATTGTGAATTCTATGGAAATAAATATGTTTGGAACAGTTTTTGGATTCGACATGGGTGGATGCCCCCTCAAAAGCTACGTGCTTCTTCCATTTCCTTTCATTTTCTGCATGTGGTTGTTAAAATACTTTGGAATCTATTCAATGTGAATTGTTCTTAGTATCTGTTCTGAATAAGCTTCTAAATGCCAGTTTGCTAATTTATTAGTGTAAAAGTGAATGGCCTGGTAGACAATTTGGCATTTTTAAATTTTGCAGCTAGAGTTTCTTCATTGGCTTCATTTCTGTTCAGTTATTCCTGACAGTTGCTTGAGTCTTCCCTCCTTCCCTCTCCCCTTTTCCTTAAATTAGTAGTACATTATTTACATTATTTAAATAGATCACAAAGGCTTTTAAGAAGTGTGAGGTAACCTTTAGATTTTATATTTTTGGAGCAGAAAAATTTGGAAGAAGTGCAAGTATAGTGCTCCACCTGGAACCGTAAAAGTTTGTTGCTTCTTGTTGTTGCAAGTATGATTCATTGCAATTTGTGGGTGTTACTTCTGGTGAATGTGTCAGGGTCTGGGAATAGGTGTGTATATTTGATTTATATTTAAGTAGCAATGAATAATGCAAAGTTGATGGTGCCTTCCGTGAAATAATTGAATTTAACTTTTCTTTGCAAGAAGCTAGAGTTGGGCTTAATCCTGTTACATTTGGAGATGCGAGAATCCATTAATTTCTTTTCAGTGCATGGCAAGGAAGATTAATGTCTTAAGATGGAGTACAGCCTGGAGGAATATATTTCCAGATACCAGTCTGCATAAGGATTTAGGAACCCTAATTTGATAAAGAAAGCCGAAGCAAAATCATGATAAACTGCTTCTTCATAAAAGCTATTCTTTTATTTCTGCTGAAGGTTATGGTCCAAATTAATGTCTTCTCCAAAGGTGCCCCCTGCCACCTTGCAGGCCGCCATGGCTGAAATTTGGTGGCATAGCTACCACCAAAAACACAACAAAACAGAACACCTCCCCAAATCAGTGGCAGGCAGCTGATTTTTGCAAAGTTGTTTAGTTGTTTTTTGGCAGATCTCGGCAGTGTGGGAGATAAGTAAGAGGCCGAGGAGGAAAATATGTGTGCTACATATGTTGCCTCTTCTGATTTGGGAACTTGATGGTGCATAGGGAACAAATCCTTTTGCCTGGCAGTGGCAGGATACACTAACAAATCCAAGATGCTGGCCTGCTGCGTGCAGCACTGGGTATGCTAAAGAAACCTTCCTTGCTGATGCGGATGCTAGTGCAGGTATCTTTCTGCTTGGACCTCTGCAGCTTTGTTATGACTGACTCTGGCCTTGTTTTGCCTCTCACCATCGTGTTGCTTTCCCCATTGCCAGGCATGAGTTTCTGCAAGCGCTGGTGCATGTTATCACTGTATTGTGACTTCCTTGTCATAATGATGAAGCTGTCTTGCTAATGGGCCACCAGTATGAGGCTAGCTGTATTTGGGGGGTTCTGATAATCGACTAGGTGGGCAGCATCCAGAGGAGCTGTCTTACTGGTTTCAGAGAAGAGTACAGGAGATAAAATAGCAACCTTCTCTAAAACCTTTGAACTTGTGTCACGTGCATGCATAATGGGTGTGTTTCTCAGGATCCTGCAGGAAATTGAGAACAACCGAGGGCACAATTCTGTGCATGTTTAGGCAGAGTAAAGTCCTACAGCGCCCGGTATGCCCCAGCCAGCCATGCTGGAACTTGTAAGCCCTTTCTTCCTGTCTAAATATTCATAGGACTGCACTGTAAATGTGTTTTTCTTTAAAATAAAGCTCATCATTACATTTCTTCTGTTCTATATCACTCTTGCAAATGGATGAATAATCACAATTCCTTTAGTTGTTTGAGACGTATAGCCTTGTTAACACCCCGTATAAAGTGTTCTGGTCTCATAGGGTTCAGGAGTCCCACACTTGCCTCTGAAATTGAGCCCTTTGGAAGAAGTTTCCAGCGAGCTCTCTTTTGGCAAATTCTACTCTTAACAATGAGTGTTCACTATCTGGTGTAGGCTTCGAAGAACATCCCTGTTTGGTTTACATGATGATGGACCCTGTCTGATTTAAGATGCATCAAATTATGAACAGAGGCAATTTCATAGATCATGTGTGACTTTAAAAACCAAGCATCTGCCAGGTACCTGATCATGGAGGGTGACATCGGAATGTTGGGATGCAGTCTCTTTAAGTCTTTTAAACTGTCTACAAATTAATTCCTGGAGCCGTATTTGATTTCCGTATTAGTTTTAGAAGCCACAAGAGCATGTATGTTAAAGTGAAGCATGTCTGCAAGAGCAAACCTCAACTAACGTATTGAGTATCAGTTAGCTTTTGTACGTTGTTTCTCAGATCAAAGTGTCTTTATTATAGAGGAAGACCAGCTGACTTCCACCATGATCAGGTGCAAAATAATGAAAAATGTGGAAGAGGGAGCGTGTGTGTAAGGTGGGGCACATGCAAACCATGCACTCCATTTCAGGGTGTCCAGCAGATTAACTTCCTTCCTAAATGGTAGCTGTCACCTTGCTTTCTTCACCACTTTTTCACTTCTGAGAGGGTTTGAATCTAGTGTGGACAGCATTTTGAGATATCCCTCTAAGGAATATGAGCCTGCAACTGGCCAGCCATCTGGTTTAATTTGGGGTTCTGCACTGAGCAGGTGGTTGGACTGGATGGCCTTCTGGCCCCTTCCAACTCTTACTGTTCTATGATTCTAAAACATCCCAGAACTGTGCATCTTTCAAGTCCCAGTGCTTGGATGTGACTCTGACACAAGGAGTGGCTGGACCTTCCCAGTCAGCCCTCCAAGTTGTGCCATGTGTCTGCTTTGAACCGGACGGTTAGGATCAGTAGGGTGCAATCCTGTGGCCTTCTAGTGTTGTCTGGGAGAGCATAGGATTGTCCAGAAGCTGAGCACCAAGCATCTGTGCTGCCTCCTTGCAGCCAGTATGGAAAGAAAAGTGTGGGCTGCTCCCCAGGTTTCAACATCAATTTGGTGGGCAGGGAGAGGAGGAGACTGGGGCCATGGAATTGGGCCGATTCCACTTGGTATTTCAGCCTCTTCCCCTTCTTCCTTCTCTTTTTCTTCCTAGTGCTAAATCTAGCTGTCTGAAAATGGTCATCTACATAAAATGCGGTGCATAAAATGCCACCTCTACACCTCACCCCTTGCACTGGATGCTTGTAAGCATCTGAATTTGCTGGGTGGGGGTGGAGTGATAGGATTGCATCCTTAGAAACTAATGTTCCCAGCCTTGTTGCATGTTCTTTCTTTGCTTATCTCGTTGGACCACTTCTCTTTTTGGGTAAGAAATGAGTCTGAAATAGGCAACTGCAAAGGATGCCCCCCACCTTGCCTTCTAAGAATGGAAGATACAGGAAGTTTGTTGCTTGGTGTGTGACCCAGGACTGCCTGCTTAACCAAGTATGCACCAATGTTGGACTGTGTGTTGTCTGCTAGCTAGCTTAGAGCGTTGAATTCAGAGCCTGCTCATCTGTATTTGCTGGATGGATGCTCAACAGTTGCAAAGAGATAGTACCAATTCCAAGAACCACTTTTCAGAGTCCTTCGAGTTGTAGGTCAGTGTTTGTATTTTTCCCCCCACTATGCACTTGCTTCGTGGACCAGTGAATTAATCTGGGCAGAGGCATATCGAACTCTGTATTGTGTTGTTGTTGCTTTAAACTTTCACTTCAGTAATTGCAGCATCTAGAAATACTGAATTCTGTGTTGAGTGATCCCTTTTGGTCCTCCCTCGCTTTTTTGTGTTGATGCACCTCCTGCTTTTGGTGCTTAGTCCTCTTTTCTTTCAGCCAGATGCTAATTTTGTTGGAACCTTGCCTTTCTTAGGTTCCATCTGGTGTGTAAATATTCTTTTAAATGTAAATAATAGCATGCAAATGAACTGCTCCATGCACAGGATTGTGCTTCATCTTACGTGTGTATTTATACAAAAAAGGATGTATGAAATTAGTTTGGCTGCCCATTTTAAAACTTAAGCTTCCTATAGTTGTCTGTTCTTGGAATGCTTTGATAGTCCCCCATCTAGTGTCTGCTTGACAGAATTGCAGCTTGACAAACTGCCCACAAACTTTATTTAAGAGCTACTTTGCATTTCTTGCTTTTACTACCCACTTTGTGCATCGATAATATTGTTAGTTGCTATAGTTGCTACAGGGGCATCATCTCCTACTGTTTTGTCCTACTAATAAACTGATATTTTCATTGGTTGTACTTACCAAAGACAGCAGAAGGAAATCCTTGAGGTCTGCTCTCCTGCAATGCCTGCCTGGTCAGAACGCTAAGCACAGTCCATCAAATACCTGCATGGACCTGAGCATGTCCACATGCACCATGCTCTAGCCATGCTTCCAAAGCATCATTAGAGGGAGCCTCCAGAGATGCATTTCTGCCACTTAGCGCTGTACTAGGAAGGGTTTCCTAGTACATTGGGGTGGAAGTGTGCCTGTGGGACTGCCACTGCTTTGTTTTTACAGCTTCTGAACCTTTTCATGCTGCTGTTAAACATGCAGGAATTAAGTTATCAAACATCTTGTAAAAACAGCGGGGGACTACATACCTTGCTTTGGCCAACGGTGAGGCCAGTGCCAAGGGCAGGGGGCTTTTATGCCAGCTCTTCTTGGGTCAGACATGGTTTTGAGGGCAGGTTGTACAGAGTGCATTCAGTCCTTGAAAGGAGCCATGCTCCTGATGCAGCCTGATTCTGTAGGAGCATCTCATCTTATACCTTGTATATACAACTTATCTTGAACATGTGCTATTACTTTTCAACAGTTTAATGCCAACTCTTGATGCTTCCAGACTACCTGTGGTTCTCAGCCTTTCTTAAAGTATAATCAGAAAAAAACCTACCCATCTGTATTTTCATCTTTCCACTTAGGGTTATTTCAACACATTACTCCTTAAAGTCTGTGTTCCAGGATGGACCTGATGACTTGCACAGAGGCCACCAGCATGTCCTCCACAGAGCATGGTGCTGGACCCGGTGGCCTTATTGACCCCTTCCAGCTCTGTGTCTGGGGGAAATATGTTTGTTGGGTGCAAATGTTGCATGGGCTTTTTCGAGACCAGATGTTTCAGGGTAGATTTATGGCCCGGACAGATTTCCTTCAGGCTCCTGCTTGTAGCTTTCCTGGACAATCCATTGTGATAAACATTTTGTGTGTGTGGCTTTGCAGAAATGGTCCCCACAACATGTGGAGGAGAACAAGCTTCTGGGCTTCACAGAAAGGGTGATGTGGTGGGCAATACCTGAATAGTATTGGTATTGTGTTGCATCAGGAGTCCCCCCCCCCCCCCGCCCCAGCAGTATATGAAACTTTCTCTAGGCGGTCGAGGGATTCATGATGCCTTCTCCTAATCCTCAGTCCCTCTTCTAAGATTTTGCTCAGGCGGAAGATGATGTTCCTGCAGTGGATGAACAGGTACAATTGCCTCACTCATGAATACCCATAAGTCCAAAAAGCAGAAATGCACAATCTTCGTTCCTATTTCAACTTCAGTGTGTTCCATACCAAAAAGTTAAATTGACTCGGGTGGAAGGGGACACCTATGATTTTTGGAATGGGTAAGCACTGAACCTGGCCTCTTCCTTCTGCAGCCGTGCTTCCTTGCCTAGTGCCTCTCCTTTGTACATGATGTTGTCGTCATAGAGGAAGAGAAGCCGTGCACTTCGGGAGTTAATAGGTTACCCAAGGATTGCTTGACCTGTGAGAAATTTACAGTTGTTTGAGCTGCACGGTGCATTGGACCAGCAACTGTAGAGCAGTTGTGGGGTGGAGAGCGTGTATGTAAGCTCTTGTTAATTTAAGCATCTAATAAAGCTCAGTATCATCCATACTGAAACAGGGTAGATGATACTTCAAAGTATGAATGATGGTAAAAGAAGCTATACCTGTAAGGGCTCCGTCCTTTGGCCATCTGGCATTGTGTGGGGAACACGAGATAATTTGGGGGCCCAATTCCAGAGTTCTGCCTGCAGAACTGGTGCCCCATCCAAGCTGCATCTCCAAGGTCATAAACTTGGACAGGGCTAAAAAGGCTTGCTGGGTTTGTGGGGAGGGGAGGCTGGGGCTGACAGCTTACACTGTATCCAAATGTCTCCCTAGCCACCTTTCTGCCCTCTCTGTGGCACTTCGTCCAGATCAGGTGTCCTCAGACTTTTCCACCACGGGGCCAGTTGAAAGGTGCCGGTGCCGGGCATGGGCCGCAACAGTGGTGCCGGCAGCGCGCACGGGCCGGAGCGAGGGCGACGCGTGTGGGGCGCGAGGCGAGGTGGGGCGAGCTGGGGGCGGGTGCACGAGGCAGCGGCTTGCTTGCTTGGAGATCGTTTTCTCTGAGAGCAAACCGCTGCCTCCCCCTGCGTGGGGCGAGGTGGCTGGCGGTGGGTGTGTGCGTGGGCACGGACGCTCACGCGGCGGGTCCAAATTGGCGTGGCGGGCCGGAGAAATGGGCGTGGCGGACCAGATCCGGCCCCTGGGCCGTCGTTTGAGGACCTATGATCTAGATGGTCAAAAACGGCTGTTGAGATGAAGCACAGGACACAAGGTGTGGAGCTGTGGAGGTGCCTGATGCCACTGCCCCTTGGGTGCATGTCAGTCTGTTTGGAGGCTTGCATCTAGGGCAGGGGTCTCAAACGCAACTTACCGGGGGGGTCGCTGGGAGTAGAGTCTGGGTGAGGCTGGGCTGCATCAAGTATTCCATAACCGCGGTGGTGGTGGGCCGCTCATCCCGCAGCTGGCCTGGGCGCCGCCGGCGCTTTGAAGGCCGCAGGGCCCCTCCGCCGTGCCCCGCCCATCCCGGCAATTGGCCCGCGGGCCGCGCGTTTGAGACCCCTGCTCTAGGGACACAGCACAGGAACTGCTAAGTGCCTCACGAAAAATTAGCCTAAAGCAAACGTTCTGGTCCTATTCAAGCACTGAAAAAAATTAGGCATAGGGGTATCTATGAATGCCTAATTCTCAAATATTAATAATATTGATTTAACTTCCAGCTGTCTGTTCCCTAAATGATTGCACGTTGTAATGAAGGGCACTCGCTGCATTGTGTGTTTTCTTTTTATACGAATGTATTCTTTGTTGAGCGTCTTGTAAATTGCAAACAATTGATTGTAAAAACCAATTACACTTACTGATGATGGAAAGTATTGTTATAAGAGAACTGCATGCCAGTACTGTTTGACTGAGATTGTGTTGTCTCATTTCCATTTGGTCACGCTCGGTCTAGAAGTGGATATATTTTGCTTATTTGTCAACTTTCCTTCACATTTAGAATAGTGTATATTGCAGCCCATTTCAGTGGATGTAACTGGACTTATACATGAAGTTAACACAACTTCTTTGTGTTCATTTTTAAGGTACTGAAAGTGGTCTTCATCATGCTCTTTGTACCTTTTTTTTAAATAGATGCAATTTTTAGGAATGTTTTAATACATTTATGATGGGCAACATAGTTTTACTAGTTGTGCAGTATTCTGTATTTTACTTGAAGTAAATCATTTTATATGCAATTTGTTAGTATAATTAAGTTTTATAAATAAAATTGAGTGACATTTTGTGTCTGCTTTTCACTCTCAGATGTACAAAACAATTCCTCTTATTGCTAAACTAGATGTGTTAAAAGCAGCATTAGATAATGGTTGTAACTGGGAAGATAAATATCTGTTAAACTTATAAAAATTTGCACCCTTGGTGTATTTGTCTGTGACTGGAATTATGCTAAGATCTTGTGGTGGTGAAGAAAAGCCACCAAGCGTTGCAACAGAATTCTTGCTTTCATTTGGAAAGAGAAGTCTTTCTAGTACCCACAGAACATGAAGATAAGTAAACCCAGGTAAGTTCCCAGAAATTGTCTGCTGCCCACCGTTGTGCAAGAACGTTTGGAAGAACTAATGAGAAAGTAAAAAGTGTTAGGGTTATGGTGCCTCTGCAGCACTTTTTATTTTCACCCAGTATGTTTCAGGAAATGCTTTCCATCATAGGGAGCTGCTTGTCTTCTGCTTCATGTGTTATGCCAGTGTGGTGTAGACTCAGGTTAAGACTGAGGCTGTACACTCAGCCATGGAGACAACTGAGTGGCTTTGGGCCAGTCAGATTCTCAGTCCAACCTTCCTCACGTTGTTATGGTGAAAAATTATGCAATTACCCCCCCCCCTTTACCTATTTTTGAGCACAGAAGTCACTTACCAGGAAGAATGTTAGCCATGCCGACTGCTTTCTTGAAAGACAGATTAACTGCTGGCCATGGCTTCTAGTTCTCGAAGGGAAAGAGTTGCAGTTTCATATATGGTGACTCTCCCTGCCCCATGACAAGCAATAAGCAGCTAAATTTATGGCGAATAAAGGTGCAAGCAATCCTGCTGAATCTACATAATTTGGACAGTGGCAATCCCAGAATTTCTTGATGTATTTTTTTTCTTTTAATGCAAAGCACATGCTGACCTGACTACAGCAGTGTGGGGACTGTAAGACTGCTTACCTTCCTTCTTTCCACACATTCCTAAGTATAAGCAAGTTCAGGTATACCTAATTGTTGGAACTTGTAAGTCATGCTTAGCTATAGTTGTGCTTTTTGTGCCAATAAATATGCTAGCTGCTATTAAATTGCATGCAATCTTTCCTTCCTTGCTTTATGGCATTTCTTTTTCCTGTTTCTGTTACCTGAAAAAAGTGCAGCAGTGCTTCCCAATATAAACTAAGTATGACTTTATATGGGAAGGGTTTCTCCCTCCCCCTCCCCCCTCCCCCCTTCCTTCCTTCCTGTTTTGGACTCTTGTATCTCCTCGTCTGGGAGGGACCATACTAGTAGCTCTGAATAAATACATGCAAGACTGCACAAGCAGTTATTCATCTGTGCAGCAAGAGAAAAAAATTCTGATCAGGATAAATAACGCTGTACCAGCCTTCCCCAACCTGGTGGCCTTAAGAGGCATTTGGACTGCAGCTCCCCAAAATTCCCATCCATCACAGCCATTGACTGGGAATTCTGGGTGCTGCAGTCCAAAGTTGTGTGGAAGACACAAGGTTAGGGAAGGCTGCCCTATACCATTCTGGATGTGGAGGGGGCGAAACCCAGCCTAGTTTTGGCTCCTCTGGGAGCAATTGAAATGCAACTGTTCTAGGTGGTGATTTATAATACAGCGATGAGAAAGATCAGTTCATGTTTTGCACATGTCCTGAAACTTAGTAATTTACGATTTAACCCAAAATATACAAGAGCTGATATGTCCTCTCAGAAGGCCGGAACCATGTCTGTAATCCACAAGGGCTGGAAAAATTTCATATGACAGTGACCCCATCTGTGTGTCTCCATGAGCAAATCAAGTATGATAGAAGGTTAGCTCCTTTTTAAAAACAAGTGATGTGTAATCTGAAGCTGGTGTGTAGTCTTACATAATGCAAATACCTGGGTACTTGATACAAAAGGATTTAGGATTAACACTGCCTGCACTGCTAGCTTTATGACTCATCCTAACATAGCTCTTCCACTGTCAAGATTACTGAAGATCCAGGAATTTAAAAAAAACCCTTCCCAGAAATGAACTGATACGCAAATACAAGCCACAGGGTAAAGTGTGAGAGCACTGGAATTTATTTGTTTGTCTCTAGGTACCACGGGATTGACATTAATAGGTAAGACCAATGAATGAGCAGCAAGACTTCCTTCACTCATCCCATTGTGGTGGTGTTCCTAAAAGCACTGAAACGAGCATGCGACTCCCTGCCTAGCTTCTCTGAAACCTCACCTTGCTGGCAGTCCAGCCCGGGCCTTGCTGCCTCCTGGTTTTTGTCCCTAAGTTAGCAGTACACTGTTACGGAGTTAGGGCTATGAAGGGAAAAGTCATCACTGTAGTGCCACGTAACATTATTATAGGACTACACATGCATATTCTACTATGTGGCCCAAGCAACGCGAATACGAGTAGAACACCGACAGGGCTGGAGATTCTGTGTGTGTGTATGAGAGAACATACCCATACCCAGGATCCTGCAATGATGATTGGCTATGGGCTCTTAGAAATCGTATTTGAGAGGTACCTACAGCAGTTCGATCAGTGTGAGCATGTTGCATGCACAAGTGACACAGTGGGGGGAACATAGCAGGAGCGGCAACAGGACAAGATGGAAGGTGGAATCGGTGACGCGATGCTATGTGGGGTTGGGGTGCCCTTCCTCAGCTTTCCACGGCGAGTCTCTGCTCTGTGAGGGAAGCCTGCTGGGCGACCGTTTTGTTCTCGTGGCTGCGGAGTTTTGATACGACATCTAGAAAGGCCAGGCTCTGTACTTCCTTGTGAAGGAGTTCTGTCAAACAGAAGCAAGACAGTTACTTCCCTGCTGGGTCTTTGTGTGTAGTTGTTCTTTTGTCCAGATTTTCTGGGAAAGCCGAAATGAGCCTGGTGCACAACATGGCTGAGAAAAGAGCGTAACAACAGCAAGCAAGATTCTTCAAGCAACTTCCATAGAGGTAGCCTATCAAAACAAGCACTTCTGTCCCTACTCTGCTAGTGCACAAATAGCCACTTTTTCAGTGCTGCAATCTGTAGAGAGAAGTGGGCCTAGGTGGGGGTGGGGGAAGAATAGCACGATGGATTAGGGCTGTTTCCATCCCAGGATCTCTGAACCATTCCATCTTTTTGTCTTCTACAATAAGGAATTCCTGAGAGAAGCACTGAGAAAATACAGGAATATGTTCATTTTGTCTCCATTCCCCACACAATAAATTCCTGTGAATGTGGCAATGAAGGCCTGAAAGGAAAGCTTCCTATAGCTGCTGCTGTCTCTGTGACTGGGTTCATACAACACGGTGGGTTCACCTGGTCACACAAGCTTGGACCAGTTGTTGCAAGGTGGCTTGTTTGATGGCAACAAGCCACTCTGACAGCACATGGGTTGTACCTATGATGGCTGTTATGTTCTTCAAAGTGGGGGACTGACCCCACTGTGGGCAGCAGGAACAGACTACTGACTGGTCAGCAATACCGCAAAACCACTTACTGCTCTCGGCAAGTGACTGCCGCTGCCAATTGGTATTTCTGTAAAATGCCGCACTCTAGTTTTTTGAGACTTTTCCTAAATCCCACTTGAAAAATGGAGCTTTACCTTGGGGAGTTACCAGAGTGAAAGGTCCTAGTTATGTAATTGGCTGGATCCTACTTTGCTTTTTCCCAAGGCAGCAGAAGGTCAGGAACAAGTGCAAAGGTGAGGGCACCCTTGGGATGCGTGTGCAAAAGAGAAAAACATGAGGATTGCTGTCACAGTAGGAAAAGAAGTGACAATTTGGTCTTCCTGCAATGCTCTCCAAGATACCCAGGCAAGGGCGTGGGCCAACAACCCATGGCAAGTTCATTGTCTGAAAGGGGCACTGTAAGGTTTTCACAAGGCAGCCAGCAGACGATGACTCATTGCTAGGGTGGGTTGTTTTGAGGTGCAAGTATGCCCTGCGTGATGACTATGTGAAGGTTCAGCAGCTCTCCTGAACGAAAGAGCTCTTTGAGAAAACTATTTACCGTATTTTTCCGTCTATAAGACTCCCCCATGTATAGGATGCCCCCCACTTTTCCTACCCATCTCCAGCAAATAAGCTGCTGCCGTGCATGCGTGCCACTTCGACACCTCCCCCCCGCAGTGCCTCGCTGCCCCTCCCATGTGTGCCTGCGGGCCCCCCATGTATAAGAAGCACTTTCATTTTTTAGGAAATGTTTTAAAGAAAAAGAAGCGTCTTCTACATGGAAAAATACGGTATGTATGACAGCTTGTGGCTCAGAGGCTACTGTGGGAGGGCCAAGGGAAAAAACAGGTATCCTGTAGACTGGCCTTCTTTAGCTCACAGAATGCAATGTGTCACCTTCCTGAGTGTCACTAAATATGGGTAAGAAGCACCTGATGAGCACGCGGATGGCAGCAGCGGTAAGTGCTTCTTAGGTGCCACTGCCAGCCGCCACGTCTTCTCAATCTGGCAGCTGTTTCTTCAGTGGAACCAACAAGGACTACTCAGTCGTTAAGGCTTCAAATGAGTGGTGGCCAGAAGGGCAACCTGCCTTTGTCATTATCTCACCTCACAGTTTGAAAAACCAAGTCTCTAGAATGCGTATTTCCATAAAATCAGAAATTTGGTGCATATGGAAGCTTACTGGTGCCTACAAAACAATGGCTGTGATGCTGATGCCTTTAGTAAAAAAGTGCTTGTCGAGGAAGCCCACCATGCCACTTCTGTAAGTGTCAAGGCAAGCTGCAGGATGCCAGCTTGTTTGGCATTATCTGTTGGACCTTCTAAAATCTGAAGAGAAAGTCATGTGTACACACAAGAAGAAGCCTGCTTCTAAGACCATCAGCCTCTCTCCTCTGACTGGCACTGGCTTTGAGCAGAGGTTCTACTCACCAGGTTGGTGGCCCTTTAACTGGAGCTCTCAGGAACTGAATCCGGGACCTTCTGCATAAGCAAGAGGTGCAATACTTAGCTACAGCCTTCCCTATGCAAGGGGCAGTGAATATTGCTGAAACTGGGCATCTTTGATAGTGCTGTAAAGTGGGGACTGCATGTACATGAGCACAAAATTGTATTAACCTTTACAGAGAAGCTGTATGTAAAGAAGTTCCAGCACAAGTAAGGGAAATCATTGTCTGTCTAAATACGTCTTTGCCAGTGCATTTTCCTTCTGGACTAAGTCAAAGGTTCACTGCAGAGAAAACTCAGCTTGAAATGCGCTGAAAGTAGGGACCTCAGGTCAGCATGAGGTGGTACAAACATGTTTTAGAATGCACCAAGGAGGGTTCCTGCCACCCCTCCCCCTTTGAACTGTTGCTGTTATTAGCCGTCAAGTTGTCTATGACTTGATGGCTAGCCGATGAATGAAAGCACTTCAAAATGTCCTGTGCATGACAGCATCTTTCAGTTCTTCAAAGCTGGAGGCTGTGGGCTCTTTAAAGGAGTCAATCCATCTCATATTTGGCCCTCCCTTTTGCCTTTGGCCTTTGATGTCCCCAAACTTTCCCCTGAATACCCCCAAATAATGCTGCATGGATGATTTAAGCACAATTACTTAAGCTGTTGCCATTACATTTAGGCCCTGTGCATGTTTTAAAAATTCACATGTACACCAAGATACCAAAATGCTCCTCACTTGCAATCTCCCCTGAAAATGGTGTGACAAACTATTTTTGGCAGTCCGTGTCTCCTCTACTGCTTGCTGGGTAGCATTTTTCAATGTGCAGCTAGACTTTCAGCCCTTTCCCCCTTTTAATGAGCCACCTGCACAGACATGCTCAGAGTCAAGTCCCTGAGAAATGGTGGATGGTGTCCATGTTTGTACTGTGTTCCTTTACTAAGACCGCCTTTCAACTGCATTGCTAGTGTAGCTTTAAAAAAAAAGAACAATTAACATGCAATTTAAAAAGTCAAAAGCTAGTGAATTATAAAAGCAACATGAGACAAGCCCAATTAAAACTGCACACAGCACCCGTGTGATGCAGTGGTTGGAGTGTGTCACTGGGTTTCTGGCAACCCAGCTTGTAGTCCATATTTGGTCAGCCCACTGGCTGACACTGGGTCAGTCACCAACTTTCAGCTTAAACTCTCCAACGGGATTTTTCTAAGGATAGAAGAGAGAGGAGGTGGACCATCTAAGCTGCCTTTCATTTCTTACATGGAGAAAGTAGTATATACATGAATAATTAATAAAGAATAGAAACTAAAAAGCTTTGTCCAGTGCTTAGAGGGCTAGGTGCCGGACAAACATCTCTTGAGCAAGTGTTCCAGCACTGGGTGATTCCACGGAGAAGAGCCTCTCTCCAGGGGCCACTAGCCTCCCCCTGCAATGCCACTGCTCAGGTGGAACGGGCAGACTAACCTCAGGCCGTCTGAATAGTCACACAAGGCATCATTAACATGCAATCCTGCCAACTGCACATGTATCAAGAATGTGCAAAGGCACCATCTTTATTTACTGAGAGGCACACAATTCCTTCAAATTGCAGTGCAGTAGCTGTTCTGGTATTAAAAAAAACTATGCTTAGGACGTTAGGAAAAAAGTTCCATGCACTAAATTTGATGCAACGTATATGCTGTGTTAATTCACACAGCTGCCTCTCACTGGTTTCTCCTAGCTAACATACTAGCATGTATCAACAAAGGAAGAGTGGAAAAGCAATGCAGATGTGTAACACTCACACATTTGTTTGCTTTTTGAGAACATCTTGAACTTGGCTAACACAGCTGGAAACTCACGGTTTATAGGTGATGAAAAGCTACTTTAGGCTTTAGTACTATATGATAATGTGCAGATGCAAACTCCGATGGGCGCTTCCACATGAAGGACTCCTAGTGCTACAATCAAGAAGGCACCATGCAGCAATTCAGTCTCTTGCTGCCTCCGCTTTTCCCTAATGGATTTTCCATGGTAAGGCAAAGAGACAGGAGAAATGGCAGAAAAAAAGACAACTGCACCCCATCGCCAATTCTATGAAAGAGGCAGGGCCATGACATCCAAAAGGCCTTTTCTGGAAGCACTCTAGGTCAGCCTTCCCTAACCTGCTGCCCTCTGCATGTGGACTCCAATCCCCATCTTCCCCAACCAGCATGTAGCTTAACACATCTGGAAGGCACCAGATTAGGGAAGACTGGCTTAGGTAAACCTGGTCCTTATTCTTTTGGGTCTTGCTTAGACGTTTCCCCACTAACAGAGCTGTTTCTAATCAGTTCTATTAGTGAAGGAGAGCCTCCTTTTTCCTGGTAACAAACTGTGACCTTTCTTGCCAAGTTCCTGTTCAGCTGCTTCTAATCTGCCTGCCCTTTGTAACATCCTCCTGTGCATGACCATGAAAGGGTGAGAGGAAAAGAAACAAAAGCTTAGGCCCAAAGCCCGTTTGTATTTACTGAACATCTTAAGGGGGATGGCCTTTCTTCTTTGGGTTGTAAGGCACCTGTTCCTACATCCAGGGTAGCTCAGCATCCACAGCAGGCGTTGCATTCAGGGAATTAACAGGATTCCGTGCGAACCGGTTGTGCTCGGCTGCATGAGACGTGTGGGCTGCTTCCTCAACTCACATACACAAACTAAGGATTTTATTGGTGAGAAATGCTCTGTGTTTCCTCTATTCTCTTATGTCTCACACACACGCACGCTTCCCATTATCAGCACAAGGAGACTTGGAACAGGAAGGCTCTCGCCTTCACAACAGTAGCACCAGTGAGAACAGCCGCCTTGACAGAAGGGCCCTTTGTCGGAAAGTAAGGCTGCACACGGCAGCTGAGCCACTGAGAGAGGCAGTTTGTTTGCACAGGCTGTAGGATGCAGGTAAGCGGTGAGCCTTCCCTGGACCTTCATATCTAACAAAGGACAGCAACCAATTCCAGACAACCTTACTGGAAAAGTCTACTTTACTTTTCTCCATCTAGCCCGACGCTTCAAACGGAAAGAGAGGTTTTCTAGTTGAAAGGAAGTGCAAGGCTAAAGGCCAAGCCACATGTTGTGTTAATAGAATAGAGGGTAACTGAGGCTTATCAGTCTATTCTCCTGTAAGTGCCCTAATTTTGGTTGGGAGCACAAGACTCTGCAACTCCCCCCATCTGCTGCCATCTGTTTCTTCCCTGAAATTCCACCTGCTGGGGAAGGGAGTGAAAAAACGCCAGGGAAACACTCTTTCGACCGCATTTGCAGGCAACTAGACGCCACCATGGGTGAACGACCCTGCACACTTCCCACTGTGAGGACAGCTGTCATTGTGAGTATTCTGGGCGAGGCTGGGGGCATGCTGTCCATGCAAAAATGCTGCGCCAGGGGTGTAAGGGTGGCTGGCCAACCACCAAGAACCCTCAGGCCATTTCATGGGTTTGGTCTACTTTCATAGTAACCCACCTTTGCTGGCTTTGCATGTTAGAAGAAGCTATGGCATGTCCCCACACATGAAGAAGGGCAGCTGTCTCCATGACTGCAAGCCCTGCAGGGAAATTCACACATGATTCTCATGAGTGAAATGGGCCACTGGCTAATGGTGACGTTTTTCCTTTCATTTTTAACCCCAGCCCCTTCCTACAACAGTGCCATGTATGCTTTAGGATGAAGAAGTTGCCTTTGCTTAACTGCCGTGAAAACATCGGGATAAAAATGGAAATGAATACAGGCCCATATTAATGGACGTGGTTGTGGGAACTGGCTTAAAGTATAGAATTCACTGCCACAGGAGGAAATGATAGACACCAGTCTGGATGGCTTTAAAAGGGGATTGGACAAATTCATGGAGGAGGTGGCAATCTGCGGCTGCTAGCCTTGTTGGAAACGTGCTGTCTCCTTTACCGCAGGCAGCATGCCTGTGTGCATCGGCTGCTGAGGAGCTCGGGCAGGCAGATCTCCTGCATCCATCCCGAGGGATCCTGTGGGCAGCTGCTTTGCCACCATGTCTGTGGAGTGCTGGCCAAGACGAACCATTGGTCTGAGCCAGTGTGGCTTTTCTTCTGCTCCCAATATATTGGCTTCAATCCACTAAAGTCTGTAATAACCGTGACACGGTCTGCATCTGCAGCAGAATAAAGCAGTGGACTTCAAAAGTGGTAACATGGATTTTAAACTCTTCAGGCTGCAAATCAGAATTAGTTTTTCACATTTCCTGTAAAAACTCACTGCAAGAAGAAAATAAGCACAGCAAGGAATGAGCTGGTATGTTCCTCCCTAATATATTTGTCTTCCACATATGGAAAGTTTTTGTGTAGAGAAGAAGTGAATGAATGTGTGTCATCTCCCCAGAAAGCAAGTCACACTGCTTTCAGTTCTGGGTAAACCTGAGAGTCACACTGTGTTAACAGGGACTTGCTTAACTAGATGGGCACAGAATTGCTGTCTTTGCTGCAGCTGAGTTTAACTGAATTGGAATTATTACATGAGTTAAAACTGGTCCACAGAAGCAGCCACTTGAGAAAAAGGTGCATGCTTGTTCACAGGCATTTGGAAGCTGCAGGATGAGACATACCTCCTGATATTTCATAAAGCAAAACCTTGGAAAGACTCACCTGATCCCATAAGAGCACAGATCAGCACCATGGAGTTGTACTTGATTTCTGGTGCACTCCTCTCATCAGACAGCAGCCTGTGTAGAATCTGTACTAACTGTGCACTTTCGAGATCCTTCTCTGCTGTACCTGTGAATGAGATGAAAACTGTAAATATGAAGGGCTGCACATTTCTCTCTTGGAGCAGGTGGGTCATTTACTGAAATATTTATGGTTTCTACTATAAAGTGGTTTGTGCAGCCTTAATGCATACACCACTTATCTGAACAGAATTTATATTTCATTTTTAATCATCTTCTCTTATTTGGTGAGTGGGAAAAAGCACAATTGTGCTGAAGTGGGCATGTAAGTGGGCAAAGACAATTTTACGTGAGTTGGAGAGGCAGGAAGCACTGCAGGAACAAGCTCACTTCCTTAGATCTAAAGCAGTCTCTGCGAGTGCCCTAAGCCTGCCACAGAATGATCCAGCGTGCTGACAGAGCGGGATCTTGGAAAGGGGGAATTTAACTATGGGCAGGATCCAGTTGGAGCCACCAACAACTAGCCCAATAGCCAGCCCTGGTTAAAGATGGTCAAGAGCTTCCGGGGGCAGTCCGAAATGAGCAGAAACGCTCGTTTCTAGAACAGGACAATTCAGCAGAGCTTAGACTGATAGACTCATAGGATAGGAGTGCTGGAAGGGGCCATGAAGGCCATTGGGTCCAGACCGTGGCTATTGCAGGACCATCCCACTCAGATGGCTGTCCAATTTCACCTTGATGTCTCTAGCGAGGGAGAGGCCACCAGAGCCAATCTGACCCATTCATTTCAGAAGCAAGCAGCTCTTCTTGCTTCAGGGCCTGTCCCCAGAAGTGCTGTCTTGAGACTGCGCAAATGATGGGTGCCACCTGAGCAATGAAAGTGGCAGGGCTGCTCAGGCACAGAATGGAAGCAGCCACAGGCTCCACTTGCAGGGGGGTGGATACTGCCCTAGACTTCTGGTTGCTCCTAAAAAGGGCTCTGCTGTTGTAATTTCTATCTGGTCTTTCTGCAAAAAAAGGAAAAAGCCCTGAAAAAAACAGTGCTCAGTCAGGGTGACTAAAAATAAACAAACACAGCTAAATCTTTCCTATGCTTAGAGCAATTTTCTGGAAGCTTGTGTTCTCCAGATGAATCTACAGCATGTCCAGTGGTCAGAAGTGATCCACTAGACCCCACCCAAGGAGCACAGCATGAGGTGTGGCCTTGTGGAGCCGCATCAGTGCTGGATTTCTAGGGAGCCCTGGGCAAGGCACCTTCACTGGGCTCCTCCCAAAGTAAGGCTATCTTTCCGCTGCCATCGCCACCAGCCATCCTGCTCCTCATCCTCCAACCCACCATCATAACGCTTGCTTGCTTGCTTGCTGCAAAGGTGGAAAGCCACTGAACAAACACGCAAGGCACCTCCTTCTTACTACCCCTGTTATCTGGGTCAGCACAAGAGGCAGAGGAAGAAGCAGGCTTCAATGGCGGAGGGAACAGCAAGTCTGGCGACCATCTCTCACTGGCCTCTGCTGCCGTGTGAGACCGCAGCAGGTGCCCAACCCTTGGTGCTGGGCCTGTTGCAGTGACCACCTGTCAGAAAGCCTCCATTTACGCACATGTAAACTTCCGCCCTGGTCAGCCCACCAACCGGCCATGCCTTATCCCAGAGCTCCCCACTCCTCCTCCTCCAGCAGAACTGGAGATAAATTACAAACCATTAACTGCCAGGATACTCACCTAATTCTAGAGCAGCTATTAGTGCCAGGGCAACAAGAGCCTCGTTCTGCATTATTACATGTTCGCTAGTTGCCATGGTAACTAAGTGCTTAATGCCGCCACTCTGAACAATGGTCCTAATTACATCCTAAAAAAAGGGGGAAAGGAGGTAACACAGGACATGAGGAAAAACTGCAGCAAGCTACAGATAAACAAGGGTGGGAGGAGAGGTAGGCATGAAGGGCAGCTCGGCATTCCTCCCTCCATGCCATAGAATTAAGGAAGATGTTCACACAGAGCATTCCTAGGGGCATCACAGCTATGTTATAATACTATGCTATACACAAAGTCAGAACATTTCCTTTCAAGCTTTTTTAGATGCAAACTTATCTATTATATCATTAAAATCAGTAAGTTGCAGTTTATCATTTTCTGTGCAGAGAATGCTTAGACCAGACAACTGATCTTGGGACATTATTGACCATAGACTGTTCTTTACCCTTTTTAGCCTAGGACAGCATCCCAGAGCCTCTATGACACAATATAAGAAGACATTGTTGCTCTCTTCAACTTGCTGGTGTGTATCCAGCAGAGTCTGGGATGAGGGCCATTCTTAATCTCTGAATCATGTTACTGCAGCTGCTAGCATTGCTCTGCCAGGCTGCAATCCTACAAATACATACCTCACTGGGGATTAAGTCCCACTGAACTCAGAGCGGCTTACATCTGGCTAGAGTGGAAAGGATTGGACTGTTAATATGACACACTGCCTCTAACTAAATTATGTTATACTACATACAGTATTAATTGTAAAAGCTAGGATCCACAGCAATTTTATTTCTTTAAAATTACATACAACTTTTCAACTATAAAAAGTTGAAAAGGCCCTGAAGTGGCCCTAAATAAAATCCCATTACAATTAAAACTGGAGAGGATTAAAATGGCAGAATAAATACAAAAGACTGAAATAGGTAGTATTAAAAGAAAATAAGGCTCTGAAGCAGGAAGGCAGTGGAACTCTCCGCTGTGCAGCAGAAGAAACTCCAATAACACCTCTTCGGCTCTAAAGCCTGAACTTTTAAATGCCTTTCTTATGCACGCATCACCATCATCCTCCAAGTATCTTTTCATTTTCACAGGTCAGTTGTATTTTCAAGCCTTTCAGATAAAACAGCAGTGCTGCTGACCTTTTATTTCCTGTCTCCAAGGTTGTTTTGTATCCCAAGGAAGTCTCATTCACCACATTTTAAGGTGTCATTTGGCATTTCAATAAGCTGTTCTTGTTGGAAAAGGCAGAATTCCCCTGCAGATTCTACCTTCTCCTACAGCCTCTTCTGCCCTTTCCCTTCACAGGTCTAGGACTGAAAAGTGGGCCCATGAATTCCAGCAGACCATCATCTATTCTCCAGTGCCTTGACAATAGGCTTTTATGCTTTTTTTTAAAAAGAGACACATAAAACTGAGACTGACAGGATACCATTGGTCAAGTCACTCTTTCTCAGGTTTCAATCCCTAAAAAGGGACCTGTCTCACAGGAATGAGGCTGTCTAACAAGGCAAGCCCTTTATGTGTTGCACTTCTTTCAGCTGGAAGGCCAAATTATCTTCTGGAGATGCTCCCGAGGCGGGTGGGCTCAAAGGCAACAGACCAGGGGCAAAATATCAGAAAATCCAGCTTATTTTAGATTTAAGCTCTTACTGAAAGGGACTATACCTTCAGCCTTTAGAGTGGGGAAAAACCTGCACAAAAGCCATGAAACCACAAAGTGATGTGAAGGGGTACAGGAAGGGTGTGTGGCCATCAAGAGACCCACAAATGAGCAGATTTGGCTGGTGGTCCTCACAAATCACACCTCTAACTTCAGGGCTGCACACATCACATACTTTTGATTTGCTGTGTCGTATAAGAGCAGAGAGCAGCCTGTTTGACTCTCCCATCACGCCGGCGTGGTCCTTGGCTTCACACCACTCCACCAGCCTTTCAACCAACTTCACATTCTTCCCCAGCTGTTCAGCAGCTTCTGCTATACATGTTGAAGAGATGGCATCTTTCAATATACAGCAATTGGGTCTCTTGTTTTAAAAAAAACACACATTTTTTAAAGATATTAAATAACAAGATATGTTGGCAGGCTGACATCCACTAAACGAAGGGGAGAGGTGTCTCAAAGGAAAATGCAACCAGAGCAAATCAATGTTGCTGTACCCACAGTGGCTTGTCATGTCATCCAAACCCAGCTGATCGACCATGACGGGTAAAGGGAATTGGCTACTGAGTCCCTTAGCAAAAGCAGCAAGAATACAAGTGGCTGCTAGCTGACGGACAGTGCCAGCCACCCCAAGAGTGCCCAAGCAGCACCTAGGGGCCGTTGGCACTGGCTTCCTCCCCCTCAGTCAGAATTAGTTGCTGCCTTCCACCTGCCCCCTTAAATTTACCCTTTTTTTCTGGGGAGTATGAGAACTGGCTGCCACAATGAAAACACCCCATAGGTTCATACTGTCAAGTTGGGACTCTGTTGGGCATATCACATATTATAGATGTGCATGTAGACTATATATTTATTCAAAGGAAAGGTTTTTATTATTGGATGATTAATTAGTGTATACCCTCATGCCCTTTTGGTTTTTCGCACAACATATGACTTATGGCCTGGCTGTGTTCTTACTTCATCCTTCACGAACAGAACACACTGGGAAGTATAGAGCAAATCTACCCTATAGACTCTGACATCATTTGTTTTCTTCTCCATCACCTCAGGTGCTTCAGGAACACCAAGAGGGTGTGTTCTATTTAAAAACAGCACTCTAAAGTGCAGTAACAAGCCTCACTGTGACTAAATAATTGTGAGTCGATCTTTTCCTCAAGAGTATACATAATAATGGCACAACTGGAGTCGGGCTCAGAAAGAAGCCAATCAAAAGAAAAGGGAGAAGCAAGGTCAGGGGAACAATGAAGTGCTAAAATGAGGAGACTGGCTTTTAACCAAGGCTGAAGGAAGAAATTTTGAGTCTGGTTTAGCAACTATCATACAATTTTAGGAAAGTTCATGATCTATGCTTGTCATAATTAGTGTCAGGTAATATATGACTCAAGATCTGAAGTTCAGTTAGCCAGAATATTTTAAAACAATGATTTGGCATCTTACCTTGCATTTTACTGATGATTAGAGACTTTATTTAATTTTTATTAGACTTTTCAGGTTGCAAAAAGTCCTTGCTACAAGCCATTTGACCAGCTAATGCTGATGGCCCTTGCATTTATTAAGTGTGGGAATTCAAGCCATTTTATTGTGCTATCAGACAGTGTACTCATTTAAAAAGTACTGAAAGAACAGCTAACAAAAATCACAAAACAATTCAAGAAAAAAACAATTTTGGCAACTAAATTTAGTTACGAGTGGTATATGAAACTGAAATGCATTTACGTACCATACGCCATGTTATGATTCAAATTGCTTGTAGTATATGAAGAAATTAAACATTTATAGGGAATCTGAGGGGTTTTTTTTAAATCAGTTCATTGTCCTTACTTTACGTATGCATTCAATTTATTTGAAGGATTTTCTTTAAGTCTTCTTCCTCTTCTACAAGCAACTTAGCAACCCACTGAATGAAAGCAGTATTAACATAGAAAGCAGTTTATTTTTACCTTGTGCATCTATTAACATTCTTAACGTCCCCAGCAGCTTGAACTGAACAGGGGGCATCTCGGATCTGAGAAATTTCAATACTGCTTCTGCCACGCCAGCTGACAGCATCTTTGCCTTATTTACAACTGCATGAATAAAGAACAGATATCATCTCAAAAGCACTGCAAAGTTGATACTCTTATCCTGCATGAAGAAGCTTATTTTTGAGATAGGCCAATAAATACTTTAGCCAAGGATACCTGAAAACAAATCACTGAGCTCTGACTGTGTGAGAGTTTGGCAAGATGCCCACAGAAAGGAATACTGGGTATAATTTTATCTCTCCCATGGTTCATCCACTTCTAGGCTCATCTGGTAGGGTAAATCAGAGCAGGACAGGGCAAGATGGCAACAAATTGGAATTGCTTGTCCAAGTACAGTTAAATTGCAATGTTTTCATGTAAGTCAATTCTTATAGAGATGTTGACTGGCAGCTTTCAACCAGTTTATGTTGGAAATATTTCCAGTAACAAATGGAGAGGTATCAGTGTCTGAAACATACAGATGCAGGCACCATGCTTTCTCCCTTCCTGATGGATGTTTTAATTTGATTTTACCACACTGGTCCAAGCTTTTGGAATAACTCAGCCTTTAGATTCAAGGAGGGGGCTGCTCTGGCTACTTCCTGTAAGTCAGCGGTGAGAACTGTGGGGGTTCTGGGGGGTCATTCGTAGCCCCTGGACACCCCCCCTCCATAGGCTGCCCTGTTGAAAGAAGTATTTTTTAACATCAATTGCTCATTTGCTCCAAAATTTGGCAGCAAAGTGCTCCACAGTGTTAAAAAGGTTAACTTTAGCTAAAAATAAACCAAAATGAAACAAATTCAGAAAATGTCCTGCTACATGGGTTGGGACAGTAACAGGCTGGGACATTCCCAAGGTTGTGCCTCTGCGAAGCACTCCGGGATACAGTCCATGGCCAGAAATACGGGTTGGCTGTGCGAGCTCGAGGGCATTTCTCACCCACCACACAGACTCCTCCTGCACAGAGAACCTTCACACTACGGCCCTGGGGGAATCAGCCACACCTCCCACTCTGCATCATGCAGGCCCCCTTGCTTCCTCAGATGGGCCTAGCTCCTGATTCCAGATAACAAGAGCAGCATCTTGGAGAAGGAGAGAAGCGTCATCCTACCAGTGCCGATGTCATTCCAGTAAGGATCCAAGTAAGTTCTGCTTATAGTGAACTATACTAGCATTAGAACAAACACTTGTGATGGTTCACCCACAATGTTGTACAGCCTGAGTGCATCTCAAATTGCTCCCCACTACATACCGTTACTACGGAACTGGGTGCAAACATCATCTAGCCTGATTTTTTTTTTTACACATTTACATCACACCTTTCCTCCATCATGAAACTTTCTGGGTGGTTTCCCCTCCAAGCACTGACCAGAACCGGAACTGCTTAGCTTGTGCAAGCATGCTGCCTCAAGTGCTTCAGGCCACGGCCTGGGTGTGTGAAAGTATGACGGACACAGAATTAAATAGATGAAAGGATTCCTGTTTGGGAACATGACTGCAGACTGTAAGGCATACTATGCATGCTGTAATTATGTCAGCGACAAACAGTACACCTTGCGAACAGCTGCAAAGCACACTGCAAGTTGCCAGTGTTTCCCTGGGCAGCTGTTCTCCCAAGACCTCCCTTCCGCTGTGCATGGCAACCGCCCCATTCCACGCCGGCAAGGCTCTCCACCCCCATGTGTGAAGCAGGAGACAGACTTTCCTCCAAAATGCATTTTAATTAAAAGTGAGAAGTTAGCTGGCATTTAGAATATGGACTAACAAGATGTTGCTTCTTCTGGCAGAAATTTCCTAGCTCAGAAGCTTACGCTTTATTTTCATTTTAAAAAGCTTCACTAAATTGCATTTTTATATCTCTGTGGGAATTTTAATATTAAATGTGCATATCTTTTCAGTATCATCTTATTTTGGAAAAAAAGAAAGTGAAATAAAGCAGGAGACTAAGAATGTGCCTGCTGCTCGAATAGCCCTTAATTTTCTCCAGTAACTATGCAAATAGTCCTAGAAAGCAAATACTTCATTCACAGCTAAATACTCCTCTAAGGGAGTTTGAAGAGGACTAAATGTATCAAATGTAGCAATATACAGTATACATGTAGTTCAGAACAATAACTGAAAGATCTCTCACACTTCACTGAATCTGGATGATTATCAGCCCAGGCTCCCGAGGCCAATGAAAAGATATATGAAATCCATAAACACAAGCTCAGAAGTGGCTTATAGACTGGTGACTGAATTTGCTCCTGGTCTTTACAGAAAAATCACACACTTCTATATGCTGTCACAACACTAGAGCAAATCAATTCCTGCAGAACATCATTGGTTCTTGCCAAAAAAAAGGAGAAAAACAGTGATTAGTTTCCAAAGTATACTCCTGAAATTGATGGCTTGTCCCTTTTTTCTGGACTGTACTTAGGAAATTTCATTTATGTTAGTTTGCATAAATCCTATGTCATTAGTGCAAGCACTGTGACAGCATTTGATAATGTTGAATATGAACAGCTTCATATTTAACTTTGTAGTTTGTGGTTTCCAACAAGTGCTTAAAATACTTGAAACATTCTCTCAGTAATCCTCACAATACCTCTGTAAGGTATGTCCTGACATTCATTCATTCATTCACTTATTTTCCTGCTTCTTTTTCTTCAAGGAACTCAAGGCAGCTTACATAATCTTCCTCATCCTCTCATCCCTATCCTCACAACAACCCTGTGAGGTAGGTTAAGCTATGATTCAGTGACTAGCCCTAAGTCACCTAACGAGCTTTGTGAACAAGGGGGGACTAGTATTGGATCTCCCAGGTCCTGTTCCAACATATTACTAATCTACTATATACTAGCAGTATACTAATCCAGCTCTCCTATTTTAATATTACTATTTTAGGGATAAGGAACCAAAATTAAAGGACGGTTGCTTGGCTATTGATGCTCTTCCCCCTGTACCCCAGCCACACTTAATTTCCAGCTGGTCTAACATCTGAACCAGGTGAAAGCCAACTGCTCCCAGGAAAACGGCTAGGGAAACTGTTACAGCTGCAATCTTAATAAGACAGCAAGCAAGTCCTACTGGATATTTATTTTGAATAAATATGTACAAGATTGTACTAAATATTTCCTAATCATGTGCATGAGGTAAACTGATTTGATGGAGGAAAAGCAATAATCAGCCAACTAGTACTGATCCCTCTTCCCTGGAAGCTGTCCTGAGAAAATGAGTTCTATGGGCATACCAGGAATAGCGAGATTTCGGAGTGCACTCAGCGCTGCATGCTGTACAGTGACATTTCCATCTTCCACATGCCTGTCCAGTAAATCCATCAGTTTCTGAACGATACCATTATCCACCATATGGATACAGTTTCCATCTGCACAAGACCAAAACACAGGAGAATAAAGTACATTCTTCTCTGCAGAAGATGCCTAATTGTTTTTCCCACAAACCCCATTTTACAGATGCCAAGAGAGCAGTAACCTTTGATTACCAGTACCTCTTCTGAAACACCAGCCCATCATTTAAAATAGAAATAAATGATGAAGCTCGACAAACTGTGTATCAATCTTGGGGCATCCAAGAGCAAACAAACGTCTTTCCAAAGAGCTTTTTTCCCATTTCAATGTACAGCTGACTCCAATTTCCACATCCTTGCTTTTTTTCATATCTGTCCCTTGATCTTCTTACATCATTCCTAATGCTTTAAGGTATATTTTAGAATGTACATTTTGAAAGCTACTTTTCCAAACAAAGTGCCTCTCCACCTACTCCTTTTCCTTTCATTGCACTGTGGGGAAATTATCACCTCATTAAACCACTCAAGTTATATTTGAAGAGTTTTAAGAGAGTGCTTGTATTTTAAGTTCTGAAATTTTAAAAAACAAGTATTTCCAAAACTGATGCCTGGCTCTGCTGAGAAATGCATGGTATGTATAAATATATAACCCAATTGCAACTGAACTTTAGTGACAATGACATGCTGGAATGTTAACTTCAATGATTCTCACCGTTTCTAGCAAAATTTGCAATTGCCAATGCTCCTGCAAGCTGCAGCTGATGGTTATTAGATGGGATCCATAAAAGCACCCTTTGGAACACGCTGCCTTTTCCTCCTTCAAATAGTTTTTGCATTGATTCATCTGGGAGTGAGAAAAAGCAATTTCATCAAAATGAGAAAAATGAAACCTATGAAGCTGCTTTGGTCCAAGTCAAACAGACTGATCCACTGAGCCCAGTTTTATCTATGCCACTGGCAGTGGCTGTCCAGGAGTTCGGGCAGAATCCCAGCCTTATTACTTTTAAGTAAAGATGCCACCAAGGGCAAGTGGGGTAGTTGCTCCTCCACTGAACCCTGTAAGGCTCAGGACAAATTATTCCCTCTTCTACATTCTGTAGCTGCATCACAATAGGTATATAGCACATGTAAATGTGCAGCATAACGAACAAAATCAGTAGGTTTGGGCACCACCACCTACTTTTGCCTGGGAAAATATGACTTGGGTAAAAAATGTAAACTGATTTTCACATTTCTCTGCTATTCTGGTTTCACATGGCTAAACCCACTGATGGAAATGTGACAGCTAGAAAGATAATCTAGAGGGCAATCCTATCCAAGTTTTGTAAGAAGAACTTCCAGCATTCCCCAGCCAGAACTCTTTTCTGTTCAAATACGATTAGGAATACTTGGACAGAAGCAAAATTTAAAGTTAATTTTTAAAATGAGCCTGCTGATGCAAGATACCCACGTACAATACTCACCACCCAGCAGGAGCAGAACCATAAGGTCAGAGGCAGTTTTAAGTTCCGCAATGTCATCATCTTTGTCACTCTCTACAGTCTTTTGGACAATCTCAAGTAGACACTCTACAAGTCCTGCTTCAACCAGCTGCAGCTTAATGATATCTGGGTGAAGAACATAATAGGTCCATGAGCTGGAATGCTTTTAATCTACCACAAGGCCAAAGACGTGAAGAAGCCAGCATGACAAAGCAGAGGGAAAGGTGAATGCCGTACACTGTCAGTGATATCATCTTTTCATTTAGGAAGCTATTCAGACATCTTTGTCAACTTGCAAGTACTATGAGGATAGTCAATCACAGAAGACAGCCTAAGATCCCAGAGGGGCTACAGATGTTATTAAGACTATTAAATCATGTTCTTTATTCAAGGTTTGCAGCAGAATTGTCAATATACTGGCTCTATTATTAGTTTTTGAGAGGCAAAAAACAAAAGAAGTATGATAATGTAACTGCATCTGGGATACTAAAAAAAAGAAGACAATATGCAGATAGAACTAGATGGCCCCTGCATTTTCCTAATTTCTATAGAGCCAACTACAGAATAGCAAAGGGTAGACATATTAATGCAAAGTAAATGATTTGTTCCCTGGTTAGTAAAGATTTGTTTGTTTTGCTGCAGCTTATGAGCTGTCTTCAAAAGGCATGTTGTCCACTCCCACCTCTTCAAAGCAAATTTATATCCTTCTACTCTGTGGGAACAGGACAGATGCTTTTCCTGTACAGGCATAGATGGTTTCTAGTCTAGCATTCTTGCTGTCATGTTCACTTTGTACATGCAGGGAGATTTCTGATGCAGGGTTTCACTCAATCATGTATTCTGAGGACCAACCAGGACATTTCCTTGCTATTTCAGCATGCAGCAAAGGATCTTGTTTTCCTCTAATGGACTACAGGTGAAAGAAGCTTACTTGGAAAGCAGCATGTGGTACCAAAAAGGATTTTTTAAAAAAATCTAGGTGTACTAGCTTTGAAAGAGAGGATTTTCCTCTAGTCAAGTTTATGAGGAATGAGATTAAAAAGAGTGTCTGCTCAGGAAATTCCATCCCCACCTGCCACCCTCTCTGCTTTGCAGGTATGAACTTTAAATTCATGTGTTTCAGTTTTGCCTTGTGAAATGGGTAGCTGCTGCACAGAAGAGCTCAGAGCTGTCTACTAGTGAGTTGTGGGGATTAGACCCAAACTCCTCTTTTAGCAATCACAAGTTCTGTCAAGCAACAAGTATTTCCTTTCATCTAATTCTGCATGAAATGTCACTATTGGTTTATTTGGATGCAAAGTATTTCTAATGTGTTGCTTACAAATGCTTATTATCTTTGCAAGAAAGGAAAATGTGCACCAAACTAGATGTAGCTGACTCCACCTACGGTGGCCCGCTAACCCTGTGCCGCCAGTTCTAGAGGCTATCAGCTGCCACTGTAACATGGCAAACAGTCGTCTGTAATCTCCCTTTAAGCCTGAATTCACTTGAGAAAAACAAAGATGACTCATTTCAGGCTACTTTAGTCATCCGGGTCTATTAAGATTGTATGTGCAGCTATTTTCAGTTTTCTATCTGTTGTGGAAGTACCTTAGTGATGCTGGTTAAGGAAATCAGAAACAGAATTTGTACATGATGCTGCAGTTCTATACAACACACCTGAGAATGAACTCATCCAGACACACTTCTGAGCACACTTCTGATTGCAATGTTAATCAGTCACCTTCTTAAATTTGGGGCAAGGATTAGGGTTCTTACATCCCCATGTCTACCAACCCTATCCCCTTTATCTTTGCCAAGTTTATTGCCAAGGTGTGAAAGGGAATTACACTTGTGTTCTCTTGAAAGTGAGTGGAACTCCCTGGGCCACTGGAAACCCTGCTTTATTGGTGTCACTGATAAAGAATTCACATAGAAAATGCTGTAGCTCCTTGGCAGAGCACATGGTTTTCACGCAGAGATCCCCAGCATCTCCGGGCAGGGCTGGAAAAATTCCTGCTTGAAATACTGGAAAGCCACTGCCCATGAGTGTGGACAGGTATGGTTTAGATGGACCAATCAATGGTCCGACTCCAGATGAGGCAGCTTCCAAGGTTCCTATAAGGAGAACATATCTTCAGTCCTCATCAATCAATAAAGGAATGTCAAAGACTAAGGAGGATGATATGCTGTCCTAGTCTGCAATGCAGTTTAAGTTTTCGTGCATCCAGGTGATTATCTGTAGTATCTTATATTTTGTAAGCCACCCTGAGGCTTTTTGTGAATGGGGCAGCATAGAAATGGTCTAAATGAATGAATGAATAAATAAATATCTGAAAGTACTGCTGGTATCTGCAAATATGAGTTCAAACTACTGCCACTGTGCCTGGAATGTTATGTTCACCCTCTTAAAACTTTTTCCTGCCTCATCTAATACTGAACGATGTGGAATTAAAATTTTCATGAGCGTGTGTGTAAATAAGAATGGGTCAAATAATGCTTCTAACATAAATAATTTCAGTTGCATAGCTTCGCTAACAAAGAACTACAACCTCTGTCTCCTAGAAAAACAAAACTGTCACCAGCAACTCACCATTTTCTGCCAAAGGAGCCAAAACTTCAAAAATCATCTCTTTCTTGTCATGTTCTATTTGCTTTTTGAACAGCTTCACAAGCTCTTCGGCAATGTTTGTGTAGGCGAACTGCTCTTTGCTTGATTCTGTGAAATCAAAAGGGAAAGAGCTAAGGGCACAGAAAAACAAAACAAAGTGGCAGAACTGTTTCCTCTTTAGCCTATTGGGAGGTGACTTGGTGCTGTGATTAATAGAGCTAAACAGTCTTCACAGACAGGAACAACACACTCCAATACTTAAGCCTGTCACTAAATGAAAAGAAAAACATCCAAGATTTTTAAGATAAATGTGTTGACCTGAATTATTAATTATGTTCAAAGCTGTTAAAAATTTGCGCCAGTGAAATGTGGATGTACCCATAGCAACAGCAAAATTACTAACATATAAATTAAGCCTTCAGCCGCCATCAACCAAACAAGAAAAATTACACAGTGAGTACACTGGGATACTGATTGAAGAGATGCAAAGGTCAGGCCCAGCACCTTAACATTTACAGGGATACATGCTGGTGGAATTTGTTCTGGCATTTCCAAACAGCCGAAGCAACACGCTTAAATCCAATATCCTTTCTGGGTGCCCTGGCAAAGGGCTGCTTTGTCTGTTAGCTCTTAACATGCAGGCACAAGATCTGGCTTACTGACCTGTCTTATTACATTTCAAGATGTCAATACATTTATGTGGAAGTGTAAATAGTTTCCTATCTATTAGTGGAATCCTATGCACGTTTATGCAGACAAAAACCCTATAGTTCCCAGCTTGCTGCAGCCAACTTAGCTGCTGGAAGGATGCTGGGAGGGATAGCTCATTTTTCTTCCTAAACATGCACAGCATTGCACAATTGGCCTTAGGTATGAGATGCTCACTTTGCAGAATCACATTTCAGCAATAGATACAGCATGGAAATAATTATTAGAATATAATAATGATAAGATTGAACAACAACTATTATTTTAGCAGCATGAATATGCATGGTGCTTTACAGAGCCCAAGAAGTTAAATCTATGCACTAAGAAGCTCACAATCTCAACTCTAACACATGGAACCAAAGAGGGAAGGGAGGGACGGCAGAAGGAAACCAAGAAGCAATACCTACACATTTCTGTTGCATGTGTTTTGGCTCCGTTACAGCACTGCACAGAACAAAGCATTTGCTTCAAAGCCTTCATGGAAAAGGTGCGTTTAGAAGAGGGATTTATGGGACATAAGAGAGGGAGCATCATACAGGCATTTTGAAAGGCAATTCCAAGCATGGCTTTAACATAAGAACAAGCAAGCAACTTATTTATCTGTAGGGGCAAGAGTATAATTTCCCTCTCATTCACACAGTCACAAGAAGAAGTTGCAAGGGTTCAAAATGAAATCCAACCCTGAGTGAGCATTAAAAGCTTTCTGTAGATTTGTACTTGCAACTTTAAGCCAGGACCGTTAAGTTGTATGACAGCACCAACAAGGCTCAAAATATCAAGCGCTGATTTGCTCACCACCAGCAGCCTGTGCTTGTCCATCCACACAGTAAATGAGAAAACGTCAAGGTGTTTCTAACCTGTGTGGGGGCTGCTGTTTCATACTCTTTATTTGCCTTTCTACTTCTGCTACCCTTCCCAAATCAGCCTCTCTGTCAAGTACGGGACCATGGTGGAGGGAAGGTACTGAGTGCCCCATACCGCACTTGTCAGAAATGTATCTGTCCGTTCCCTTTATAACTAGCCTTCCCTCCAATAAGCTGCTTCTCCTTATACCTGTCAAAGAACTTAGGCTGGGAGCTGATAACTGGCCCAGAGCCCCCCAGCAAGCTCCATGGTCACCTGGACACTAGAACCAGGCTGTCCCAAGTCCTGATCCAACTGCTACACCAAACCAGTCTCACAAATATTTCCTGGTAACCTGTACACAGATTTAGAAGATGGTTAACTCTGTAACTCCAGAGACACCTGTGGACCATCTTCTTTAAAATGAAGACAGCCAGCCATATACTGCTGAGACACAAGGATTTCTTTTAGGCAGTAAGAAGAAATAATATATAAAGTCACTGCAATTAAACCTTTAAACTACAATTTACAATAAACTTTATTTAAATAGAGGTATGGATGGATGAACTCATGCAAGAGCATAAGGCCAAAAAGGAGGAACTTGATAAATAAATTTTGGTTCCTTAAACAGTGAACACAGAAGACAATAGCAGTATTGCTTCTCTATTTGAGAACTTGCTGTACACAGCAATATGAACAATATAAGATAGATAAATAAAGCACAATCATTTAGGGATCACATCCCAGGACTTACCAAGTTCTGCTAAGTTTCCAAACGCAACAAGGCACATTTCAGTCAAAGCAGAATTTTGGCAATGAATGCCCAACAATTTCACTAATGTTGGGATAACTCCCATTTTGATGAGCTGAGTTTGTAGGGTATCTAAACACAAACAGAGAGATGTACAAAAAGACAAACATATTTAAGTTAGTGCTTCCCCTTCCATTGTTACAATAGCACCACCAATATCACAAACACAACATTCGGTATGGTAAAAGTATTTCTGTTCCTTGTTCTTTCGGAGTTATACTAAGCATTCAGTCCTACTACAGGAATAAATCCACATCTGGCCTACTACATGAGAAGCTGCCACTCAGTGTATCTATTTAATAAGCACAGGTTAGTTTTGGTTTACTTTAAATATGGTACTTTTCATCCACATTCCCTCCCCCACTGCAAAATCCTGGGGAATTGTAGTTTACTGAGTGCCCTATAACCGCTTCACATGATTACGATTCTTGTACTTACTTTGGAATTCTTGTTAAACCAAAATTTAAATTTCTGCTAGACCTCTTATGGCATCATACATTTATTAATGCTAAAGAAGAGAAAGCCTTGAATACTTTGTGTGATCAAGATAATGTGTACTTTGACCCTTAGAGGTTATGTGTGTGGATTGATGTCATTAATGATCCTGCATATCCAAACTGGATATTCCTAGATCTTGCATACCATAACCATTAAGGGTCACACTACATGTTGTATTAATTGCAGTGGAATGGATCCAGACTGAAACATTCTTAGAGTAACAGGCCCAATGAAATCAGTAAATTGTGGACTAATGGTTTTATCAGGTTCACTGTAAGCATGATTAAATCTGGATCCAACCTATAGCATCCAAGTCTTCTGCTTTTTTGTTTAAAGAAGTGTTTGACACATGATCTGGGCCACTTTAAGTGTAGAGGTAAGGTCTATGTTAAAATTCCCTCTTCTGGGGTATGACAAGAAGGAAAGAAGGAAGGAAGGAAGGAAGGAAGGAAGGAAGGAAGGAAGGAAGGAAGGAATCTAGTCTCCACTGGCATGCATTTCCATGTATACATTGCAACTCTGTAGAATTATGGATTATGGCCTTTTCATGCAAATCCATTATATGCATGTAATTTCAAGAAGTTTTACAAGTGTATATCCATGTGCAAGATCACAAGGGATTTTTTTTTAAATAAGGAAGGGTTATGGCCAAGACTCAAGAACACTCTGACTTTCTATTCTCTTCTCTCTTTATTTCTATCTCCCTGTCCTTGGTGAGTTATTCTCCATTTTCTCCTCCTCCTCCAACTCCCATCAGCCCTAGCCAGTATAACATACATCAATGGTCAGGGAAATATCTGTAAGGCCACAATTTTCACACACCTGCAGTAAGGTAAGAAGTAAGAAAAGAAATAATGTAAGTACTTCTGGTTACTTTATTATGCAAACAAAGGACGTCATCATACAGAAGACAAAAACACTTGAAACAAAATAGAAGTTTAGCAAAGAACAAGAAACACTGAGAAAAGTCCTGTGGCCAATACGATGAGCAACCTTTCAATGGGGAAAAGTATTGGTGTTTCTGTAACATTATTTCTAGTCTGCCTTTAACAACAGAATATCCTCTCTACCTCTCCTTCCCTCTCCCATTCTCTCTGTAAACTGTAATAGCTTGAATATTTTTGCAAATACAAATCCAATGCATTTTTAGACAAGAAAATTCCTACAACACCCGGTATGTCCCAGTGAGCCATGCAGGACTTTTTTCTGTTTAAATATGCATCAAAGCAAATGATGCAATATGAGATGCAGGGTTTGGTTTCTTCTGATTGCTCTATGGTTTCCTCCTGAGCAGAATCACAGGACCCTGAAGCTTCAAGCTTAGTGATTCCTCTACTGAAAAAAAGCAAAGCAAGACATATGTTTGACAACCTCCACCCTTTGGCAAACTGCAGTTGCTTCTTTTTTAACCAAATGGGCACACACATTTGTTGCAGAAAAAAGGATGAACATATGATTCTACTGCAGCTGCAATGAATAAGGCCGGTGTGCCATCTCTGGATCTCCCTGGAATGCATGCTGAGGGTGCTGCACCCTAATGCTTGAACCTTCATTCTCAGAGTCAAACTACATGTTACACTGTGTAGCATCCAGGCCACCTGTCTGCTGCTTTAGTCAAGAGTTCAGAATTTTCACCACTGAATGGAAAGCTCACATTTTTAAGAGGAAGCATGTTAAAGCCCGAAGACTCTTTTTCCCACTGAATATGTTGCCACTTGAAGATATATTAGCTACAAGACAAAGATGGGGTCCTGTTCCATGAGGGCACTGAATGGGTTGTGATATGCAGCCTTGCAATCTGATTTTCTGGGTATGCTCCCCTATCCCCGTCTGCAGCTTCTGCTCATTCTTCTCTTTCACACTGCTCCTGCACTGGGAAAGCAGGACAGGCAGGGAGCCAGACATAGAAACATAGAAACAGAGCGAGTCAGAAGGGGCCTCCCGGGCCATCTAGTCTGACCTCCGGCACCAGCCAGCTCCGCTCACGACATGCCCACCATGTGGACGTCCAGCCTATCCTTGAACACCCGCACCGATGGGGCCTCAACGACCTCTCGTGGAAGCCCATTCCACACCCTTGGGGTCCTGACTGTCAGGAAGTGCTTCCTGGCATCCAAATGGAACCTTGGCTCCCTGAGCTTTGCTCTGTTGGAGCGCGTCCTGCCTTCCTCTGCAGGGGAGAACAGGTCTCTGCCCACTTCTGTGTTACATCCCCTCACATACCTGTATGTCGCCAACATATCCCCTCTGAGTCCCCTCTTCTCCAGGCTGAAGAGACCCAGACAAAAATCCTGGCGCTACTACAGTTCAGTGTCATTAGCTGGTGCTGTAGCAGTACTGAATACACGTGCATGTGTTTAGAACCAATTTTATGCCTTGCACAGGCAAACACATAATCGCAAGGGTAATAAATACATATAGGGTAATAATATAAATACATACAGACTTGGTTCACACATACCATTAAGCTGTGGTTTAACCAAGCTATAGGGTGTTGAATTCTAGTTTAATAGGTGAACACAGCCATACTCACAAAAACACCAACACCAACAAAGTTTTGTTAACCACAAACAACCCAGAAAGCAAACCCATGGTCAGATTGTGAACACTAGGTTGTTAAAACCATAGGATGTCATTGAACATGAATCCAAAACCATGGAGTTTCCATGAACTGTTTTAACAGGTTAGAAGAGATGAACAAAGAATGTTAAAAAAACACAAAACCTCACCTTCTCTACATGACAGTACTACAGTACTGCAAAGGGTGTGGAGTGCAAGGAGGGAGAAGGGAAAGGAGTCAACAATCAACCCAAGAACTAAGAAAAGAATGCACTCTTCGTTCAACATTGGCCAAACCCTGGACAGGACAACAAACCACAGGTTAAATAAACCATGAGGCAGTGTGAAATGGGAATCAGGCCACAGGAAAAGATGTTTCAAGTAATCCCAGTGCCGGTGTAAATAATCACCTACCCAAACTTTAGCAACACTGGAAAACAACCTATCAGCTCTTCAATCTATATAGCTCAGAACACTAAGTCTCCCTCAGTGACATCTTAGGATGCCAAGGAATCTTTTGATCCTGAGACCTTTTACATGCAAAGCAAATATAGTGTTACACTATTTCTCCTACATTTGAATTCTGATGTCTCCAATGCCTTTTAGGAGACAAAAAAGGACTGCCAAAGAATGAAACTTAAAGAGAATATACCAAATATTTCCTTTCATTTGTGTGTCTACCAGCTCCATAATCTTGGCATTAATTAATATTAATATTTAATTAATATCAAATAATATAATAGCATGATCATAAGGCAACAAGGTTGAGAAGTTTTTGTAGACTTACTGTGTTTAAATATTTTAAATAATCATAATTTAGATCACTTCTAGAAACTGTACTTGCATGCATTACATAATTCCAGCATAACATTAGCTCTGGAAGCACAACTTTAAACAGTATGCATATAAAAGAGATGTCATTGTAGACACAAGAATTAACAAAGGAGAAACAAATGACAAGAATTGTGATTTCCTTTTGATTATTGCACAGATAAAGTTTCAGGAGAAAGCAAACAAATATGAAGAGGCAGAACTTCTATCAACCAGTACAATATATTCAAATCACATACTTCCAGAGAGAGCTTGCAAGATAAAGACAGGCTTTTACACTACAATATTAAGATATTCCTTCAAAGGCAATGGATGAAAGCACAGAATTTAACAGATTGAATTTTAATGTGAAATGAAAAGAGAAACCATAATGCAGAGAATGGTTTTAGATACACGTGTACAAGACAATGCCAACATAAGATTGGCCTCCTCACCACCTCCAAATAATGTTAGAGAACAATTTTATATAAATTGTGGCTGCAGTGATATACACATTTGCCTGTCAGTCCCCTGAATTCAATGGGGCTCACTTCTGAGTAGAGATGCAGAAGATGACACTGTGTTATTTTCACATCTCAAATGAATTAATTAAGAAACAGCATGTGGTGTAGTTGCTCCAGCATTAGGTGGAAAGAAAGTAGCTTGCCAAAGGCAGAGAATGAGCACCTGTGATCCCCACATCTTATGCCGTCTGTCAGTTATAAGGTGCTTCTTGGAAGAAGGATGAAAAACACATTTAACAAGAGGAATTTGCAGCCACATGATACATTGTGCACACTTCTGTTTAGGTTTTAAAGCTAGCAATGCCTTCTATCAGGATATACATGCAATTCCCTGCCGCCACACCCTTCACATCCATTTGGCATTCTCTGGTTACTCAGCATGTTTAGTCCTCAATGCACTTCTTGTCCCCAAGGTTTTATTGCCTAAAGATTTTGTGTAGTTCTGCAAAACTGCAGGATTCCCCATGTATGTCACTGCCACCTTCTTATATCTCAGTGGCTGGTGGAACTCATCAGCTGAACTGACAACTGGGTGAAGGGGAATGCTTCTATGCTAGGGCCTTACCTCAAAAACTGTCACTCATATACAGAGTTATTCCTTAGGAAATAATTGCTTATAGATCAGCCATCAGATTTTCCTCACTATTTTTCTTGGCATGGAGCAAAGGCTGTATCAGCCTAGCAAGCAGATACATCTCTGCAAACACTGAGGTTCTGGCTGTCTCATGTTCATCACTGCTACTCCTGACAGTGCTAGCGTTTTTTGCAGTGGAATCTGTATTAAACAATCCTTTGTTTATTTACAAATGCCTCTCTCTCTCTCTCTCTCTCTCTCTCTCTCTCTCTCTCTCTCTCTCACACACACACACACACACACACACACACACACACAGAGAGAGAGAGAGAGAGAGAGAGAGAGAGAGAGAGAGAGAGAGAGAAGGAAAGCAGGGAAAGATGAAAAGCTACTGCAGTCCCCGCTTACCACTACAATATTACAGATGTTTAAATCAGGGACCATCCAAACTTTGCTTGTTGTACAAATCAAATGTAGTTCCTGAGAGGTTTCAGAAAGTAAACAAACATTTGCCAGCAGTCATAGCAGGGCAGGCATAATAGAAAATTGTCATTCAACCTCCCTCACCCTTCTAGCTATGGAGTTGCAAAGCAATTTGGAAGACACCAGCAGCACAAACAGCAGAGCGCAAACAATTACATATCAGAGTGAGGATGAAGTAGGAGGCCTGGAGAAGGAGAGCAAAGGAAAATTGTGGCACTGATAGTTGCTGATTAGGGGGTAAAAACCTATGAAAGCAGAACACTGATATGAATATTGGGGGAGGTAGAAGCAGTGGGGGGAGGTAGAAAAGTGGTTGAGTCCTTGAGTTGGTCATATGAAAATCTGGACCTCTCACTCATCCTCTATTTAATATGAGGCACCACAGCTGTAAAGAGAAAATTTCTTAAAATTGAATGGGTCATTTGCCTAGTTGGTTTATTACGAGCCACTTCCTGAAACAGTGCCATGATCTATTTTGGAACAAATTGGAATGAAGTGGCAGGAGCTTGTTTACCAGGAGATATTTGGAAGGAATATATTCTCAGGGTAATTGCTGGAGAACAGATGCTAAGCTCCAATGCAGGACAGTGCTAGGAGAGGAAAGAAGCTTTATATGTGGCCTGAAAGAAGAGACTGTTACAATCCTATGCAGTTTAGATGGAAAGAAGCTGGGTTGTAGGACTTTTTCTGCCTGAATTTGCACAGGGTTGTGATCTTGTGGATGCTTCCAGATAGATAGCAACCAGACAAAAAGTATTACTGAATTCATACTACAACACAGCAAATGAATTCAATATGGATTATAGGTTGTCTTTGAATTGCGGGTTATTGTGTATACCCAACCATGGTAACAAATCATGGCTGATGTGTGGAATAACCCATGTTTCACAACCCAAACAAACCATGGCTTCTCTCTGTGGGTTGTACTTGGTGAACAAGTTTGGTAGCTTGGCTAGGTTTATATGCATGGCTGGGTTCACACAATGCAACAACCCATGACTGAGCAACTATCCATAGTCAATACACACTCAATCCATGATCCAGCTTGATGTGTTAACCTGATCACAGCACAACCATTCCATCTTTCCCTCTTAACTCTTTCTTTTCTGTTAAGAAAGAAGCAGCAGTGGTAAAAGGATGGCTACAAATAGAACCTGTTATCACAGGGATACCCCTCACACACATAACAGTCTGTGTCTGAGACAGGGTAATGGGTTCAAGGGGGGAGAGAGAAGAAACCCTTGCAGATGCCATTCAGAACAGGGGGACAAAGATGTTCCCCAAAATCTACTTTAGCTTTGTAGTCTGGCAATTTAATTTGCCTGCAGTGCTGCAGCTCTCTCGAGTCTTCCTGCAAATCAAAGATGAGCTTGCTCCTTGCCTGTAGGTAAATGGGTACTGAAGGCTACTACTTTCACCACCCTAGAGATAACCAGGAAAGCAAAAGGACTGCTCCAGAATAGTGCTGTTCAAAGCACTTAAGTGCCTTTATTGCAACAGTATTCTGTGCCCAGAGAAAGTGTACGATACTATGCTGAAATTAGGGATGACAGAATGAAGACAAGAGTACTGTAACAAGGGATGGAACAATATGGGCGCCCAGCAGCAACAAAAAACAGGGCTTGCAGGGTTGAAGACAACAGTTGTTTTCTCTGTTCATTTCCTTGAAAACTGCTGATTTGCATTTCTTGCCAATTTTTTTTACACCCTTGGCTGTGGAAGGATGGAACTGGTATGCTCTCCTCCTCTCCACCTGAACCTCTGCAAATGTGATGTTTTATATTTTACGATGCAAATTTTGCAAGTATGCCTTGTCACAGACACATTGTCAGAATATACATGCACACTGTTCTGAATTATACCACTTGAAATATCTGAAGCCCTACAGAATTCTCTTGTTTGTTTTAAAAAGAGATAAAGGTAAAAATATGAGGACATCATCAGTAATCCAAATTTACCTCTTGGGTGAAATGAGTTATTCATGTAATATTTATACATTGTTTGGACTGCTCAAAAAGCTGTTTATCTGGAAGCTTATATTATAATTAGTTTATTTAGAAAAGTGCTCACAGGTGATTAGGCGGAACAACTAGTTTAATAATGAACCTCAGGGTATGTGTGTGTGTGTGTGTGTTTGTGTGTGTATGAGACAGGGAAGTAAATTCTCCTGAGCTGGCCAATCTCTTCCATCCAACCCAAGGATGGAAAAATCTTTTATACAGAAACGATTTAACATACAGAAAAACATGAGAAGATATCACAGAATGGGAAACAACACCAGCAGGGCTCAGTACCATACAGAAGGCGCAAAGAACAGCAAAAGAAGCAACTCTGATATTAAGGAAAGCAACAATGTACTATGCTTTGATCCTTAAATCCTTTTGGATGTACATTTGGTTTCTGAAACTATCACTTGTGAAGTTGTGAAAAAGTGTCTGGGATATCCATTTTCCTTGCATCTCCCCTCTCCACATGCTAACTTCGATGCAATATGCAGTTTGTTTTAAGCCCGTATGTGGTTTCTCCTTATGCCTGAATCAGGTAACGCTGGTTAAAAATAACCCAGGATCTCCAAGTGAAGCCAGCACATAAGAGGAGAGGTAGAAAGGAAGCACACACTGGCCCAATGAAATGTGTGTCCAAATTGGGCTACTGAGTTCTGTAATGGATATTCTTGCTTATACAGGCAGCGGGGGAAGCAGCTTATAAAGGACAGTGTATTCTAACCATGACCATCCCCTAACACAAAGCTAATTTACATGAGAAAGTTGCTCCATACATTTCAGTGGGAGAAACAAAGCTGTATTATCATTCTCTTGCACATGCATAACTGCTACATCCATTGAAATGAATGGGTTAGCTTATGATACTAGAAACTCCATGTGGACATAAAAATAAAACACATGGGGCTTTGAACTGGGACAACTATGCACCTCATCTAATGATATTTAACAATGTTACAATACTTTTTTTACTACAATGGGATACACTATTTTACTTATAATCAAAATAGCAGCTGTTCTTTTTTAATTCTTTTAACATTTTCTGTTTTATAAAAAAGTTATATTTAAAACAAAGGGTTTCTTTTAGCATTGTTGTTTACCATTCTCATTGCTATAGTTCATCAGCATGCCACAAAAGACAGTCAAGAGCTTCTCACTGGCTGGATCTGTTTTACTGCACAGTGACCTTAAATGGTCTATTACAATCTGTGCCCCACCTGCATGGTCAACTGCGTTTCTGCCCTCATCTGTAAAACAAAGAGTCAAGTTAAAAATAAAATTAAAGAGGCACTTAAGAGTTTGAAACATCACAATAATTATAAAGAGAAAGATGGTCTTGAATTAGTAGTGCTATTGTTATCACAGTATGGATGGGGAAAATGTATTTACAGGGATGCTTAAGGAGTTGGTTCCTATTTGCACCTTATATTAAGGAAACTTCCTGTAAGAAGATATTTGCTTATACAGGTAGGGAAAATCCCAGGGTCTGTAATCTCCGGAGGTCCCATTCCACCTATCCACCATATACAGCTCCTGTGCCTCCCTCTCTCAGCATGGATGCCAAAGGAAAAGGGAGGGGACCAGAGAAAAAAATATTCATTTACTGGCAAAACAAAGATAAATAGCAAGCCCTAGGCTTTCTCAGAGCCCCAAGTTCAAGTCAGCTTGGACAGATCCCGATTCATAACACAGGCATCACTGAGCAGCTCTGGTTCTTGGCATAGCAACTATATTTGAGGACCACAAATCATGCAAACAGATACCACCTAAGGAAAAAAAAAGAGTTAATAAACAAAGAGGGGCATGAAGTCTTCAAAGAAGCAAAGGCTTGAATTATCAGATAAAAATAATACACTAAAAATGCAATTTCCTTCCAAGAACCTTAAGGAGTTTTATAACCACCAGTTTGTTGAACCTGCATGACATTGTTATGGGAGGAAATGAAATTGCATTAAATTGCTTGAGATAAGTTTCATCATCAGGGAAAGATGATCTAACTTTCAATAATGGGCAACTGAAATACAAGGAATGCTTAAAGGTTCAATGGTCTGAACTTAACATAGTTTAGAATGAAAACCTGGTATGAGTTTTCACTGTACAGGCAAACCAGAGTTTACTTTAAAACTGACTGCCATTTGCTGTAATCTTTTACCTGCTTACCTAACCAGGATTTCAAGCTGGTTGCATTTCCATCCCACTTGCTCAGAAGATGAAGAAAATATTGCAGAGAATTCTGGAGGCAGAGCAATGATTATGATTTGTCTGCTTAGATGCCATGCCAAATCATAGCTAACATAAATACAACTTCCAAATTCACTCAAAACAATTATTTGATTATGATTTGCTAAATGACCGCAATTCATATGTTTTTCAATTTTTTTGGTTCAGACATCATACGGAGCCAGTAGTTAAGTTTTCTTATTAAGATAATGTTCTAGCAACACAGTAAGAAACAAAGAACATTGGGTATGCCTCAACTTACCTCAACAAGTAAGTGATCTATCACATTATTTCCAAGCTTAATTAATGGGCATACAGGAAACTAAATCATTAAACCTCTTCCCCCTGCCTTGCAGAAGCTCCTGTTAAAAATAGCTCTGGATTCATCAGGCAAAACAGGAAAGAACATGTTAAATACACCAGGGAATGGGACATGTGTTGGGTAGTTTTAACCATTTCCATGCATTCCCTGCAATGACTTTTATACATGTACGTTGTAGTGGTACGCTTGCAAACTCACTTTTGAACATTCAAAACATATATCCTTATCCTTCCTTCAAAAAATGAATTTTCTGTTTAGTATATGTAGTTTCCAAACCTCTTTCTCCCACTCTAAATACTGGTCATGAAATCTTAATATACTTCTCTCCTTTATCTAGAGCGAAAAGCCAGTGAATAGGTTCTCTCTAAACATTATCATGCTGGGAACAATAGATGGCAAAAGAAGGAGGGAACGGCAGAGGATGAGGTGGCTAGATGGAGTCACTGAAGCAGTTGGTGTGAGCTTGAGTGGACTCCGGGAGATGGTGGAGGACAGGAAGGCCTGGAGGAATGTTGTCCATGGGGTCGCGATGGGTCGGACACGACTTCGCGACTAACAACAACAAGAAACATTATCAAATTACACATAGGAGATGACAAAATATCAGAACATTTTATTGTGACATGTCAAGTTTTCCATATCAAATGCTACCCACAAATATTATAATGCAGTGGATCATGAAAAAATGAATAAGGATTCTGTCAAGTTTAGCTGTAGCAAATATTTCTGAGGGAATAGCTATTGAATCACTCATTCTATCCATCACATCATTATTCCTATCACTTCAGCAACCAAAAGTGGATTCACAAACTGCAGACTGTGATTTGACTCAAACAAAGACAAAAGGTTGTATCAATGTTATACTGCTGTCACTGTTCTGATGGCACAGGAATGGGCAACCTCTGCAGCTTGGGGTGCTTCACTGCCCCCACTGAACCCACCAGGAGAACCCACTGCCCTCACTAAATCAACCCTCATCCAATTTGCTAGAAGTCAAGTTTACAAATGAATTTGCAACTGCTGTAGCAAAAGATCACTGGAATTTTTGTCACCACAGCAAATTCAACTGGTGCTGCAGCAGGGACAGGCAGAAGATGAAAAATTGGCCATGCAGGCCATGAGTTGCACTTCCTGACACTGGTAGTTGCAAAACCATTAGCAAAATAGCTACTTAAGTTTTGACAACCCCTGGTATAGTGAAATTGTAATGAGGTGTGCAATGTCTTGTGGGATGTCCAATAGAAGGGCTTGTAAAATGTCTTAAACAAGCTGGGGGTCAGACTAGATGGCCCAGCAGACCCCTTCTAACTCACTCTGTTTCTATGTTTCTAAGTCTTGAGCTTGACACTAGTGTAAGAATGACCAAGAGGTTTCCACAGATAGTAAAAGCTTTCCCATAGCAGAATGCTATCACGTGGGACAACCTAACGTTGATCAAATCTCTCTTTCAGCAATTTTATTATGTTGCAAACTTTCAGAATGCACAGAATTTAATGCAATGAACAATGACCTTCCAAAGGATCTCTCTAATACATTGTTGCTTACTGTCCGAATATAGCTTAAGAGCTACATGGGATGCACAAATAAAACCAAAACTGGGTTGTACATTGTACATTCAACTGAATTTTGCTGCATTTCCGTCAGGATGTTTCGTCAAAATAACTTTCAGATAGGATTGCTGATATCTTATCTTGTGTACAAATCAATATTTCTTGCTTTGATAAAAGAAATTATAACAAGTTAACAGCAAGTATATAAAATAAAATCAAAGACTTGGGTTGGATCTTGGAGAGATCATATGAAAAGAAGGAGAGAAGAGGGGAGATTATTGCCAATTTCCTCTGGTCCCTGCCCATGCTATCCGCTACTTGCTTCCTGTATCCCACTCTGCCATTTGTGGGAGCCTAGAATGCTTCACACATGGATCTATGGATGAAGCCTAATTGACATGAACTGGGTAAGGCAAGACTGCCAGAGATTTCAAAGCTCCATGCTTATACCAGCATTGTACTTTTCAAAGGAACAAAGCACACTATGAATTCAGAAAGCCACATGTTGTTCACAAAATATTCCCCCCACCCCTTTTCTGATTCTACTGTACCAGAGCTGTGCATAAAATACAGCCACTAAATCCCAGATTCAGATTGTGCTACTTTCTCTTATTCCCTGCTTGACTGTTACCATGTCAAATCCAGCAGCAAAATCTCACACAAAACATCTCTAGTAGCTTGGAGGGGTATTTTTTAATAATTAAAAATGCAATTGTTTTAAAAAGCAAAAAAAGACAAACTATGTGCTGCTCTCTTGTAAACCTAATTAACAAACATCCATCACTGCTTCAGTTGGTATTGCTACAGTTCCCAATAAGTATTTTTTAAACAAACGAACGCAAAGTAGAGAGAACACACATGGTTTTCCCTAGTAGCTGCAGTCTTGGCTGCATGAATAAAGAAATGGCATACAGTGACAGGCAAGTGTATAACTGAATACATAACATTTTGCATAACTGAATGTTATTTTACAGATGCCTGTTAGGAACAGGAGCTGATCATAACTAAAATGCAACTTAATACCCTTATAACCTGTCATTTATTCTTTCAGTTCCCTAACCCTTCCTTTTTCCTTTATTTCTTAGAAACTCCACTTTTTAGACTTAACCCAAACATCTTCTTATTCATTAATAATCCTGTACATTTGCAGGAACTGCCAAAGTTTTCTTGGCCCCCAAGGGTGTATGTATGTACAAAGTGGGGAAAGCCCAAAATTACTTCTTATTTTTTCTTGTTTGAAGAATGGCAAATTATACCATTTTAAAAGTAGCCATTATGTGCTTAGCTTTACCCAATGCATTTCACAGAAATGAAGAATTAGGTAAACAAATATTTGCAAATATTTATAGCATACTATAGTTTGCTATATTGGTTAAGAGTGCAGGCCTGGGACTCAGACGATCTGGGTTCTAGTCCACACTCAGCAAAGGAGGCAACTGGATGACTATGGACCAGTCACAGACTCTCAGGGCAACCTACCACACAGGGTTGTTGTTGTGGAGATAAGACTGAAAGCAGCAGGATAATGATATAAGCTGCCCTGTGTTATTTACAAAAGAAAAGGGCAGGATATAAATCTAATCAAGAAATAAATAAGTGAAAATATGAATACTTCATTTTCTAAAGCTAAAATTAAAAAGAGACTCATTATTACAATATTTTTATTCAGTGTGGACTTCTCTGCATTACTGTGGAGGAATTTTGTAAAATTTATATTTCTCAGCAGGAGACAGGATGACAGTGGAACAAAAATTTCTCTTTAAATGTAGTTTTTTACCCCCACCCCCAGTTGTCAAGTTTTTCTATTCTTCCATATACCAAGAATACCTATTCTTTATAGGTAATCTTCTTTAGCCCCCACAAAGAAGTGCCATGAAGAACTATATATTCTAATAAAAACAGTAACCTATTTTCAGTCTTAAACAAGGATGCACTAAAAACCTCTACCAACTAAGTCTTAGACTCTAAGGATTCCATTATTCTGTTCCAGAATTTGAATTTTAAATTATACACTTGTGGTGAAGTCTCAGGACTGTTCCTCTTACCATAATTGTACATTTTGCAAGTTTACTCACTAGTTTAAAATCAGAATGCGAGGAAAACTGATATACATTCATAAAGGGTGTCCCTGCGGTTTCTGATTTTGCATACATAAGTAAAGATCTGTATAAAGGCATCTTTGCTTTTCAGGTTTAGACATAGGAGTACCTTTCAGCACCAAGTGATTTCATATCTTAATTATGACTCTACCCTCAAGAGATAATGTGAAATATACAAACTGACAGGTCATCCTGATGAGCTCATTCTGCCCACACTTTGGTACTTTACCATAAAATATTTGATTTCTGAGAGGATCAAAGGTAGCCTGTATTTCATAGGTGTTTCTGCTCACTTAAGCCAGGAACTAAACTCGCAGCAATCCACTGGATTTCTGCCTCTTTAGATGAAGGGTACCCAACCTTTATGGGAGAGGGGCACATTTGGAATTCTGTGAGAGTAATGAGTGCATTCTCACAAAAGGACCGCCATGAGAGGAGGAGCTGCCCATTCATAAAAAGACTGCCACAACTGGGTATGATTTGTCACAAAGTACTCCCCAGTAGACGACTTCAGCAAGATCCTAATAACCAGGAGCTTGAGTTCCCAAACACAAAACTACATAAAGATGGCACTGGAGGGCAGCACTTCACTGCAGCTTACTGGGCTGTTGTTTGGGGTTTTTTAAATAGTAACAAATCTTAAGAAATAAAATAAAAACCAGGAAGAGCAGAGAGCCTGGTAAGCATCAAGACTGGTTTGTGGCACATTGACACCTATGGATACAAAGTTGGAGACCCAGTCTTTGACATTGTGTAGCTTACAACCAGTTTTACAATTAAGAAGCATGGAAATCACATGGTATATACCTTAACATATCCAAAACTTTTAACAAGGATATGGGAAACTGCATGATATTGAGTCAGACCTTTCTGTAGCCTCATCATGTCTATTCTGCCTGAATTCCAATTTTTTGGAGGAATCCTTCCTTTGTAATCCATCCTTTGTTTACCTGGACTGTTTAAACCAGAGGTTCCAGGGCTTGAAACCTACGAAACATATGCTTTGTCACTAATCCATGAAGCTTCTCTTTATTTTCCAGAAACTTACGTAATACCCCACCCCCATTTTTAAGGGTGGCTTGCAAAGGAAAGAACCACACACAAAGAACAAGAAAATAAAAATGGCTCTGGTACCTTAGTGTCACTGATGAAATCCACTATTGTCTATGAAATGCATACTGCTTCAGAACAATCACTCTCCAGGTGTTACTGTGCTTTCCACTAAAGATGAACAGAGATATTTTGTGAAAAAGAAAAAAGTCTTTGTCCCTTATCTTAGTGGCCTTTCAAGCCCCTTTCTAGACCTGCCTTTTACACAGTTTAAAAGAGGGGAGGGGTCAAGACAGGACAGTAGAAGTAGTGAGGAAGGGCAGGGCTGAAGTCAGGAGGAAAAGTCCAGGTTGTTCTAAAGTAAAATGCTTTTCCAGGCAATGGGGCAGGGGTGCTGATACTTTCCTGGAGTGGAGACATTTTGAATGTTTCCACAGAAGGCTCTTATGATGCAACCACCCCCCCCAACCCACACACACACACAAAACTTTACAAGGGATCCAGATGACAACATCCTCCTTTTTTTAAAAGCAGCCTCACAATTGTTGGAAAGCAATTAATACATTTGCAGTTTACCCTTGTTTTTCAACCTTTTAGTCTGTCTTTTTATCACTCCACCCCCAAATCTGCTGCTGGGGAACTTGGATGGGAGGACGTTGTTGCCCCCAAGTCCTGTTTCCCAAGTCCCATGGGCATGTGTCTGGCCACTGAGTAAACAGAACACTGAACTGGACGGCCTCCTGGTGAAATCAGCATGGCTACTCCTTGAAGGAAGAAATGGCAGAACAGTTCCAAAATGGCATTGGATTATCATTGCTCGGATCCCCCTAGCAAGACATACCATTTACTATTTATAGCATTTGTATCTGCAGAATAACTAGCGTGGAAAGTCAGGCTGTGAGACAGGCTCCAAGGATCCAGTCTATGTGGTTCAGCACATTTTTCCCACTGTGGCTGACCAGTTGCTAGGATGAGCAATCAGTTTATGAAGGTGAGGACTGATTCTGTATGAGGGAGGTTCTATATGCCAGTTGGTACAGGAACACGAGATGCTGCCCTGTATGGAGTCAGACACCTAGACCATCTACCTCAGTATTTTCAGCAGCATCGCTTCCCGGGGTTTCAGGCAGAATTCTTTCCCAGCCCTACCAGGAAATGCCAGGAATGAGCACAGGACCTTCTGCATGCTCACAACGTGCTCTGTCACTGTGCCACAGCCCCTCCCTCAGCTTACTACCTCTGAATCGAAAGGTTCAGCATGGCCAACTACAGAGACATCTTCCATGCATCTTTCTAATTCCCTTTAAGTCCATCCAAGCAGGTGACCATGATGGCCGCTTATGCCAATAAATTTCTTTAATTAGGAATGGGAAAAAGAAGCCCTGACTTTTTCCTGCATACACAACATATCAGAGCATGTGCGTGCACACACACACCAGTTAAACCAAGGAAGGTGACATCAGGGAACACCTATTTGCTATGTCCCAGATGCATTTGAATGCAGTATCAATTATCTGTGTTTTGAGGTTGATATGACATTAGGTTTGACAACAATTCAACATTTCTAACAGAAAAATTCCTCAAGCAGATAAGAATCATCTTCATTTTTAAAACAACTTTAAGCACAATACAGTCTATTTGTGTAAGTGACCTGGGATTAACCTTTAAACAACACTGATGGACCTTGAACAAGAGCATGTTAAATATACACATCTGAGCTCTACGGTTTTCAACAATAAAATTCTTAGGTTGAATTCAGACTTGGTCATGCTTAGAGCAGATCCACTGAAATCAATTGACAAGTAAGACATGACCAACTTTCATCCATTTGGACCTAAATGAGGTATGACCAACTCTGGAACCAGCCCCTTCTAAATATTTTGCATTGTGACTAGCTATGTTATTACACTCAAAGGCATATGCTGCTCTTTGCCCTAACATTTCTGAAGCTGTGCACATTATGCTGCATCTCCCATCTTTGTTTCCATAGTAATGGACCTAGAACTGAGTCAGAGCTGAACATCTAGCCTGAGAACTGCTCTTTTGACATGACTTAAACAAGATCCTGAAGGCTGACCATGACTGCTCCCTTACATAGCGAGTGCAAGCAAGTAGAATGTATGTAGAGGCTAGTTTCAGATTCTTCATAAAAACATCTTATTCCTTTAAGCATTCTGTTGGACTTCTTCAGTTTCCCACATCTTTGCATGCATATCCCCCTTTAGATGTATTTGTTCCTGTTCAATTCTTTTTCTGTCTTTCTTTACAGTAACTTTCTGTAAGTGTGAATGGGAATGGGCAATGAGAAACCTGAGAGGTACCGTATCAGTTCTGAATGGTTCTTATAAGATAAACCTGTCACACTGGTAGTACCTTTCTCATCCACAGTTTAGGTCAACATAGATACGTACTTTTCCTAAAATACCAAATTTGGATTTGGAAATGCATGAAGAGTTCAATTATCCCACAAGCAGAATTTATGTAAGATGAAAAATTAAGACAAAAAAGTTAAAAAATAAAGTAAAACAGTAGGGAAGATGCAAAAAACAAACAAAAAAAAAAAACCACCCCTTCAGAAATCAGTGAGATGATGGCTGACATTTTATTAATAAGTAAACTGATTTTATTCCATTCAACTGAATCAGTATTCTTTGTATTATGAGATGTAAATCAAGTATACAAAGATTTTTACATAATAATTATTCAGTAAAACCAAAATAATGAACACCAGTTATTTCTGGATGAGATGTTTATTATTACTATGTATGTAATTCACAAGCAAATTTATGGGTAGACCAATCACTCAATCAATCAGTCGTACACTTGCAGCATGGCTGGCTGGAGCACGCTGGAAATTGGAGGTTTTTGTTTTTTAAAGGACACACAGGACTGCATCTTTAACAAAACAGTTCTAAACATTAAGGTGGAAATGGGGTGGTTAAACACAGTAATATATAACACTGTAAAGTTCCACATTCATAGTTAAAATACCAGTTTCCTATTTGCAAATGTAGGATATAGAATGAAATATGTATAGAATAAAAATACATCCTTACCTTTACACAGAGAAGCTGTAACTCTTAAACAGTAGAATTTTTATCTTGCTATTAACCAAAATATTTAGACTTGTAAATGGTGGGATTCGCAGACAAAATGTGGCGCCCATAATAGTTGTGAAAATCATTTATCTACAACAATCTCAAAACTACAGTGTCACTTGAGCAGCAACCATCTAAGAACACAGAACTTGCCATACAGCGTCAGACCACGGGTCCATCTAGCCAAGTTTTCTTGACACAAACTGGCTGTGAATATGCAGGATATCAGGATGGTGTTCCTTCTGCCCTGCCTGGAAATGCTGAGGACTGAACATGTGAACTACTGCATGCCTTCTACAACTATTTTTTTCACAAAAAATCTGGGTGGTTTCCTGTCTGCACTGTTAATGTATGCAGCACCAACATGATATTAAAGGCAGTTAAGTATAAACCATACCGGATCAAGCTCTTTCATGCTTTCTTGCTAATCTAACTTCTCTGGAACAAAGCTGGACTGTATACAAAGCAGACACCGAAACCAATATTAGAACAAGCTGATGCAGGGTATAACAGTGCCACTAAACCGATTCATCTTTAATACTAAAAGAGTAATCCTATGGTCACCTAGGCAACATCTCAAGGGCCACAGGACATTTCAGAATATCCCCTCTAAGGCCACAGACAAAGAGAGGCTCTGACTGATTCTTCAGAGGGAAACCCTATTCTGATATTAGAAGCTTCACCCATAGCTATGATGGTTGGCTTGTGCTGGCTGGAGGAAGTTAAGTGGGAGGTGAAGCATCCATAGGTGAAAGAAAAAACAGGTGGCAATGGGTGAGAAATACTTACATACACTCTAATCATGCCTTAATCTTCTCCTGGATGAGGGAGATGGCTAGAACTGGGATGACTTAGGATCCCTCATATCCTGGGTTGCTCCCTGTCTGCCCACTGCAATGCACTCAGAATGCCCAGCTTCCCCTCTCTACCAGGACAAATTCCATCCTCACAGTTCATGGAGTGGGGCCCCAGCAAACCCCATTCAGCTTCATTACTTGGTTTGGTGAGAAACACCATAGCTCCTGTTAACCCTATTAATATTATCTACAGCAACAACATTAGACAAGCCTCCAATTTTTTTAATAGCATTTGTTTCTCTTTGTCCACGAAACCCCATAGTATTGCCAAGGATCTGTCTGCTTCCATCAAAATAAAGAGAGAGAGAGAGACTTTTGACAGCCTGTCATACAAGTTAGGCTTAATTGTGACAGCATCCACAGATGTCTCACAGAAATCAGCACTGCTGACAACGAAACAAGAAAGAAAAATGAACAACAAGAATCAGGTTTAAAAATAAAAATAAAACACTGATTTTTGAGCACTTACGGCTGTCATAGCATATGTTGCCCAAGGCACGTCCTGTTTGAAGAAGCACTTCCTGATCTTTGCAGTTTAAGAGTTGTACCAGCGGTGGGATCAAGCCAGCATCCACACATGGATTCCGCATAAATTCTACAAGCAAAAGAAAGGGGTTTAATTAAAGGCTAGTTGCTGTGAATTGATTGTTTCTTGTTAACAGAGCCATTTGTCCTCCAGCAGAGAGGCTTTCTGTTCCAAATACACATATACCAGAAGCATTGCAGCTGCATCTCTGCATGAGAAGTAATTTATGTATGGAACAAAAACTCTCTGGTTCCAATGAAGATATAAAGAAAAAGGGCTAGGAATTATGAGCATATTCAAAATTTTGTGAATTCATCTGGGAAGTAGTGAAGGCATTTTAAATAACATTTTTTGATAAATTAAACACTGAGAATATTTTGGGGGAAGCAACTCTTGTGCTGTCCTTCATGCATTAAAGAAAAACTAAACAATCCAATGAAAAAAATAAGGTTTAAAGCTGCTAAAATCCTGCATAAACAAACAAACTACAAGTTGATACAGGTTATGCATCTTTCAGATGCGTTGGACTGCAACTCCTATCATATCCAGCCAGCATGGGCGCTATGCTGGACTGAAACTCCTATTATTCTGGAAATTATGGAGGTTGAAGTCTAGCATATCTGGAAGGCTCCAGCTTAGGTAAGACTGCATTAATCTGATGGACTTAGACAAAGTACCCTTCGGGCTCCCTCCCTAATCAAGACAGGCCACAAGTAAACCATTCAGTGCTTTGTGTATAAAATGAAAATGGACAGCGATGCACCTTGCAGGGTTGCTACTTGGAGATAAGCATCATCACCATCACTATCATCTTAAAAATGAACAATTGTATTGCACTTTCAAAGTTTTTGAACTATTTTCCATGCATTATTTGAGGCCCAAATAATGCATGGAATGCAAAGGTGATATTCCTTTGTTTGATTCTATATTTACTGTAAGAATTGCTGCAGGGAGCCCAACCCCAATTTTAAAGGAGTGTAGGAGTGGGGTGTAGGAGTGCCAATTTTAAAAGCATTCCGAAACCCCACAGATGGAGGCCCAGTTTGGACTGGGGGCCTACACCTCCTCTAGCAGAAAACATGAAAAAAGATGCAGCTGCTAGACATATATTTACAGTAATGTCTGTCTGGGCCTTTGTTGCAATCTACACAGTAATCTTCCCGGATACAGACAAAGTTTATATACAGTTATTCATGCGCAATGTGTTTTACAGAATTCTAGTGACTGGCCATTCTAGTAAGGAAAGGGCATGCAGAGAATCAGCCCAGGGAAGCTACAGTGGCAACCCTGTCATGGCCCAGGCACTTGGAATCCTAGTGGCTGTACGTCAGGAGGGGCTTTGCTGCTTCACTACTCACCTATTCACGGGGAGATAGCAGCCACTCACCCTGGATAAGAAGCTAACTGTAAGAATGCCCTTATGCTTTGAAATGCATGAATGTTTTGTTTTTATACAACTTGGGCCTCTATAGGAAAAAAAGAGATGATTCCTGAAAAGTAAACATAAACTTAAGGTCTAGAACTAAAATTTTGTGAATTCCTTTGGGAAGAATTGAAGGCATATATTTGCACATGCAGCAATACAATCTATTGTGACAGTTTATCTGTATTCCGATTAGTCTAAAATTAGGATTTTAGAACTGCAACTACTGTGGTGAAGAATCAGTGCAGAAGGGCGATTAGCATGTTGGTGAGGCTTGGGAGATCTAGGTGTCGCCACTTGGGTGACCTTGGGCCAGTCAGTGTTTTTCAGTCTGGCCTCCTTCGCACAATCATTGTGGGGATAAAATGCAGGTGGGGGTGGGGAGGACCTTTAGAGAACAAAAATCAAGTTTGGTCAAACAAAAGTATTTTTGGAATACAGATAGATCGATGTATACAAGAATGCACCAAAAATGAACAACAAATGTAAGCATTTGTAAAAGTTATAAAATTAAAATTTAACCCACAAATATTGCATAAATTTATCTGCAGTGATTCCCGTAGACACAACTGTAAACATCTGTCCTTTGTATTTTGCCCAATAATAATATTTAATAGATTTCCCACAAAAATTAGTTATAAAAAGGATTGCAACTTTGTACTGCTTTGATGCATCTAGCAAATGGATGACTAAGAACTAATCTATTATCAAGTCAGAACAAAACAAAAGGAGTGGAGAGAGAAAAAGAAATGAAGAACATCTATTCTCTAAAATGAAAACATAAATGAAGAAAAACATACTGACAAGTGAGCTGCAAAACTGAAGATGTTCCAGCAGAAAAGGCCTTGTGGAAAACCTCACCATTTTTGGCTACTTCTGCTATGATGTTAGCTACTTTTGCAGTTGAGGAAGACTGCGGAGTCAACAGACTTGCAAACACCTGGAGGATCCCACTTTTCTGGATTTGTTCACTTGTCTCTGTGTCTGAAAAGAAAGAGAGAAATCAGAGCCTTTTATAAAAGAAAGAGCAAGAAGTGACGCTACCATGGGCCAAATGAAATGTACTGGTCGTCATGCATAGTTTAGCTATGAACAACTGCTGGGAGCATGTGCAACTCCACTTAAGGTTGGGACTGTAGTAATTAGGAAAGGGGTGTTAACCCTTCCCTGCTATTTTTCTTCAAAGTGCCACCACACTGCAAAGGTGGGGAAGGGGCAAAAAAAGGGGAAAAAAATCAAATCCTGCCCCCAAAGGGGGTTGGAATTTGGGCAAAAAACAGATCCAGAAAAAAGATTTAATCCTCCCCTTCCAAAGCACTGCAGTCCCCACTGTACCTAGGGCCACGCATGCTTATACCAGCAGAAGGAAGCCTAGCTAAACTAGGTGCGGTTGCCAGAACATTTAGTTTGGCCTTGAGTTTCACGCCTAAAAGATTATCTTAAAGCAGGGGTATCAAACTCACGGCCCGCGGGCCAATTGCAGCCCGTGGGACGATATTTTGTGGCCCCCACTTGATATCAAAGTTTAGTGATAGTGCGGCCCGCGCGTTTTTCGCACACGCACCTGCGTGAGTCGTTACCCTGGGCGCAATGTTCCCTCTAAGCTGTGTGCCGGGATGGGCGGGGCACGGCGGAGGGGCCCTGCGGCCTTCAAAGCGCTGGCGGCGCCCGGGCCGGCCTCCGGGAGCGACGCGGGATGAGCAGCCCACCACCACCGCGGTGGTGGAATACTTGATGCGGCCCAGCCTCACCCAGACTCTACTTCCAGCAGCCCCCAGGTCAGTTGAGTTTGAGACCCCTGTCTTAAAGGCTTGCATCAGAACATATGAAAGACCCCTTTATGCTACATAAGCCAGGCCCTGACATTTCAGTAGCACAATGCTATGTTATGCTGCCCCACTCCTCTTTTACACAAGAAGCTGCTTCCCCTGGTAATGTTATTTATCTGTCCAGCTCAGGGTTGCCTGCCTTACGGTCAGCAGGTTTTCTAGGATCTCAGGAACAGTTCTCTTTCATCCACAGCTTGCCTAATACATTTAAGTGGAGGTGCCACAGACTGAACCTGGGGCCCCTAAATGCAAAGCTGGTGCTTTTCCACTGAGCTACAGGCTGTGCTCTGTTAGGTGAAGCTCCCCTTGAAACAGGAGCACATTGGCACAGGAAGAGCTGAAAGTATTACAATTAGCATTATGAAACAAGATATAGTAGAAAAATAGATATGGTATTCCAATTCTGCTTACAGAGAAGAAAGGAAGAGTTGTATTATGGTCCAGTGTAACTAAACTAGTTTTAATATATTTTAAAAGAGTTGTATCCTGAATGTTGCTCAGATGGGTGTTCTACTTACACAAGCTAAAGGACAGACCATAAGTTACCTATAACAGGCATTACACACCTATCTAATTTTTGTACTCAAAATCACAGGTGACCAGATCTCATCTAGGAACCTAATATGGGAGAATGGAAAAGTTTAATGCTTTGCATGCCACTGTGGTCTTGACAAGATCAGGGAACCTGTGCATACATTTTGCATAAGGGAAAAATCAGGCTCACAGCTCTACACAGGTCTCTGGACATGCACTTTCCTAGGAAAGGGTTGTGCACATACACCTGGAGAGCAACCTGCAACACATCAAATGGATGGAGAATTCTCTACTCCATTAACAGGCTTTTCCAAAAGAAGGTCTAGAAACTATTTCAGAGAAGAAGCATCTTTAAACAAAAAATCAAACTCATACTCAAATTATGTGAGTTCTTACATTATAAGAGAGAAACTAATGCTTTAAATTTCAGAATGTGAGCTAAAGGGTGCTAGTAATTTCTTTGTTCTTTGAGATGCTAAGATACTGGTTACAACCTACTGGGAGCTTTTCTTGTAAACATTCCTATTGTGTTTCCCATTCTTTTTTAATAAGGTGAACAGCGGAGATGCTCCCAGTGGATTGTCTCCACTGATTTTTAATGATCCCTACAATATTACCCGCAATTAGCATGCAAGATACGATATTGTGATTCTACCTGCTGCACTACAGAGAACTTTACACAGTAAAAACTTGCTTTTATCATCTATAGTTTTGATGGACTTGTTAGCTGTATAAATTGAATCAAGAGGATAAAATGTATCCTGAAAAGAAGCAATGAAAATAAAATTAAACTCTTGCTGTGAGCTGCAGAAATGCTCTGATTTATGTGATGCAGATCAGCAAATACCAATAAAACACAGTGACAAGCTTAAACAGACTTCTGGTTTAAACTGGATTACTAGATATCCTTCTCTTAGCATAACAAGCCATGCAAAGACAACTGATATTTTGCTGGATTGCTTTTCTTCTTCTTCTGATGTTTTGCATTATTTTGTCATCTGCCAAAATGAGAGGTCTCACCTACACATAACCTTCTTACACTGGCTTGGTACTTCTATAGTAAATCAGAAGGATGGTAAATATTCACAGAAAAGCAGACATAAAACAGTACAGAAAAATCTCCAGTGAGCATCATGCAATGGTCTCAGCAAAATGTTTAGACCTATTTAACATGGCTTATTTACTCGATGAGTGGGAAAGGAGGACCACAACAGAAGATGAAGCGCTGGTGGTTGCTGGAGAGCTCAGGTGGTTGCTGGAGAGCTCAGACGGACAAATCATCAGTCAGCAAGACCAAAAACAAATCAATTTAACTCCTCCAGATCCAGTTCAGGGTAAAGAAGACAGAGCAGGTGTAATACCTGAATATTCTAGGATATCAGAATACCTAACAATAGCTATGAAGATATGCGAGTGTTAAGAACCAGTTATCACATACAGTCATGTATACACACTGAACAGACAGTGGTGTGTGTGTGTGTGTGTGTGTGTGTGAGTGTGTATTTATTTATTTGGAATTCTTATATGCCGCCCCATTTGCATAAGCCTCAGGGCGGCTTCTAACAAGTGTAATGTTGGAAGCCGCCCCATTATACCATTATACTCTAGTATAATGGCTAGAGTGCTGAACTAAGGCTTAAGAGATCCAGATTCTAGACCCTACTCAGCCATCAGACTCACCAGGTCTCTTTAGGCACTAGTCACTGCTGCTTGGGCTAAACTACCTCACAAGGTTGTTGTGGTGACAAAAAGGAGAGGAGAACTTGTAAGCCACCTTGGATTCCTTTCAGGAGGAAAAAATGCAATGTAGTAACTATAACAATCTGTTAATAGTAACTTGGATCTGCTTGAGCTTGCAATATTCGAACAAAGGGGTTCTTCTGATTATCATTTCAGTGATGGAATTATATGACGAGAAACAATCTCTCGGGAAATTATTTGAAGCCAAGTGGGCCATTCACACATCAGAACCTTAGAAAACACAGAAAGATGACTCATAGCAGCTCAGATTATATTGTCTCCCTAGCCCAGTATTGCTTTCTCCAAAGGGGAGCGGCTCTCAAGATTCTCAGGCAGGGGTGTTCTACATCACCTTTTCTCTGACCCTTTCCACTGGGATAGGCCAGAGATGGTTTTGTGATCTTCTGGATGCAAGTTCATCTTTGATTTGCTATGGGAATAATATAGGGACTGGGCTTACTCTTCCTAAGATGGAACTTAGAGGGGTCCAGTTCTAGAGTTGTATGGCCGTTTTATCAATTCCTGTGATGATTGTTATATTGCATGGCACTGTGTCTTTAAATGTATTGGTCTGTATTTTTCTACTGTTTGTATGACATTTTAGTCTTTTTAACCATTTGCAATCCACCCAAAGAACACTGGTTATTGACAGATTTAAAAATATAATAAAGAAATCATGGGTTGTTTCATCATGCAAACACGGTTTAAAAGTATGAACGTCACTTGAATTGATACAGATGCTGGGGAAGGGAAAGGAGGAAAGCAGGTTGAAAAACATGAAAAGAGCAGCAGTGTTTCAGAGAGGCAATGCCCTCAAGCAGTTAAACAATCCTATTTAACTGTTAAAATATTGAAAGATGCACTTAAAGACTAGGGAACACAGACCAAGGTAATGTCAGCCATAGCCTAAAGCCATCAGAAAGGAATTTTAATAAGCAAATGTTTTTAAGGACATTGGTGATGGTGGTGTTAGAATATGAACTGACAAGGAGCTTCATCTTACAAAAAGAATCCCTCAGTGCCATACAGGACAAAGCCCGGCAGGAAACAAGGGAGAAAGGATCCATGAGCAACACCTAGCAGGAGGTGGGAAGGAAGACATTCTCATGCTACCATTGTAAAGTGCTCCAGAATTATGCCAAGCAACTTCAGTCCTGATGCACCTGGCGTTACAGATGAACTAGCAAGACTGGTGCAGCAGAGTGGCTAAGGATTCAGTCTTTATTCCAGTGCAAGTCTATTGCAATCATTGAGGCTTACTTCTGAGAAGACATCTACAGAAGGCACTCTAAGAATCTGAGCTATATGCAGACAGTGCTTCTAATCCTACAACTGCAAATTCAATAGGTGTCCTTTCATAAGTTACAATGTCAATTTCTCAAATCACCAATGATGAAAGGATGTGGTGGTCAGAGCACCTGGGAGATCCAGGTTCCAGCCCCAACTTGGCTATGGAACTCACTAGATGATTTTGGGACAGTTACTCACTTTCCAACCTACCTCACAGGGTTGTGTGAGAATAAAATGGAGCTATGTAAGCTGCCTTGGGTTCCTTACAAGAGGAAAATGAATGCAATATGAATACACTATAATTTAATAATAAAACAATGCATACTCAGCATCAGAAATGGTATATGCCAAATTTATTTATATTGAGCACCTGGGAAAAGGATAGTACCCCATGGGCACCTGTCCAATGGAAGTTCTACAGAGAGCATGAAAACAAATTGGGATCTGTTGAGAAGTGGCTGCTAAGTGCAGGAGGCTAAAACTCCACCCAGAGTGTTTACCAAAGAGAGACAATAGCTAACAAATGCTTTGTCAGACTGCAGTGGAAATATTAAATATCTTTTAAATAATGTGAATAGTGACCTTTTTCTATTTCCATTTTGACAGGCAATAAAAGTTACTTTAACAACCCTTTGTGCAAATTACCATTCTTCTAGCTGTTAACCTATCACCTGCTTTTAAAGCAACTTTTACACTCCTTTTGGTAAAAATTCTCAAAGCTGTTAGTTCATACTCTGTGCACTCGCCCCTCTCTTCCCATATTGTAATGGAGCAAAGATGGCTGGCAAAACATCTAGACCTCCACATTTTAACTAAAACTGGAGCAGGGGCAAGAGGGCACCTCTCAAATCTGATAGAGCAGCAAATGTGGGAGATCTGGAACCCTGACGGACATTTCTGCCTTTTTTTCACTGCAAATGTTGACTTGGACAGAAGGTCCAGAGGGGCTCATCAGCAAAATGCAATCTGACTACTGAACAACGCAGCCTGCTGAATTCACCCATCTGCCTGCATTTATATAACAAAATTTGTGAACCCGAAATACCAGTACTAATAACCGCTGCTCAGGATTGCAGAGCTAAACCTCTGTTGCATTTTCTTCATTGTGAACCCCATCAATGGATGAGTGAGTTGCTGCTACTAAAAACTGCTCTTTGCCTTTTATACATAAAAAGGCTCCTTTCAATTTTAACAAACTTGTGAAAGGGAGTCCAGAGCATTACGCAGATAAAGAAGTTCTTTATGATAAACTGAGACCCAAAAACACTAAACATTTTGGTTAAAAAGTGGAATATGGGATTTGGTTTGGAAAACACAGTCTTCATGGCTGACTGCAACATGCTAGGAGTTGCAGGTTTTTATTCCATCTAAATGTGCATAGGACATTTTAGTAAAAGATTTATCATAATTTAATGATATGCAAATACAGATATAAAATCATTATTTAACATCTAAACTGATCTTCCCAACTTGTTGCCCTTCAACTGCAAGAGGTGACAATTCCTGATGTTAACATAGTACTGTATTAATCCATTAAAATTATATCTTACCTTTTCTCCTTTAAAGAACTCAAAGCAGTTTACATAATCACCCCTCCTGCTCTCAATCTTATCTCCACAACAACAACCCTGTGAGGTAGGTTGGGCTGAGAGCCTGTGACAAGCCCAAAGTCACCCAGTTGGCTCCACGGCTGAGTGGGAACTAGAACCCAGATCACCTGAGTCCCAGTCCCACACTTCTAACCAGTACACCATGCTGGCTCTCTGAGTTATAAATTAAGGTCTGAGTTATAAATGCAAAAAGCTCATACAGATTTCTGTCATTTCCCTCTTCCTTAGCTTCCCACCACTGTGCATGTCTGAAGTGAAGGACAAGGAAGCCATGTGGATAATGGGGGCAGGTTAGAAATCCAATCAATATATTATTGGGCCCTTTGTCCAGTCCACTGAAAGATGCTGGCAGGAATTGCAGTTCAAGCTTTCTTCAACATGGGCTCCAATCCTCCTGCACATCAAAGGCAGGAGGCTAGTTTAGAAGGCCCCAGGGCATGTTGTGCAATCACACAGCTCTGTCCTCCAACAGAGGGGGCAGCTAGAGTTCGTGAGGGACAGCTGCCTTAAATGGTTGTTTCGCTCTACTCTGTGGTAGGGACAGCCCTGCTTATGGGTTTGGTTTACATTATTAATTTGTAAAGAGGTTCAAAATCCACCTGGCACCCAAGGTGAAATATATAGTTCAGTCTCTGAAGCTAAGCAGAACCAGGCATGGTTAATACCTGGATGGCAGATTGCCCGAGAACCCTAACTTATGAAGTGTTGAGTGTTACGATAGAAGGTGGGATCTAATCAACTGATGTAACATATACAGGAAGCTGCTTTTAATTTTTATGATTACTGAATTCTAGTTAAGCAGCAGCAGCATTGTTGTGACACTAGGACTATATACCAATGCAAAGTACAGAGTCTACCAAAGCACCCACAGTTTTAAATACCATGCTACATCTATGCAAAATGCCAGTATGAAGCCAAAAGGAATGGCATGCACTCTAAAAATGAGTGACTCATATACAAATTCTTTCTCCCATCTTTAGTAACCCTATAGTATGCATTATATTTTCTTTCTGAGGAAAATTGTGAGGTCTAATCACAAAGGTACTCCAAATCTATAGCAAATGCTGCAGAAAATTATCTTTGCTTCATAATGTCCCTCCCACATGCACTTATCAAAGGAGAAGAGTATGACTGTATAAATAAGTTATGATTGGCCACAGGCAGCAACATGATGTAAGGCATTCATCTTGCTCTTCTAGCAACTGTGTTGGGGGGGAGACTGTGTCGAGAAAGGTGCTCTTGTGATCTAGCTTAAAAATACGGAAGGATGCAACACTATTCATATGATACCCCAACCATTCACCTTTTGTTCTCTGAACTCTCCCAAAGCCTATAATTAACAGATTTCCCCCACCACAGGTACAGGACTACATACAGAAGTTGTTTATAAGAATATTTTACTTATTAGATTTGAATAATGTCCACATTTTCAAAATCTGACCTGACTGTAAAATTGTTACATGAGATCAAAACTTGAGCAGAGCTTAATCCTGTATCCATTATACTCTACTTTCCTGGAGATATGTAGAGCAAACTACTGTTTGCTACAATGCGACTGCAAGCAACCTTTTGAACTTGGAGAATTATGGTCATCCTATCAAGAAGAGAAGGAGGACAGAGACAAAAATTGCCTCTAAGTTTCTCCAGTTCTACCAGCTCAAAAAGAGGACAGGCTGAGATGCTGCCAAGATACAGAGCCCATATTTGCATCTTAGCTCCACAGTGGTGTGGACATGATGGGACCTGGAGATGCAGGTACAGCATCTCCACATTCACTTCCGGGAGACCTGGCAAATCTGACTATGTGAACTGGTCTCTTCCTGCCCCATGCACTTGCTATTTTGCTGGTACCCGCCCACTCCAGTTTAGGGAGGCATACAAATGAAAGCCGGTCGCAGCTGGTCCAAGTAAGGAGGTTTTTTGCTGGTCATTAAAGTTGAACCATGGTGTCTAGTTCTTTTACATGCTCTTGACTGACTTTACGGTCCTCCACCAGAAATAGACTTTGGTGGTCACTTAATCCTGGTCACAACGTGAGTAAGGCAGTGCGAGGAGGACACATGAGCCAATAAACTGGAGGTGCAGAGTAGGTGAAAGGATATTGTCCTGATTTTGCAGCCAGGGCTGCAGGGTTTGGGGTACAGAAGGAATTCCTCTGTGGCTTCAGTGAATCACCTATCTAAGAATGGTTTGGCTTGAGGTGAAGTGACTCAGGATGGAAAATCTTAATACCAAAAAGGTGTTGCCAAGAGAACAAGAACAGTCATGGCTCTCAACCAAGACTAAGGACTAGGACAGGCTTGCCCAATTAGTCAACATTAGAAATGTCTGCAGAGTTACTACCACTGTAGATTATCTTGGACTGTAAATTAATCGAAATGTGGTCCTAATATTTCCACAATATAGCAAGAATTCTACAAGATAGAAGAAGGCAAGCCAAAAGCATGCAGAGCCCTCTTCACTGGCCTCAGATCACGACCGTTTTCTTTATCTGATGACATACTGTATTCTGTCAGCAATATGTAACGGTATGTATTATCAATGAATGGTACAAAGTTCTCCATAGGACAACTTTCATATTAAAGACTATTAAGAATGTCATTTAGTTTCACAAGGCTGAGCAAGTTCTCAAAGAAATGTTTGGATAGGCAGCTATACTAATCCAGTGGGTGTCAATTAGGAAGAGTATTATTGTGTTTTGCACCAATATACCACTCTTTTCCCCATGGGCACTGTCCAAGTTTTGCATGAAACACTGAGCATAAACGAATAGCAGGCTTTGAGTCTTGGGGTGCAGTAAATGTAACTCAAGAGCTAGATGAGAGTAATTTAATACAGCAATCAATACCTCATTTCATTTAATTACTGAAAAAGAGATTCCGCAATACTATGCAAAGCTCCAGATAGCAGGAGAGTTTGTATTGGCTGGGGATGGGAAGGGAAAGGAGGCAGAAAGGAAGAGGAATGCCTCTTACTAAAGTCTGACAATGCCCACATTGGGGTCTGGAACTCAAGGCTCAAGAACTCACCTGGGCACCTTCCCAGCAAAACCTGCATGTATGTGCGTTCCCCTCAGACCTCCTTCCCAAATCAAAAGCCACATTAAAACAATTCTGCAGATGACTTTCCATTTCACAAAATACAGAAAAGCTTCAAATTCCTTCAAAACTAGCTGCTTAAAAATGAAATGAAAAGATACCAAAAACTCTTTCCCTACCCTTTGACAGATGACAGTAATGAGAAGTGAAAATATAATTGTGAAGTGTAAAGAATCACCTTGAGATGTTCAGCCTCAGATCAGAGCAAACATATATGCTTTGTTATGTCATTTAATGATATTGTTACATTAAAAACAAGAATTGTCATTGTTTTCAGATACATTTACAATAGCATGTTTATTTTAAATTTGCAATTTCTTACAGAATTCTCTGTTACCCCTACTTTATTTTGCCAAAAACTGTCAGGCAGAATAAACTGAAATATCATTTCTAGGTTCTGGCAATGGCTCGTACTCAAGGGTTGAGCATGGTTGAGTGTGGACTGTTGCTGAAACATGGATTATCAAGTTCTTTGAACTCAGGCATACCAACTAACCATGTTTTGTTATATAGCTGGGTTCAGACAACATGATAACCCATGTGTCAACCATGTTCATGGTTCAACATTTTTCATGGTTCAACAACAGCCCAAGCTCAACCCATGCTCAGTCTTGAGTGTGGGTTATCATGATTTGTATAGGATTGCTCTACTGAGTGAACATCTGAAACCCTGTTTCCTCAGTCCTTCAGTGACACTCAAGCCTAGGCTTCCTCAACCTGATACCTTCCAAATGGCTGAATTCCGATCCGCCTTAGTCAGCTTAATCAATGGTCAGGAATGCTGACCATGTCCATAACATCTATCAGGCACAAACAGAGGAATGTCACAATGGCTCTCTACTGTACTTTGCTTTTAGACAACTGTTAGAATGATAGATGCTACTGATATCAAAGTTGGCATGGCCATATGTGATGTGAAGCTGACTTGACCCTCCAAAGAAAGGCATTCTACAAAGCTATAAACTGAAGAAAGAAAACCAGCCTCTGAAGAAAGCCATTTCATAATCATTTTCTCAATTCACTGTGACTCATCCTTACATAAGGAAAGACTGAAACCAGATGCCGCACACACACCAAGAATCTATGACACTGATTGCAGAGACATTTCAATTCTTAACATTTTAGGGTTATTCATACTTGTTCTTCACAACGTGATTTGATTTCACACCATCCAAGGGCATTTGCAACAGGTGTCCCCAACCTTTTTGGACCCATGGGCATATATGGGAATTTGAAAAACCAAAAAATGCTTAATCTGTGCTTACTGATTTGGTGGCTACCTGTCATGTCTATGGATCTTAAAATGCATCTTATTCCGCAAAAAAACTTTTGTTTTATGTCTATTAAACACCAAATGTTACTTAGTTATGGAAATACTTTTCAGATAAAAATACAGGAGAGGATATCAGCAGGATATCAGACAATCATTTTTAAAGGATTGTTTCATTCCATTCTAACTGGAATACATTTATACATCTCCTGAATGTTTAGTCCCATGACCTTATTCCCTTCTATTACAAAACTTATTCTTATGAGAGCTGCAACATCATATTGCCCAATCAGATTAAGTGATTAGAAACCCACTAACTGACTAAACTCAGCCTGCCCCCATTAATGAGATGGCAAGTTATGTTGTTTTAAGTTATAAAGTAGCAATAAAAGGGGTACACTTCATCTCCCATTTCTGGTATTCCCAGCAGATGTCAGTGGGACTGTTTATCCACTGCAGTGTTTATTTTGAATTTAACAGGAACTATCCATGGTGCCAACCATGATGAGGGAGGGATAGAGGTTCAGCAGCAATGATTAAGGAACTCTACTGAAATGAGAACCACCAGGTTCCTCTGGGTATTCTTTATCTCTCACATTTGACAGAAAACCTATTCTAAAATCAGCCCTTGCTATGACATACATAGACATCATCTGTCACCTATTCAGAACAATTGTTCCACCTATATGCAAATGTCATTGACTAACCTCCTATACATATAAACAACTTGTTAAAATCTGACCACAGTCAGGTTCTTCAAGGAAATTTTTTATTTTAAGATGGAATGGCACTCAGAGATGAGCAAACTTCTAAAGGTTTTTCTTGGTTCCTAGCAGCTTGCTGTGCTATTACAGACTGTACAAGAAGAACTGAAATTGCCAAAATTCAAATGGGTTACAAACCAAAACAATAAATAAATAAGGAAACAAGTAAGTGTTTTTAACAATGTAACAGAAGCACTGCTGGGCAAAGCAAGCAAGCAAGCAAGCAAGCAAGCAATAAATGTTGCATGCATCTCTGTATATATGCAATGCATCTATGATGTATTTCTTCATGAAATTCTGTGTTTGTATTTCTTTCACTTGAAATTTAAAATGCAAATATAGATAAAAACAGTAAGTTGACACTTGCCAAACAAAGTCATAACCCATGTATATCTTAATTCCATTCATGTAGGCTGATCTAAGCAATGAATCATTGTCACAGAAAAATAGATGTCTTGTTATGAAGATGTCATACTCATTTCAGGATTTCTATGATTTCTATTGGAAATATTGCAACCATTTTCCCCCACCACCCACCAAAGCCTCTTTACTTTCTCTCCATCTAAACAGCATCAATTCCACTAAATAGATAGAGCATAGCATTTCAAAATACTTTTAGGACTTAGAACCCACCGAGTCTCCTTTCATTCCACTCTCCTCTCCTATTTTCTAGGATTTGTTTGCGCTCACTTTCTTTGTTAGATACACACAGAACCCAGTCAATCTGTGGTTGAGTTAGTGTGTTTGAGTGGGAGAGACAGAAGCCTGCCCACAGCTGTCACAGGCAGCCCTAAAGCAGGAAACCCACAGTAATGTGGTAACACTCCTGTCACTTCTACCATTAGAAAGAGAACACCCATCTGCTGCTCCTTAGAAAATTCCTGGAGGCTAGTTAAGTGTGAGACTCCGTCATCAGGAGCCTATTGTTCGGTAGCACAAAAAGCTGGAAGGTAATGAGCCACCAGGGAGATCAAGTTCTACAAGCACAGATGAAAGCACATCAAATCCGACCTGGTGCTACTGTCATATCAGTGAACTTTAGGTACACGGCAATGCCAAAACATTAGTTTTGACTAGACAAAAGTCTTTTGAATATAGCTATTCAGATATATATCTGAATAAGTTGTTGTTGTTTTTTCATACATAAATATCTATAAATTGAATAGCATGTAAGCAACACACCATAACTGAATCCCCTTCACTTTGTTTCAAAACTGTTGCTTTTATTTAATTTCTATACTGTCCAACAGCTCAAACTCTCTGAGTAGTTTGCAAATATCTACATGAAAGGAAGTTTTGACTGTTTTGGAGTACTGCTGAGTTATGGAAGTCATTGAAACTCTGGAAGTGTGGCACAAACTTCATAAGGAAATAGCAAGAGTGAGGCTGGATCAGGCAATGGTCCACCTCATTTAGCATTCTGTTTATACAGTGGCCAGCAAGTTGCACATAGCATCCCAAAGAGGACTGTAGTGTAACAAAGCCCTTTTGCCCAGCAAGTATACACAGGTACACTGCCTGAGATATTGGAGAAAGCATAAAGCCATCAAGACCAGTTACCATGGATAGGCTTCTTCTCCATCAAGTTGTCCAAACTGATGGCCATCACTTCATCTTGTGAAACGAATTTCACAGATTAACTATGCTGTATGTGAAGAAATGCTTAACTATCACAAAACTCCCACCAACCAACTTCATGAGATTACACTGGGTTCTACTATTACGGAAAAGGAGAAAAAATCTCCCTATCCAATTTTTCCAAACCATGAATAATTTTGTTCAGCTCTACCATGTCTGCACATCCTTGCCTTTTGAGCTAAACCATGTCAGTTGTTGCAATTTTCCTCAAAGGGGAGTTGATTTAACTTGCTGATCATTTTAGTTGCCCTTTTCTGCACTTTCCCCAATACCCCTTTTTAGGGGTGGAAACCAAAACTGTACACAATATTGTAAGTGAAGTCACACCACAGATTTGTATAAGTATGACTGCAACTGGACAGCCAGCTTGGTGTCCTGCATCGAGTAGGGGATTGGATCCTTCTGCCCCCTTCCAGCTCTAGTAGTGTGGTGTAGTGGTTAAGAGCATGGGATTGGGACTCAGACAAACTGGGTTCTAGTCCCCACTCAGCCATGGAGCCAACTGGGTGACTTTGGGCCAGTCACAGACTCTCAGCCCAACCTACCTCACAGGGTTGTTGTGGGGATAAGATGGAGGAGGAGATGTAAGCTGCCTTGAGCCCTTTGTAAGAAAAAGGCAGGATATAAATAGAAAAATAAATAAATAAATAAATAAATAAAAATAAATATTCAGTTCTAGTACTGAATACATTCTATTATTCAATTCCTTTGTAAATTGTGCCTTTTTATTCCTTGTGGAGTTTGCCTTTTTCAGAACAGCCACACACTGGGGCATTTTAATCGAGCTGCCCACCACAACCAAAGAGCCTTTTCTTTAGCTGCTTCTGCTAGTTCAGCTCAGCTTATACTCAAAGTTAAGGATTTTTTGCCACAATGTGCATGATCTTATCCTTGCTTACCCTGAACCACGTATCATATTCTGATGCCTATTCCCCCAGCTTGGGAGGGTTCCTCTGGGTTTCACCACCCTAAATAGTTTGGTATCATTAGCAATCCTGTCCACTGTTCATTCTGAACTCTAGATTGATAGATTGATTGATTGCTTATTTATTTATTTATTTATTTATTTTAAAAATGTGTATCCCACCCTTTATGGTGTCTCAGGGTGGCAATAACATAAATAAGACAGAGCATCACAAAAAATAATTTAGGCATAAGTTGAAAAGCACTCATCTAATACAGACCTTGTGGTGGCAGGGATGTTCCCATTCCTCCATCGGAAGAAATTACTATAATACCTACACTTTGCTATCTACTCTTGAACCAGTTCCTGATGTATAAGATGGCCTCCCTTCTTATCCCCTCTTAGTCCCTAATTTTGGCCAGGAGACTTTGGTGAGGGACTCCATCAAAAGTCTTTTGTAAGTCCAAATAAACACTGCTGACCAGATCAGCATAACTTTCAAAGCCCTTCCTAAAAGTTTGCAGAAGCCGTGCTGATTCTTTTCAGTAGGGCTTGCTTTTGGTATGTTTAATAATTCTACTGTTAGTAACACTTTAAACATTTTACCCAAATCAGATTTTAAACCAATTACTCTGATTTCCCAGATTTCCCTTGGATTCGTTTCCTAAAAATGGTGTTGTATTGGCTATTAGCCAGTCCTCTGGAATAAAGATTGATCATAGGGACATGTTCGGTAAGAAGGTGAGACATTTTATTTTTGAGTTCTTTAAGAATTCTGAAATGGATACTATGTGGGTACAGTGACCTATTAACTTTCAGTTTGTTTATAAATGTGAGAATTTCATCTTGTACCACAACTATTTCAGTTCCTCAGACTCCCTTCCTGAATAAGTTCAGGAGCAGAAATTTAACCTGTGACCTCTCTGCTGTGAAGACAGATGGAAAGAATTTATTCAGTTTCTGTACAATCTCCTTATCTTCCTTTAGTACTTTAGCTCCATCATCATCCATATGTACAACTGCCTCTCTAACTGGATCCTTATAATTAAGGATTCTTCATTGCTGGGCTTAATGTTATTAGTGATATGCTCTCAAAATACTATTTTCGCTTCTTGTCTTATTGTCTGCTTGCATTTCCCTTGTGCAAGCTTTTTGTTTTCTTCATTTGGGAAGCACTTTTCCCAAATTTTCTGCAGGAAGCCTTACTTTATCTTATAAGTTCCTTGAGATTGCTCATTAACCATGGTGACCCTCAGTCTTCTTGCAACTTTCTCTACCTTTAAGTATATATACATTATCTGGGCATTTATTCTTGTGGTTCTGAGTAATCTCCAAGTGTTTTGAAGGGATTTAATCCTCCTGAGTTAGTCTTATTAGGATAGTGGACAGTCTGTTATCTCAGATATCTAAAGCAGCATCTTGAACTTTGTACAGAAATTATTAAATCTAATTTTGGGTGCCAACATCATGAAGACTGGCAAAAGCAAGATAACATTTTTAATGATGATGTCTCTAGTTCAGTGTCACTATTTTTATTCTGCATTCTTTTCATATTTTTACATATTGTCACTCACCACTTAAAAACCTTACAAAGCAACTAATTAAAATGTAGAAGAATTGATAAAACAAGAAATGAATGAATAAAGGCAAAATAGCATCAATAAAAAATAAAAATACCAGTAAACCATAGATACAGCAAAAGAACCAGCTAATTAAACGTTTGGAATCCCTACGGGAACAAAATCAAGAAGGAAGGAAAGGAAATGGAAAAAGGGACCCCCTAGTTGTTCTGTGTCAGATCAAAGTCTTATGTAGTCCAGCATTTTGTTTGCACAGTGGTCAACCAGCTGCCTACGAGTAGCTCACATGCAGGACATGAGTTTTTATCCAGCATGCCAACAGCTTAAAAGTGTGGGTGCCAGCTGAGTTTCCCTGGGACCACTGCAAGGAAGGTAGCAACCTTGCTACCATCCCCACCTCAGCTCACCAGACAAAAGTCCCCGGAGAGGCACCACCAATGAAGATCTTACAGAACAAGCAGCCTCACTGAATCACTGGAAATTACTTCAGTTTCAAGAAGGGCAGATAGAAATATTTTAAATAAAATAAAAGAATAGTATTCAAAGCAAGGTTTTGCTAAGCATTTATTCTGTGTTTCTTTTTAATGGGACACAGTTGAAGATTTAATTCCCAAGTCGCGATCTACCTGGCGTCTTTTCTTTTTTAAAAATGTAAGATATTCATGGATATGATACTGAACTTTGTGAGAAAACCTAAGGGAAACTGGAGGAACTGGATGGCATGGCCAATTATAAGTTTTCAGGTCAATGGTTCAGCTAATGGCTGACCATCTGGGATCATTAGCTTACTATCTAAAAGTTTGATCCCAGTAGGAAATGTTTCCATAATTTGGATTTATACTTTGGCAGCTTCATCTGGAGTGCAAAATAATAAATAAATAAATAAATGAGCGAGCGAGTGTGCTTTAGGACAGATATGTCCAATGTCTGAATATTCAACAGGAACCAGACAGTGGGGTGAAAGCATAATTTGTTCAACATTCTGACTTCCACATGGGTGAGTAAGTTATACAATAATATTAACCCACCTAACAGAAGGAGATAAAGCCCATGTATTCAAGCACAGCTGATGCATTACATACAACATCCAAAAGAGGAGGAACTGTAGCTCAGTAGTGGGACAAATACTTTACATGCAAAAGATCTCAAGATTAATTTTTGACATTGCTAGGTAGGCTAGGAAAGACTCCTGTCTGAAACCCTGAAGAGTTACTACCAGTGATGGTGGGCAAAATGAGCTAGACAGATCAATGGCCCAATATGAGACAGTTTTCTATATTTCAGTGATACAGAATATCTTCATTTCACAAGAAAGGCAGTGTCCAACTTTTGTCATTTGTTAGTGCAAATGACAGTGTCAGTGGAAACTGGGTTCTGAGCTCTGTGCAGGAGAAGAATCAAACCAAAGGTATGTCTGCTCAAGCAAGGATGCACAAGTGGATGGGCATTATGCTTGCTCAACCTATTGCACAACCAACTGCACATAACTCTTGGGCAACCGGTTGTGCATTCCACTTCTGCAGTCTCCTGGGCAACTGCTTGCAGAAGCAGAACGAACAACTGGCTTACACAATTCAGTGGAGCACTATTTGCACTTGAAGAATGATACTGCTAGAGACTGTACAATATGAAAACATTTTTCCTATCTCTGCTGTAAAACAGAGACCTGGTTTCATATAATGGCACTTCTTGGGTTAAACAATCCAGGAACTGTCAATGTCTAGCAAGAACAAGCAAATGGGCACACTGCTTTGCATACTTTCACAACTTCTGTCTTCAGGAATGCCTCATGATGCCCAACCAAGAAAAACTTGGTTGTTTATGGGTTAAACAATCAACAGTTAACCTAACAAATAAACCATGGATCCCTGGTTTGTTAAAGGAAACAAGGCCAATAAGCAAGCAGAAAGCAGAACACTAATTTCCTGCCCTGACAACCCATGGTTTAACACTGACAAAGTCACAGAATACATAAACATGGCAGAACTACTCAGTATGTACTAAGACTCAGTTTCATTGCTGGATAGTCAATGGCTGCAAAGGTATAACAAGAACTTACAGCCAACATCCTGCCCTTTGAAGGAATTTAAGTATTTAACAGAGCAATTCCATGTGAATCTACTCAAAAGTAAATCCCACTGCATTCAACTGGACTTTCTGGTGACTGGGCACAGGACTGCTGCCTAAGAGAATGAGAACAGGATGGTATAAAAGGAATTGGAAAAAGGGACCTCCCAGTTATTCTGCATCAGATCCAAAGTTTATGTAGTCCAACATTTTGTTTGCACAGTGGCCATCCAGCTGCCTATGAGACTAGGTCACATGTAGGACACGAGCACAATAGCACTCACCCAGTTGTGTTTCCAAGCGTGAACTACCTTTAATACAGGAGATAATCTATAATGCTCTCCTTGACATATATATTATATACCAGTGCAATATATCCTAACAAGATAGCTTTTGTCATTAGATTACAGTTGAAATG
>NW_025335568.1:18747948-18763528 GCF_004798865.1 Varanus komodoensis | reverse complement strand
CATTTCAACTTAATAATGAAGCAGTGATCTGAAAGAGGCTTAAAAATGGCAATTTGTTTTCACAATGAAGACCCCCCCCCAATACATTATCTAAGGGCCTGCAGGCTGTTCTTAATAGCTGGGTTCCAGCCCCACCCCCCAATTTTTAAGGCCTGCTTCACCCTTCACTATTTCTGTTCAACACAAACAGCTATTCCACCAGTTCCACTTACGGTTTTATTCCATTTGATACACTTATTACTTCCATAATCATCTATTGATTGAATCATATGGTATGAAATTGGAGGGAACAATAAAACTTACTGTTTTGCGCCAGGGCTTGAAGCAGACAGTCCAAGCACCCCTCCAAGCTATCAGCTGTGCTGTCAACAGCTGTTATCTTCAGCTTCTTCAAGGCGTCGCTTAGATTATCTGCTTGGATAACACAAAAGAGAAAACAAAATCAGAGTCCTGGTCTGTCAATTGTACCTTACAGGCTTAAAGGGTAAATCAACATTGATAAGGTGATGCCAAGAACATCTTCTACAAAAGGCATTGACTATTTTTCTCTCCCATTCTCTGATGTTAAGAGGACAAGAAGGCTCTCAGGCTGTATAGGCCCTTTGGCTGCAGGAAGCACTGGCATTTTGATCCCACTTTTCATCCACTGGCTTCAGATGGCATTCATGGCTCCTCTCTGCTGGCCCTTTTATCCTGGCTAGTAAATATGGGTTAAACCAGTATTCCCCAGCTCGTATGCAGCAGGAAAATGTGGTTTCATAAACCATGAGAGTAGCTTTTCTGTACAAGGGGAGAAGGTGAGAGCTTTTCTTTGCAGAAAGAAAAATGCTTGACTAGTCAAACATAACAAGAGTAAGTAGGCTTTTAAGATTTGCTGTTTTTCACTAGAAAAACCATCAACAAAAGCCAGATGCAAAATACTGGCTCAGGTGGACATTATGGCAAAACTTGCCTCAGAGGACAAACTTAACCCAGGAATTTGCTTTTGGAACCATAACTGGACTTGTACACAAAAATCATGGAAAATGTATCCTTCTTTTTCTTCAAATGCTCTTGATTTCAGCAACCTAAGAGAAGTGGGCAGGAGGGTTGTTAAATTACTGTGAATTGGTAACTTTTAATGATCTTCTGTGAAATCTGCAGCAGGGCCCCTAGTAGATCCCAGTTTATCTCCTGCTTGTCTCCTGCTATATTATACATTGGTCTTTGCATTTTGTTGATCCATGTGACAATGGGAGAACTTTCAGGAATGAAACACTAAAAGGCCAAAGAAATGCCGATGACAAAACCAACCTCCTGCCCTTCTTTCAGATGCGTTTTCTATGGCTGCACATTTATGTCCCCCATAAAGCATGACTGGAACTAGCCACACTAGTATCTCAAATATTCTGTTTATTCAAGAGTATTGTAAATGCTAACAGCTGCGGCTTAATTCTTTTCCCTTTGCCAGCTGATGACTAACCTCATATGTGAATGGTCTAGCCTTTTAAAAAGATGCAAGGAATAATTCAGATTCCATACCCACTGAGGCTGTAATCCTAACTGTCCTTATTTGGAAGTAAGTCCTATTAAAAGGGAAGGGAAATGAAATATACTCCTTCATGTTAAGATAGCAAAAGAGAAATATTTCACCCTTCAAACAAGAAACGCTTTCTAATGAACTCTGGTAAATAACCCTGTTATTCTAAACCAAATCTTACAATGTAACAACTTTGCAGCATGTCCATCCAGTGATGTGATGAAAGATTTTCAAAGATGGGAAATTTTCTAGTGCTTAATTTTTCTATGGAAACTTTTCCATTTCATAAATTCATTAATAACATTGAAGGTATGCCAAGAACAGATATTTATTTATTTATTTAGAAAATTTCTATGCCGCCCCATTCGCCGAAGAATAGTAGTCAAGCATGACAGTTTCAAATTAATGTCTTTCTAGTGATTATCTCAAGCAAGTATGTGAGAGAATATGTATACACCACTGAAATATATTTATGTCTCAAGAGTGAAATAGAACTATTCTATAGTGACAGTGACACTGAAGGTGTTCCAAAACCTCTGTGGAAGACAGTCAAAGTCTGCTGAAATAGATGAGCAGTACTCAGCATATGAAACACATTTCTCTGGGTTGCTAAAATCAGTGTGCCCACAGTTTTTAGTACCTTTAGGGGATGATTGTTATTATTTGCTTAAATTTCAACTATGTAACAACAGCAACACACTACTATCTTTAAACCTTTACAAGTATTTTAATAAAATATCTACATTATATATAACATATATAACATTTAAATCATATTGAGTATGCTTTCATTTTGTTCCTCAAATATTTTGGAACAAATACTTATGGTACATTGGAACAAATAAGTAACATGGGGTATTCTTTTTTAAAAGCTTTTCCCTCCCTGAATACAAGCTAAAATAAAAACATAAATTAGATCTCTCTAGGACGCAGAGCTGGACAACTTATGGGCTTCCAGATATTATGGCCTACAGCTCCTGCCAGCCCTAGCTAGCAAAGCCAATGGTGAGAGACAACAGAAGTTACCTGAAGGAACGCTTACATCCATATCCGCCCTCCCGCCCCCTGAGATCAGCGGGAGAGGCCCTTCTCCGGGAACCCTCCGTGAAAGAAATTAGGAGGGTAGGTACTCGGAGGAGGGCTTTCTCTGCGGTGGTGCCCAATCTATGGAATGCGCTCCCGAGAGGTCCGCCTGGCGCCGTCATTATTTGTTTTTCGGCGCCAGGCGAAAACCTTTTTATTTAAGCGTCATTTTAATTGTTAATATTATTTGCTTGTTTTATCTGGCCAGGGCAACTTATTTTATATTGTTATTTCTTGTATTTTAATTTTATGTTGTGAGCCGCCCCGAGGCTTCGGCGAATGGGGCAGCATAGAAATGTTTTAATAAATAAATAAAATAAATAAGTTGTAGGCCAAAATGTCTGGATGGCCACAAATTCCCATCCCCTGCTCTAGATGACATTAAATTTTTCCAATATATGCTGAAATTTTTCATAAGCAAATGACCCTATGAAAATTCCATTTGAAATTCTCCTGGGAATTTTCCAGAGCTTTCTCTAAAACCCTCATCACTGTGCTCATTACTTGCACATTCCAAGTCATATGAACAGCCAGGGTAAAGTAGGTGTGCTAACACTGGGACTTCCATAGGTTGTGTTCTAAAGAACAGCTACTACCCCATTCTTTCCTTACAGTTGATAACTGCATATTCTTGTCATCACTTTATCACAAATCCAACTCTTAACATTTTGAGAGGTCCTTAGTGAGACCCCTATTAAAAAAAGATCTAGCAGATTAAGGTGCAAAGCCAGAAACTCTCCCAACAATTCATTCTTCCAGATGTTTTTCACTGTAATTATTAGGCAGCCAAACTTTTCTTGCTAGTTTGCTGACAGGCAGGGATGCTTAGCTAGCATTTATTTCCTTAAGGAAGTTAATGACTGGAGGTGTTTTCCTGAATGAGCAATTTAATGGCAGGGTTGAATCTGAAATGAGTGCTCTCCATGCATACCATACATCTTGTTTTTTTTAAAGCCTCTATTTGAGAAGATACAAATTCAGAAAGGCAAAAGTTTGTAACTGGAGTTAGAGGAAAAACTGGGATACAAAGTGACTCAGCAGTAGCTCTTTTGGAATTACTTGGGAATAGCCACTGTACTACCTGCTTTAGAAATCATATTGCTTGAAAGATGTTCTGTGTGAATATTCGTAAATAGATTGTTACTGAAATACACCCTAAGCTTCCAATTCTTTGTCTTTCAGTAAAAAGAACTCATAAGGCCTTCTTACCACTTGGGAAGCTAATAATAAGAGCAAGAATGTATGTGCCTCAATAAAAATGGAACATAACTGCAGGCATTTTACTGTCTAATGCATCTCAATGATATTTATTCAAGTTCAGTATTATTAAGAAAAACCACCATTAGAATAGAGTTTTGATCACTGGTATACATTCTCAAATAAAACTTGGTTTCAGATCAATCAATTAACAAATTAAAAGATTTTCTTTGTTGGCCTATAAGAGTTCCCCATATAAACTATAATGCTATTTTTAACCTAATAAAGACAATCACTGTGTATTTCTATCTAACAGTAAGATCAAATTATTTTAGAATACCAACATGAAAATAACAGACATTATACAAATTCCCTTAAGCAGAAAAGATACCAGAGTTAACAGTTTTATATGCTATACCCAGAACATACACAATGAGAAACATCCCTATAATTATTCAAATATTATTCCTTTTCTCTAAAAGGTATTGAAAGAAGATTCCAGGCACATCTTAATGCAGCAACTTATCTTCTCCAGCTCCCCTAAGGGTTAGTTATGTCAATCATTTTTATTCCTGTTTTAAGCACCACAATGCAGTGACATTCCTGTTGGCAACACCAGTGGCTCCATTACAATGAATTGCAGAGTCCCATTTCTTTTACAAAAACAACATTTATATTAAATCCTACCATATTCCTATACTGTCAATTTCTATTCTAAGCCATAATTTTGTTCAATCAAATTCAGTTAGTTCTTCAGAAAGACTGAATGACTGGTGGTTCTAGAGCTCTATATAAGACACTGATTTTCAAAATAGTTGCAACATTGCTAAACTTTTGTCTAGCAGCTGATTTTATATGACTGTGTAACCGGGTTAGCTTCTAAATTGTTTCTCAAATGCTTGGATTTAGACCATCTGGTCTTAATGGACTTGTTGCTTATTTTCAGCTTCAGCACCTGTTTTGGATACTTTCATCTCTTTTAGATCTTATTTTTGGTACCTGAAAGAGCTGACACACTATGGAGTGAGTTATAATCTAAAGCGAAGGCCCAAACTACATGTGGTCAGTGTATTTTTTCTCCAACATGTCATTTCTTTTTCAATCATGGAGGTAGCTAACTGAAGCAGAACAGTGTGGAGAGGATTACTACTACTACTACTACTACTACTACTTGAGGGAACATGGGAGAAATATGGGTAATACCACAAAACTTCAACAGTTCAGTCACAACACATGCAATATTACTAGATAAAAATCTAGCAATTCAAAATGCATGCAACCAGATTCTTATTTTTTTCCTTTATCTAGATCTTCATATCTGCCCTTCATTTCAGACAGAGTTCTTATTTATGTTCCCAGAGGTGTCAAGATAATGTTCCAGTCTGCTTTCTGAATTCAGAAGCAATCTAGCTGTATCTGACTTGGCTTATCTGCCAAGTTGGCAGCAGGGAATTCTCGCTTAAGAAAACTGAAATACTTGAAAAACTAGGGGAGCTGTAAGAAAAGTACTAGAACTGGCAGCTACAAATCTAATTTCTCTTTGCAAAACAACAAATGAGAAAAGTGTGTGTCTATAGGTATTCTAGTTAAAGATGTTCACTCCCTGTTAAAATAGAGCAGAATAATATGGGAGAGATATTTTGCTTGTATGTATAGTTCTCTAAAACACAACTGCTCTAAAGGCTCATGTTGATTTAACCATTTTCTTTGCTTATTTATTGATATGCAACTCAAGGTCTTGGTTAGTACAATCGCTTTGACCCATGGTGGTTTGAAATAAGCCACAATGCTTTGTCCGGCATGCTGTATGCCTGTTCCATAACCCAACAGCTGATGATATATTTGTCATGTTGTTGAACTTGCCAATGGTGACTCCTTGGCCTGATTAACTACCCCTTCCCCCACAACCCTAAAACAGTTAATGGATTCTGGGTGGTTTGCTAAACACACCAGCTATTCCTTCTCATCAACTTCAGAAAACATGACAACCTACGTATGAACAGGGGATGAATTAGGGCACTTTCCACAAGCCATGGTGGCTTACTTAAGCCATTGTTGGCCATAATGACATTTGTGAACCAGGTCAGTGATTTCTACAAGATCATCCAGCGAAGCTGCCTTGAGTTTTTCACGAGAGGAAAAAAGGCAGGATATAAATGTTATGTAATGATGATGATGTTTCATTGGTTGTTGATTTGCTGTTCTCATATGATGATCAACCTGTAAAGCACTAGAGAAAAAACACGTTTCTTCATTGCCTTTTTTAAGATCCAGAACTCTTTAATCAGCATATTTTTCGCATTAGACCTTTAATGACTTGTAGATAGAAAAAAAAATTCTGTTTGGCATAACCATGCTACAATGATTTTGACTGGATATTCAAGATGTTATACTGAGTTTGTTCAAATAGGAAGCTAAACTATTGTTGGTTTAGGCCCCTGAGTGCCCTCTCCCCAAAAGGACACAGCTTTGAAGAAAAGAGCCAAAGCTGTTACTTTCATTTCTAACTAACAGCAATTTAGTGTTGCATCTGAACCCTGATGAACTGCTGTTAGTTTGTTTCACTGCTAGAACCATGCCCTCAGAACTATTCCCAAAAAGGTGCATCACTCCAGCAAATATCAGTAGCCTTGCAAATATGACCAGAAACATTTTAACAAAATTAGTTGCTAGCTCTCCTACTAAGACTCGTCTAAGGCAAAAATTTCTTGGACCAATCCATATTTTTTGAGACTGAATACCTAATAGCAATCAAAAATAAAAATAGCAAGGTTCTACTTTTTAGCTACTGGATTTTAAATAGATAATTCATATTGGCTTTTAATCTAATGTTATAATCTAGCCCATTTTCATTACTTTGAACCTTTGGGACAGGGTAGTTTATACTTTTAAATACATAAATCTGACATAGGCTTGGTTGTTTCTTTTGTAAGATACATGCAAATCTTACACTGAGCAACACTAACAAAGCCCTAGAGAGGCAGAAGGCATGAACAGATTACTAATTGGGGCTTGGGGACTTTTTTTTAAACTGCTGTTTCAGACGAACATTGTTCTCAGAGGATAAAGCCAATTTAAACTTCTTTGTAATCAAAGCTAAATCTACCACCGAATAAATTACTTATTACAAAGATCCTGCAGCAGGTTGTAATTAATGAGTCATGGTAAGCCAGTCTTTGGGTAATTATGCAGTCTCCATATCTTAGGGTATAGTAATCATTTCATTCAATAGTGTAAGCATGGGAAATGCACTGTTTGTCAGGAATACAAAATTCTACTCTGATGCATCCCAATGTATAGTTCTTCCAATATTAGAATAATCCATAATGGCGTAGAATTATACCAAACAATATATATCTGCATGGCAATCTCTTTACCGAAAAAAATATGCAAATACAGAAAACAAAAGAAGATCAGTTTTCAGACATCAACAAACATTGATGTGGCAATGCTCAAATGATGAAGAACCCATCTAATAATGTGTTATACACAGTATATTCTATCTGGCTTCCATCTTTTCTCAGCAGGCACCCTTGCTAATGCTTTGCCTTGGCAAAAAATAAATGTTCTTTATGTTTTAAGGTAGGTCTCCTTTTCAGTAAATAAAAAATGGTGAAGTTGCCTGAACTGAGGATGCATCTTAGCATTCTTCACCACAGGCAAGAATTCTCAAATGCAAGCAAAGAAGCTAAAGGCTGTAAAGAGTTGTTTCTCTCCCTCTTCCTTTCCCAGTGTGGGAATATGCAAAGAAAGGGCACAGCCCACATACTATCTCTTTCTTAACAAAAAAGTTCCTTCACATTTCCGCCAGCCAGGGAACCACTGTGGATTGTTTAGCTGTTATACAAGCAAAATAGAACTTTTTTCATTTGGTACATAGTTTGTTTTCTGAGAGTGTGAAGGATCATAGGGGAATTTAGTGAGAATTATTAAATTCAGTTTTTAAAAGTCAGCATTTGTAGACTGCCATATACTGTCCAAAAGTCTCCCAAGGCACCCTTTAGGCTGCCAAAGGTAGAAAAATGGACGCATTGCTTCTTGTGAGCAGTGGTGTCCTACCTCAGCTGGGAAGCTTGCTCTGCGCAGAGATCCCACTGGATTTCAGAAAGTTCCAACTTTCTTTTGGTTCATACAGTTGTACTGGAGGCAGAATATAAATCTCACACCAAGTTCCATCCTCTTGATAAAGTAGAATTCACTGGGATTGCTCTATACCATGTTTAGGATATATAGTAGTTACTAAACTGATTCCATTCTTTGACACAGAACCGAAAAGGTTCTGCTGAGAACCAATAGTCAATGTCACCGAAATGCTTCTCTCATATCTGTGCACTAGATATGGGATGTGAGGGTGATCTGGCTGCAACATCTGTCATCCCATTGATCACCAGGGTTGATTCAGCTGATCTGGCTGGATAGGTAGATGTCCCCTTCCTCCCTCACCACTCCACATGCATCCCTCCCAATGCTGCAGACTCGGTGGAAGAGGACAACCATCCCAGATAGAAGAAGTGTACCATTTCTCAGTCAAGGGCATAAGACAGCTGCGCTCCCCTGCTAGAACCTTCAAACAAGTTTCACTAGAGATGTTGATGCAAATTCAGTTTCTCAGCTTAAAAGGAAATCAGAATAAACAATACCATCAGTCATTCCCATCTATTAGAAACTGTAACCAGTTTCCATATAGTGAAGCAAAATCTTATAGGAGACATGGACAAGATAACTGGAGTTCACCAAACAATTAAACCTGCCTGATAGCAATCCAGATCTCCAGGAACTCTGTCAGAGTTCCTTACAAGCCTGAGATTCCTAAAAGAGACATGTCAAGACTAAGATAATCAAATAAGCACAACTTTTCAGATAACCTGGCTCCTTCGGGAACACCAGAAAATGAAATGTATGCCCCTCCTGCAAGTCAAAGCCTTCCACCCAAACTTGGAGCTGCAAACTTGGTTAAGGATCATTCCAGAGATTCATTCTCAAGGTAGTTAGAGCACCTTGGCCATGCAGGGCCAAATCAACATACTCCACCCACTTTTCAGTTCTAAACCTGGAGCTAGAGAGGTGACCAAAAAGTTCCTGGAATAGCAGTATAAAGTCAGTGATGAGAGAGAGCAAGATTGTGGTAAGCACACTTTTTGTCCAGGTTGCCTGTGCCAGCAAAAAAATGTGGACTCTGTGTGTGTCGACTGAAAAACTTACATTTGAGTTCCTTCCCAGCCATAAAGACAAGGCCAAAGGGACTGTTGCTATGAGGATAAAATGGAATAATCCTATGTATAAGATATATGCAGGAAGGCTGAAATGAAAATGTAATAAATTAGAACTTACTTATTCATGTGTGCTAAATCAATAGCCTATATTGAGTAACATCATCATCAACTGAGGAAACAATGGAATCTTTATTATACCACGATATATATCCATTACATCCTGCATCCCTAAATGAAATCATCACACTTACAAATAAACAGAAAATAGTACATTATATAAGGCTTGTAAGTAGTCTCCACAATTTAAACAAGTCCATTCTTATAGGCAAAGTTATTTCTCTGCACAAGCATTTGTGCATAAATATAACACAGAGTCGTTATTGTATATACTAAAAAACAGCTTTATCTTCCCAAAAGTGCAAGCTCTATCCCTCAACACAGAATAAACTACAGAATGTTTTGAGAAACCCCCTCAGCCTGCAGTTACAAGTCAAGCAAGAATTTGGTCTGGGTTCTCAAAACATTCCGGCCTCTAGAAAGAGATCAAGAAAGTTCCAAGAAGAGTTAGGATGATCTCCTGTGAATCGTTAGTCAGAAAAATATATATATATATAACTCTCAATATTCTCCCGGCAGCATGGTTGGCCAGGGCATGTAGAGAAAGGGATGACTTTTTCTGTCTAAACAAGTGTAGCATTGCAGCACTAGTGTCTTTACCCAAAAAGCATTTGGTTTCCTGATGTAAACCACCTTACCCCGGCAAGTATAAACAATATAACATTTAAATATAAATTTTTTCAAATCCTAAAAATAGCCATTGAAATTATTGCCTATTACTACTGCTGGCTATTTATTTCTGCCAGTTGTCAGGGACAGTGGACCTTGGTATACCAGTTGCTGAGCCAGGAGGGTCCTTTCATGCTCATGTGCTTCCTACCTGTGTGCTTTCCACGGACAGCTGCTTGGTCATTATGTAAAGAGAGCGCTGGACTAGATGGACCCTTGGTCTGATACAGCATGGCCGTTCTTATATTCCATCTTGGGACAGTAATTTTCTTCCAATCAAAAGATATATTACTAAGTTAACTAAAATTCAATCCATGCTCGGAGGATTACAAGCATCCTATGCAGGACAAAGACGTAAGAAGATGGAAGTCACCAATTTCAGCCAGAGTTCCAGAAGATATGGTTGAGTGGATACCGGGATTCTTTGTTTCATGGTGGTTCCAGTTTGCTGCCCTCCCTGTCTCCCAGAATGCCCCCAAAACCAGTCTCCAAGGTCACTCTTGTGACCTCAGAGGTGCGGCCAGCACAGGGCAAGGGGAATGCACTCTGGGTTCAGAATCACTACTGCAACCTTGAAGCAAGTCTAGGAGGTTAGTGTTAAGATTCCTAAAAATTCTACTGCCAAATAGACCGTCTAGCAACCACCGGATTTTGTTGTTGCTTGGATGACAGAGTGTTACTTCCAAATCATCTGCGTATGGCTAAGGTATAAAAAATACTTTAAATCTGCTTCTTTCGTGGAAGAAGAGGCAAGGAAGATAAACTAGATATACAAAAATACTTTTAAAAAACCTCATCAAATGTTCTGAGACAAGTTCATTTTCACACAAAATTGAACCACAGCCTTTATGCACCCTGGCATATGGAAAGATTATGGGCCATTTTTTGGAAATATTACACAAGTCTTTATTCCTATAAAACACCAAAGTTGTTGTCTGTTGAGAATACGGGAGGCATTCTGCATCTGTATGAGAATACCAGATTGATAGGATCAACCCAAGGCTTTTCTGAGGATAAGAGTTTTATTATACTTGCAAACAAGAGTGGTTCAAAGCTTTGCTCCATCCAATCAGTAAATTAAAGTGCTTTTCAAATCCCCAATATTAACCCTACTTTATTTCCCCGCTTAACTTCACCAATACCCAAATAAATCCTTGTAGTTCTAACAGAACATTAACCTTTAGGGTACATCTAGGCAGTGTTATTGAATTATATGATGCCACAAGTAAATGTGTGACTTGGAAATTTTCAGACAACACTGCCACCCCCAAGCTGTAGGTATAGTGGGTGAATCACCAAAATTCAATAATCCAGAATTTCTTTAAAAACAGTGCTAGCTGTTTGAGATAATGAGCTACTGTAACAATTTCAAAACTTAGCAGAAAGCAAAGGAAGCTGTGCAGAGCAATTAAAGAAATGGAACTGAGCCTGTCTTTGTAGACTAGGGAACAATCAATGGGCATTTTTTTTCTTTAAAATTGGAGTCTACATCCTAAGATCACTTTATATACCATAGTTAATGCTTCATCTAAGGAAGGTCCCCAATTCAGGCCTCCTAGGTTTCTTGGGTTGGTAATAAACTCAAAGGATCAAAGGCAAGATCTTTTTCAGAGATGACTTTAACACATTGTGTGTGGAATACAGCAGGCCACACAATTCTCTCACACCATCCTTACCCAACATGACACCCTCCAGATGGGTTTGAATGGGCAAGACAGTCTGACACCATTAAAATTGGAGCTTTCTGGAGCTAAAATTTAATCCTATACTTGAGATTTGTTTCTATTAGGGTGACATAAACAAACTAAGCCAGCCAGTTAGGCAAATAACAGCTTCAAAGCAACATAAGAGTTTAAGCACCATACTCCCGGGGCATTAATCAAAGCATGTTTCAGGTTAGCTTGGACAGCGGTATTTGCATACTTATGAATCTGTCAACGAGAGCATCTCATCATGAAACTTCAGCACCACAGTACATCTTAGGTTGGACAGAATTAGGATATGAAACAGGACTGAGTCAACTTGCTTATCATGCACAAACTTTGGGGCAGCTTCTAATGTATTCACAAGTTTTTGCATGAACAGCTTCAGTCAACTCTAGTATTTAGCAAACGTCAAAACAGGGCCAGTGAGACAGTACCTCTGTTGCATTTATTAGAATCAACCAAAAAGCACAATACAGCAAGCTAGCTTTTATGTTTCAAAAAACTAAACTAATATAAAGGACTCTCACACACCTTCTTTATATTTGTGGCCTCTGTCCTATAAAAGCCCTAAAGTTCTGATTGGTGCCAGGCGCAGATCAGAATAAATACAAACTTTTAAATATTTTATAATGTATATTGACCTTAGTTAATTTCTCCAAGGACATTGCAGTGCAATCTGTGATCTAACTGAAACAAAACACCTTCTGAATTACCATTTTAAGTCTACCGCATATTCTCCTCCACCCTGCCCCATCTTGCCTGGTCATGCTGGCTGAGAATGATAGCATTGCAGCTGAATCCATCTTGATGGTAACAGGTTGGGAAAAAAAGTTCCTTCTCTGGCAACCCCTGCCAAAAGAAATGAGGTGGATGGGTGCTAAGAGAAGGGTCTTTTCTATGGCACCTGAGTTCTGGAATGAGCATCCCAGAGAAGCTCACCTGGCACCTATGTTCTGCTTGTTGTATATATGTATCTATATATGCATTCATTAATTTTTCCCAGATATTTTATTATTTCTGTTTCTGTTGTTTTAACTCTATTATTGCATTTTAAATCTTTGTGCTGCAACTAAGTTTTAATTTGCTTGCTATTTTTATTTTATACTGTCATTTCTTTTATGTTGTATTTTATCACGTTGCATTTTATAGTTTTATTTGTTGTGAGCAGGCAATTTGCATAACAGAGGAACAGTAAATAAATAAAAATTCCAAGTCATCTGAAAGGCAGTCACCATTTGAAGTTACATGAGAAGGAGCGGCTACTGAACCTCAACAAGGCCAGCCCTGTTTGCCATTTCGATGTGGCACTGCCCAAGGAACAACACACAAGCTGGCCTTTGCAAAGTCTAAGGATGCAGTCCTGTGACACTGTACTGGGAGTAAGCCTCAGGAGACACTACTATTAATTTCATTTACATCCTGCCTTTTCTCCTTTTACAAGGAACCTATACCAACTTGCATCAGGCCCATCATTTCCATTTTTATCTGCATAGCAACCCAGAGAGGTAGACGAGGCTGTGAATGAGTAATTGGCTCAAAGTCACCCTGTGAATATTGCAGCCAAATGCAGATCAGAACCCAAATCTGCAAGTCTCAGCCCAACCACTACATAATACTGGCTTTCCAAGTGTTAGTTTAAGCAGATCTAACAGGACTTATTTCTCAATAAACATGTATAGGATCGTATTGCAAATATAACAAGAAAATAATGGCAGCTGTAGAGACTTTCCCCTTCTGAAATATTCCTTCATGCTGGATTATTCACATACCATTTTCCAGCTGTCAGATGCAGGTTTCCATAACTACCTCATGTAACATCAACGTCAAAACTATGTTTGGGTAAACAATGCTTGACAATCATACAGGACCTCAGGGAAGACAACACAAATAGATCCTTCCCAAAACCCTGATTCTTCTCCTCTGCCTTTGTATCTCTGCAGCCTCCATGACAGTCTGATTTTTCCTCCACTTTTTTCCTCCCTGCTGAAAATGTCACCATGTGAAGAACCTTCCTCACAACCTGTCTCCTCCCACCCTTAATTCTGCTTATTACCTCAAAATCTATATTTCCCCCCTGATCTCTGAGTTGACCTAAAAATGGTATTATACTAATAATGGAATGGGTTTCAGAACAATATGCAATCCTCTCTGAGTTCATTTATTATCTTGGTATGTTCTTTGCTTCACAAGACAAATCTTTGCAGATATAAGGCTAAAGTAGTTCATTGATTAATCATGCCAATTAATTTTAATGGGGCATTATCCAACAATAACCTGGAGTACTTGAAGTGCTGCTAGCATAAGTGACCTCGAGCAGTATGGCACTACTATAAGCTGATTAGGCCAGTGTTTGTTACAAATGTAAAATGAGAATTTTAAGTGGCTGAGGTATCTTGTGACAGGCACTCAGCCGTCCCCAAAGGCACTATTAAGCATAGTATTTGTTTGAGTGTACATATGTGAGCATAGACACACATCTCACTCATAGATTTCATGTGTCAAGATTAAAATGTTTTCCACAAACAAATTCTCCCTGTGTGGTGCTCATTCAAGACAAACAGTTATCTTCACATTTTCAAAATACCATCTGTGCCAAGATGCTGTAAAATTAATTAACCAAATTAAATGTTACATTTTAAGCAATTTAAAATGTATCAGTTAAGAGCAAGACCATTAATTAAACGACAGTCTTTAAAATTGGAGAACAGCCCCATATAAGAGCATATCATATGGACTACATTGTCATTTCTAATTATCTTCTTTCAGTGGAGGAATCTCTTGAATCTAACAAAAATAAAAGGCCTTACATTTAAAATGAGTCATGCCAAGGCCCAATCACTGCCCACTACATAACATGTAAACCTTTCCAGAAAAATATGCATGAACTTCTAAGAAGTTATGCAATGGTTTTAGCTAATATTCCTCTGCCCATTATAAATTCATTAAAAGGCTCTTCTGGAGGTTGTTAAAGAAAGCTTAATTTAGTTGAAACGGATCATGTAAAATAAAACGCACCAGGAAAATCTTCAACTCTCACTGTCATTATGAGATCTCAAGTACTATAAGACCCTCGGAATTATTGTCTACTGACTTTCTATCTACAAGGGTGCATAGTTCAGTGGCAGAGCATACACTTTAAATGAAGATGGACCCAGGTTTAATGCTCAGCATCTCTTAGCATGGCTGTACTATAAAAGAGATCAAACCAATAAATAAATGACAGCTAAGTTTGTGAATAACAGGTTTTAAACTTCTTTCTTAAAGGTTGTCTAAAACCTCGTTTTAATGAAACTGTGACAGCAGTACCATCATTTGAGGAGGAGAGCCTTATAAGCCACCTTGGATTCCGTGCAAGAGAAAGAAAAGTGGAGTATAAATATGGCAACAATTTGTTCAAAGATTGATACTATTGCATGCAAAAGGTCTGTTCATGGTAGCAACTGATAATGTAAACCTCCCATTTTTAGATACTAAGTCAAGATCCCTGATATAGATGCAATGCCAATTCCCTCTTTTATAGGTTGTAGACTCCCTCCCTGAAGATCCTCTTGAGCAACTTACCCCCCCTTGTACAAGGCCAAGTCTGAATCACAGTTCAGGCGATCCATGGTGATCATTCAAGCCATGATTTCAAATTCTGGTTACTGAGAACACTGGCTGGCCTTAACATTGGCGCAGTGTAATCCTTAGCTGTGGGTAAGGTGACAGGGGAGAGAGAGTGGCTGCAAAAAAGGGAGCATGCAATAATTTCTTGGCCATAGCTGGAGGCAGCGTAAGGGGATAAACCTGCATGGTCTACCTGCACAGTCCTCTCAGAATGCAAGGGATTCTCTTTCAGAAACAACCCACCTGAGCTTCCAGCTGATGTAGCCATGCAAATGCTAATAACACACTCAGAACTCTGTGTTGTGCACTTTTTTGCACCGCACTTTGAAAATCAGAGGTATTAAAAAGAAAATCCTAATCTGTGTGAATCTCTCAATTCACAGTAATGAAGTTTAGAAGTTGCCATGCATTACTTCTAAGTGTCTGTGAACATGTAATAAGGTCATGAGCCCTAAACTATGGTTTAACTA